>NW_012150941.1:134866-145635 GCF_000956105.1 Propithecus coquereli
AATTAAATGTAAGACCTGAAATTATGAAACTACTAGAAGAAAACATTGGATAAATGCCTTAGCACGAATAGTTTTGGAGTAAGACCCTAAAGTCACAGGTAATAAAAATAAATATAGACAAATGGATTACATTAAGCTAAAAGCTAATAAACTTCTGCACAGAAAGGAAACAAAAAGTGAAGAGAAAACCTATAGAGTGGAAGAAAAAAATACTTGCAAACTTTCCATCCAACAAGATGTTATTAATAATGATTAGAATATATGAGGAACTCAAATAACTCAACCACAAGAAAACAAATAATATGATTAAAAGTGGGCAAATGATCAAGATAGAGATTTCGCAAAAGAAAAAATCGCAAAATGTGTATGAAAGAGTTCTCAACATTATTAATCATCAGGGAAATGCGAATCAAGACTACAGTGAATCATCCCATCCCAGTTAAAAAGACATAATGAAAAAGACAAAAAACAACATTCTGGTAAAGTTGCAGAGAAAAGGGGAGTCTTATGCACTGTTGGTGGGAATGTAAGTTAGTACAGCCATTTTGGAAAACAGTATTGTGGTTCGTCGAAAAACTAAAAATAGAACTACTATGTTATCCAGAAATCTCACTGCTGGATGTATATCCAAAAGAAAATAAATCAGTACATTGGAAAGATACCTTCACTCCCATGTTTTCTTGGCACTATTTACCATAGCCAAGATACAGAATCAACTTAAGTATCCATCGGTGGATGAATACACAGAGAAAACGTGATATATATATAATGTAATGTTATTCAGCATAAAAAAATAAAGACATCTTGTCATCAGCAGCAACTTGGATAAGTCTGGAGAACATTGTGTTAAGTGAAATAAGCCAGCCACAGAAAGATAAATAGCACACGTACTCTCTTATATGTGGGGACTCAAAACAATCATTTTCAAGAAGTTGGAGAATGGAATGGTGGTTGCCAAAAGCTGGAAAGAGTATAAGGAGGGACAATAAAGAGAGTTTGATTAATGAATATAGAAATAAATGGTTGACTTGACGGACTAAGATTCTAGCATTTGATAGCATAGTGGGGTGACTACAGTTATTAACAGGTTTTGTATATATCAAAATAGCTACAAGAGAAGATTTTCAATGTTCTCAATACAAAAAAAATGGTAAGTGTTTGAGGTGATGGATATACCAACTACTCTGATATGACATTACATATTGTATGCATGTATTAAGATATCACATATACCTCATAAATGTGTACCATTATAATGTATCAAAAAATGGAAAAAATAGAGAAAAAAATTATATGTGCTAGTGGAGTAATAGGTACCTAAACTAAATGAAATATGATGCCTATTTTCTAGGCAATTTATAAAAGACTGGGGAAAAGAACATGGAAATGGGGGAATGGCCAGAGAAGGAAATGTAAGAGTCATTCATTCATTCCTATAGTCTTGAATTACGTAAATGCACCCTATTGTTGTATAATATATAAGTTCAAAGAAACATATCTGTGCCTTCTCTCATCTCCTGGTAGAGGAAATCCAAATTGATTAACAAGAATTGTCTGTCACAATATTGATCCACTACTTAATATTAGTGTAACTTTTCACTCAACAAAATCCCACACGTTGCTCAGTTGTTCTGCGCAGTTTGCGAATGGTCATGTTTCCAAAATAGACTCAAATTAAGTGTGATGGCTTGATTCATAATAAAATATTTTCTTTTTTTGCTAATCAGGCCCATATGTATATTAGATATATTAAGTAAACTATCCCAAACCCTCAACAGTACGTAAAACAAATTTAGAACAAAAAGTTACACACGAAATTCATTTACTCATAATAATCATAACTTTGAGATTTAATAATTCTGGAAGTATTAAAATGTGCTTAGAAATAGGATAAATTGGTGACCAAAACAAGCAGCAAAGTGGACGTATATCTATATATGGATTCATTAGATCTTCAGTTCTTCAACCGGTTAAATTTTATGTGTACTAACTTAAAGAGAGTAGAAACACTGAAATTAATTAGAAAGATATTTTGTGACTGATTGTTTATTCATAGGCTGAAACACTTAGCATTTTTATTCTACAATTTTTACAAAGTAAACAAGGTTTGAAGTCCTGGAGAAAATTGTTGCCTTATTCCAAAATTAATTATTCTCAGTACAGTGCTTAGTAAAGTATAAGAAATAAAAGTAAAAGCCTGCTGCCAAGTATCAATAGACATAAAAAAAGGGAGACTAATAATGTTCAGTTTTCATGTTAACTACCATGTTAGTACGTAAATGAAATATGAATCCAGCATGCTGATATTATTGTTGACTAAAATATAAATAGTAATAAAGAAAAGGAAATATCTTTTAAAAAAATATAATTATGGAAAGGAAGTATTTTCTAGCGATATTTTTTTCTCATTTTTTTATTTTAACTGTGGCTTTTATGACATGTAAATGTAACATGGAGAAACATAGCTGTAGGTAAAATTATGTGTTTGTATGGAAATAATACAGTTTGTAAGTCTTAAACATTGCAGGGCAAACATCCAGATCCACCTAAGATAGAGTAAGCACACCTCATCTAATCTTCCCTAATGATTGCAACTATAACAATAACAACACCACCACCTTAGGTAGAATAAAAAAATGACTATCAATAGACTCTGATTAGTAAATATTAATATTTTCAGGAATGCTTGGAAGGAAAATAAATTCCAAGAATAACTAAAACAGTGGTATACTCTTTGTTCTAGTTTTGTTGTTTTGTTTCTCTTGTTTTTGTTTTTGTCTTATTTCATATCTGCTACCAGGCATCCTAGATCCCAAAACTACATGACTGTATAGCTGACATAGACAGAAGTGTCTCCAAGAAAAATCAAAACCAAAACTAAACCAAAAAAACCAAAAAAATCTCTGTGCTATGAAGATGAGTGGAAATCACACCCCCCTAACATTCCTCCTGCACCCCATCTTTCTCTCTATGTCCTTGTCTGTCTCTTTCTTTCTGGCCCCACTTTCAGACATGTCTCACTCATGAAACTATATTCATAGTGCTACAGTGGCGGAGTTGGTGGTAGAAATGATGATGGTGGCAGTAATAGCTATGGTGTTACTAAAACTGAAATAAAATCTTTCTCCCGGACCAGAAGTAGAAAAGGAGTCTTTTGTGGCTTGAAGGATATATTTTTTCTCTATTTTCTCTCACTTCTCCACATAGGGACTTGCAAGTCAAGGGAAATTCAGAACCAGGAAAAGGGGATCCTGAGAGGTGGAGCTTGTAGTAGAAATTATTGCCAGGAAAAGCCAAAATAGGAAAGACTTTGAAAGAGAACTTTTTCCTGAGAAACTTGAAGCTTTCCCAGTAAGATAAGGAACAAGTCAAGGATCTCCTCTCTCATAATTGCTTTTCAATAACATACTAGAAATCCTAGCTAAAGCGATAAAGTGAGAAGAAGAATTAAAAGATATATTGGCTGGGAAGGAAGAAATAAAACTGTCTCTGCTCATAAATAACATGATCATCTATGTAGAAAATTCAAAAAAATCAACAAAAAAACTCCTGAAACTAACACACGACTATAGGAATGCTAAAGGATGCAAGAATGGCCAAATTCTGCAACACTGAAAACATCAAATTATGACAAGAGATGTGGAGCAACAGGAACTCTTACTGCTAGGGAGAATGCAAAATGGTACATCCACTATGGAATATAGGTTAACAGTTTTTTACAAAACTAGACATACTCTTACTGTGTGATCCAGCAATCATGTCTCTTGGTATTTACCCAAAGGAGTTGAAAACTTCTGTCCACAGAAACCCTTATGTTAATGTTTATAGAAGCTTTATTCATAATTGCCAAAACTTGGAAGAAACCAAGATGTCTTTGAGTAGGTGAAGAGATAAATAAATGGTAGAACATCCAGACAATGAAATATTATTCAGAGCTAAAAAGATGTGGGCCATCAAGCCATGGAAAGAAATGGAAGAAATTTAAAGGCATATGACTAAGTGAAAGGAGACAATCTAAAACGGCTACATATTGTGTAATTCTACTATATGACATTCTGGAAAAGGCAAAACTATGGAGACAGTACAAAGGTCAGTGGTTGCTAGAGATTTGGGAAAAGGAAGAGATGAATAGGCAGAACACAGAGGATTTTTAGGGCAATACAATTACTCTGTATGATACTATAATGTGGATACATGTCATTATACATTTGTCCAAACCCAAAGAACATAAAACAACAACAGTTAACCCTAATGCAAACTACACACATGAGGAAGTACAAAATAGAATGGCAAATGTTATTGCCCAAGTGTTGGCAGGGAGGTGACTAAGGTTTCCCATCAGTACTATTTTTTGATGAGGCTAAAAGAAAGACGTAGGATTGAAATAAGCTGCTTAAATTGTGCTTTGATTTTTTTTGTCATGCCCCTCCAGGATGAAGCAGTAGAGATGTTATTATGACAATGAGGCAACTAGCCATATAGCTCCAACCAAAAGGTACCATGGCTGTGAAACGTTCCACAAACTAAAATAATGAGAATATAAATTTTTTATGGAGAAAGAAAGTAAGTTTTTATTTGTTTGTTTGCTTGTTATTTTGGTTGGTTGGCTGATGGTTGATCCTGGAGAGCCGCTGGGCCACTTACCGCCAGAAGTGCAGGCAATGTCTTACTAGTGTAGAACAGTTCTTAAGCTCCCATCCCACAATCCCTCAGGTCTCCTTCAACTTAACCTTAGCTACTTTAAGGAAAAAGCCAAGTGTGCTGGGGATCTTTGTGAAATGAGAAGAAGTGTACTTTTACAGTTCTTTCAGATATGGGCGCCAAAGTCACCCTACCCAGTTAAGTAAGTGGAGGGAGAAATAGGTGCAGGAGTGGCTAGAAGTGCTTAGAATTGGGGGACAGAAACACAATATTACAAAAGGACATAAAGAAAGGGAACCCTGAGACCTTCTTTGGAAGGGCTGGCACTCTTTGGAAATTCAGAGTTATTAATTCTAGGGGAAGAGGCAGCAAGGACCCAGAAGCAAAGAGCCAAAGATAAAAAAATATATGTATTTTCTCAGCTATCCCTAGTAGAATAGCTTCCCCCTGTATCCTATATTTCTCTATACTTTTGGTGATGTATAGTCTTATTGCCTAGAAACTGTTGCAACCTATAACTTATATTCTCATTAAATTCCTTGATCTATCTCTTATGGGAAAAAAACGAACCCTTTAAGATAGGATTTGAGCAGGTTGACAGTGGGGAAGTAAAGACAAGCTAATGTGACCTCATGAGTTACACTATTTGGACCAATTCAGTGTGCTGTTGTTGTTTTGTCTATAGCTGAACATGTTGTAGGAATTTGTGTGTTATGTGTTGTATTTCCCATCCCAGAACTGCCAGATGAGAAAATTCATTCTGATCAGGAAAAAGAAGCAAATAGAGAAGGGCTAATGAAAACACTCACCTGCCATGTGCCATCAGTGGGTGCAGAAGGATTTAGTGTGAGTATCTCTACCCTCTTAATCCAAAGCTTTCATTATATAGATGATTTGTTGGCAAATCAGAAAACTCAGTTTCAACATCCATGCCTGTGCCGTTAACACACTTGTACCAGCAGGGGGCCTGAGACATGCAGAGAAAATTTAGCAGCTTCCCAAGTAAAGCTTCTGGTGACTATATGGGCAAATTCACAATTGCCAATCCTTCCAATAATTTAGAAAAAGCTCTTGTCATTTTTGCCATTCACCACAAAAGGAGACCCAGCCCCATTTAGACTTTGGGGAGGGCTGGGTGTTGGAGACAGTACAAGTCTTTGTGACCGATGATTTTGCCAACCAGAGCCTCTAAAAAAATGGAGCTTCCACCTCCACTGGGAAGCAGCTTCCATTTACAGCCACTTTTTCTGAATTTGAACTTCTGGCCTCCCTAAGATGATTGAAACGCTCTTTAAATAGCAACTATTAACTGACTACTGAGCTCTAATCAAAACTAAATGCCTAATCCATGAAGATTTTATGATTCTCTGGCCAGATATTAACTATTTTGGAGTAGGTTAACTTGAATTCAATGAATAACAAGATGAGAAGACCCCAGCAAGCCTTTCTTCCAAATAGCAAATAGCATATTCAAGACCATAAGTGGTCTGTCTCTAGTGGTAACTCAGCTTTATATGAAAAAGTGGCAGCTTTCCTCTAGATAAATCTTTATACCCCACTACATTGCCTGAAGCAAAACGAATGTTTCAGTTGGGCTTACAGTTCTCAAAGGGTCACCTAAACGTTTGATCCTGGGTCTTTGAAAGGTTGATTAATGTGAAACCTTATGGTGCCTACTAGTCTCCTGAGGCTATTTAGCCTCAGCACTAACTCTGTAGAACAAAAAGAAGACATTGTCACTCCACTAAGAAGGCAGAGCTCTGAGTCTTGGGCTTTTACCAATGGCTTAGTTGTTTGGTCTGTTCCTTGGGAAACTAAAGACTGGCAGATAAATAGCATCCCTCTTTGGGGATGCAAACTGTGGAAACTAATTGCAGCTGCTGAATGAACTGTCTTGGTCACTCATCTTTCTATTGTAAAGTCCATTTCTCTAAAATGAGACCAGTCACAAGTAAGCTTCTGATTGAACCTTAATTTATGTTTTTGATGCAGAAGCAACCACTACATGCCCACCTTATGATTCCTGCTAAAAGTTAAACCATTGGTCTTTCATTTGTCTTGTTACCACTTGTTACCAGGTGATTTTGAAAGCCCTAGCTATCCACTAGGATTCCTCTGACATACACAGCATAGAGGAGGGAGGCCTTATTACTGCTAGATAGGGGTGGCTGACTAGGCTACCCATGTGTTTTCCAATGACACTGCAGCATGTGGGGGAGGGGGATTCTTGTTTACAGCAGGTGGTGATGAAAGTCCTGGTTTCCTCCTTGGCCTTTTCTGACACTTCACCTGTAGTGGTATTGGGAAGCTTCATTGCAGTCTCATGAGGATGGACTTCTAGTCTTCCCATTTCTGGTATGTATGAAACCAGCACCACTGGTTTTCTATGATGTTTGGCTGGAATAAAGTGTTTGTTATCTAAAAGTTTTCTGTTTTGTTAGGTTGTCCCTTTCATGGTTATTTGGCTAATGAGAGTAAGCTTTTGTCAAGGCTTTTTTTTTTTTTTTTTAATCTGTGTGGCAATTTATTTTTGACAAAGTTTCAAATACAGTTACATGCGAATAAAGGTAGTCGTTTAATGAAATGGAGTTGAAACAATTTCATATTTTTGAGTACCCATATACAAAAAAAAAAAGTAAAATGTAAAAACTACAAAACTTTAATATGAAAGCCTAGGATAATGCATTTATAAACTTGGGTTAGAGTAATTTGAAACATTGTTGGCAGGATTGAAGATGGTGGAAAATAGTTGGTAGTTTCTAAATTTTAGTAAACATACATATGACCCGGCAATTCCGCACTTAGGAATTTAATATTAACAAAAAAAATTTTGCTTGCAAAAATCCAGGATATAGAGGTTTATAACATTTTTGTTTGTAATAACTCAAACATGAAACACCCTAAATAGTATTCAATAGCTGAATAGACAAATTGTGATACATCTATACAATTGTACACTAGTCAACGATATAACAAACTGACACACACAACTGAATAAATCTTAGGTTCACTATGCTGTGTGAAAAAACCCAGGGTCAAAAGATTACATATTGTGTGGTTCCATTTCTATGACATTCATCAAAAGACAAAAGTATAACAACAGTGAATAAATTAGTGGTTTGGAGTGAGTTTGACTGCAAAGCAGCAGCATAGGACTTTTATGGAGGGAGATGAAAGAAGTGTTCTATATCTTAATTTGGCTGGTGGTTTTATAATACTGTGCTGTCAAAACTCACAGAAGGGTATAACATCAATGAGTGAATTGCACTGAATGGAAAATAGATAAATAGACACATAGATAGATACATGGATTGATGATAGATGGAAAATATAATAATACGGAAAGCTAAATGTGATATTTTGCTCTTACATGGCATTTGTTGAATTGAATGATACCATAAACTACTCATTTTTTAAAAGAAAAACTAATAATTTCATGTGTATTAATACATAATTTTAATTATAATAAGTACAATTATTTACTATTATGGTATCCATTCTAGAATCAATATTCTAGACTTAAATCTATCTAAGAAGTAAAACACACCTATTAGAATAATGTTTAAAATACCTCTATTCTTCAAGAAAATTACAATTTAACAGAATTTTATCCTTGCCCTTACATTCTCAATATGGCAGCCAATACTATCCTTTGAAAATGAGTTAGATCTGTCACATCTTTGCTTAAATTTTTGCAATGGCTCCTTGCCTCCTTTAAACTAATGACACGGGCTTAAAATGGTTCCTAAATATCCTCATGACTTGGCTACTTTTTTTGATGCTACTTTCCCTCTCTCTCATTCCACTGCAGCTACACCCTCCTTCCCTGAGTTTGTCAAACACAATAGGCATGTTCCTGGCTTAGATCCTTTGCACTGTCTGTTCCCCAAATCTGAATAATCTTTTTTCCTGACGGATATGGCTCCTCAAGTTCTTATCAAATGTTACCTTAGAGAAGTCTCAATTAAAATGATAATGTTTTATAGTTATCGCCACCTATTTTCCCTTATCTATAAGTATTTTTTATTTATCCCCTACCCTTTTCTTTCAAAATATACACTTTGCTTTTTTTCATTTCATTCATTGGTTATTGCCCTCCTTCTTAAAATTTAATGTCTTTTAGAGCAGGAATCATGTTGGTTTTGTTCACTGATATATCCAAAGAACCTAGAAAGTGCCTTGTGTATAGTGAGTGTTCAGCACGCAATTGTTGAGCAAACGAAAGAGTAAATGGACACATACAGTTATAACATTGCAGCACTTACCTCTGTGGATGTGTTTGTGTGTGTTTGTGTGGTTGAGAATAGCAGTTTCTGCAATGATAAATAAACACAATTAAACATACTTCATGGAATTTTAAGGACAAGTCCCTCTTCAGCTAGTGACTTGGTACTGAAGTGTAATAAGACTAGCATCCTGTGACCTAAGAGCTCTCTCCAACTTAAAGGTAAAAATCCAAATCTAGAAAGCTGTTCCAGATGTGGGTTTGTGAATTCCGCCTAACAGGCTTTAATCATAAAGAATTCATTGAACTCTGGAAAATCGATATTCTTTATGACTTTTACATAGGCAAGATCATATGGCTCCTACTTTAACACTCAGTAAGGAGTTCAAACAGAAGTAAAAGAATTTCAAAAACTGTATCTGTGTTTGAGGTCAATGATGCCAGTAGTTAATACTTTATTTGGAAATATCTGGGCTGACAATGTAAAATGCTCTCCTCAAGGTTCTACATATAATAAGCTTTCATCTCCATGGAGAGGGAAATTCCCACTCCTGAATGTTGTGATTTGAAGAATCCAAGAGACAACTGAGAAAATAAGCCAGCTAAATCCTTTGCAGTGTGCACTAAGAGCTGAAGTAGAAGTAAAAGGGCTTGAAGGCAATTGTCTTTTTCTGAGTTTCACCTATTGAAGCAATGGAAGCTCAAGAATAGCGAGGTCATTTCCATATTTAGAGAGAGTAAAAAACAAAACAGCCATTGCCTACATTATAATATATCCCCAATGCTGAGAGCAGCTAAATGTCTCTCAATGATGTTGCTTGTTCAGAAACTCCTGCCTCAGAAAGTTCCTTCAGCAAACCCATTTAGATTCAGGGTAAAGCAAAGATGTTATTCTTTTCACTCATATGTATGTTTGAAAGTATAATACCAAAATGAATATTTAAAATATCTAATAGTAGTTGTTAACACAGTATGCAGTTTTAGGAGAGTTGACGTATTGCAGAATTTTGTGGAAAGTGTATTAACATCAGATAATTTTAGATTTAGACTATAAAGACAACCAAGTGCAATATTAGTATAAAAGTATATGCAGTAAAGAATTTGGTATATATACCACTTAATTTACCTGCTTTTAAACTTATTTTAGAAGAGTATAGAGGTTTTAAGAGTATAGAGGTTTTTTTCATTGTTTTGAGTTTTGCAAGCTAATACCTGTAAGGTAAGCAAAGGCAATGATTTACTGACTTATAAATGCTTGAGTATGTAGTGTGTGCTTGTGTGTATGTATCTACAAACCTGCTAATTTAGTACTATGATAACATAGTTATAGCTTGCATGACATGCCAAAATAAAAACAGTAATAATGTGATAGAATGAGAGAATAAGAATTTAGAATACTGAATTTAGGTAAAGGGAGAGCAAAGTAATTTACAGCTGAATATTTTCTTTCCACAAGTAATTATTCTTTCACAGTTTAGCAGGGTTTACAATGTAGACAAGTGATTCATAAAGTAGAAATTGGTCTTGCTATGAAAATAAGCACCACTACTGCTAAGACACTCCAGGAATAGTGAATTGAAAAGGGAGCTCATCTATTTTTTTGTGAAAATTCATGTTGTGTTTTGCAGGAATCTGATAGATAAAAGCAAACTTGAAAATAGCTCCCTTTTGACAACATTTTCACCTTGGGTATTACAACAGCACTGAAATGAACGGAATATGTCTCAATATGTGTTAATTAGATTTTTCACCACACACTGTTCATCTTTATAGGGATTCAGTGTCTACCAGGAGTATCAACTTTCAACATTTGATATATTGATTTTGTGCTTTAATCTTTTACCTTGACCCTACTATGCTTCAGTGTGATGCTTTTTCTTATAATTATATTCATTATTGTTCT
>NW_012150941.1:150415-151998 GCF_000956105.1 Propithecus coquereli
TGGAGTCTCACTCTCTCCCCTTAAAGTCTATATTTTTTTGAAATGAGAAAGTTTGAAAAGTAAACGATGCAGAAAATTTAAAAGTGAACAGAATAGAAAGATTAGCAAAAATATGTCAATGAAATTAAACTTGATATATTATTTATATTGGGAAAATTAATGAAGATTTCAAGTTGTATAGTATTGAAAGGAACAAAAATTATATTTTATATTGATAAAAGTCATTTTTCCACACAAATTGCCAATCTTACTCTTATATTCATTTGAGATGAACACATTAATTTGATCAGACTATTATATGATTTTTCATTCTTTTCTCTATTTTCCCTGTTCTCAGCCAAAGAAACAGCTATTTCTACAATTACGACCTCTTTGTTATATTGGGGAGTGGTTTTTAAACCAAGATCTGAGTACAATGTGTATATATTGCTTGGAGGTCTTTGCAGATTATTTCAGGATAAAAATATACTCAAGATATTGTAATATATACTGAAATATATATTCAGTGTCTATATAAAATATATATTTTAAATTATAACTTACTATTTGTATAATTCAAATTTACCAATAAGGTTTTTATTAACTTATTTTATGTAACATTTTTAGACTATAAAAACTATTTAACAATAACCTTAATATATTTATTTATTTTCTTTATCTTATAATACCCATTATAGGATAATTATTTTAAATAAATTTATAAATATTGCAAATAGTTCAAAATAATATAGTTAATGTAGTTTAAAATTACTTCAAAATTGCTACTGGCAATAAACCTACTGAATGAAGTTTAAAGTGCCTTTGTAGTTTATTTTGTTCTTAGATATATACTATTAAAGCTACACAGTCATAGAAGTGTCTTAAAATTCCTTGAAATAGGCATTCTTTATGGTTCTGTTACAACTTTAATATAGAGTTAAATTTATTTTTAATACTCATCCTTCATTTTACATTTATTTTTCCCATTTTTAAAAATGCTTTTCTATTATTGTGGTTGAATTTCATTTTTGAAAGTGTAAAACAAAGATGGACTTCAAAGTAAAAACCGTCAAAAATACACTTACACTCAAATTTTTTTTCCGGTTTTATTTCAGCATATTATGGGGGTACAAATATTTAGATTATGTATATTGCCCTTCTCCCACCCAAGTCAGAGCTTCAATCGTGTCCGTCCCCCAGATGGTCCACACCACACACTCGAATTTTTATTGCAGAACAATTCACGATTGCAAAGATTTGGAATCAACCCAAGTGCCCATCAATTCATAAGTGGATTAATCAAATGTGGTATATGTGTACCATGGAGTACTACTCAGCCATAAAAAATAAATTATTACCTTTTGCAATAATCTGGATGGAAGTGGAGACCATACTCCTCTTAAGAGAAGTATGGAAAGAATGGAAACAAACAGCACTCATGTGCACAATAGGAAGTAAAACTCAATGGAAATCAAACAGGTGGGAAGGGGAAAGAGGGGACGGGTGAAATCATACCTAACGGGTACTATGTACACTATCTGGGTGATGGGCACACTTACAATTTTGTCTCAAGCAGTACAAAATGAATCCATGTAACCAAAAGG
>NW_012150941.1:152048-153438 GCF_000956105.1 Propithecus coquereli
AAAAAAAACCAAAAAAAAAAACAGTGTTAATTAAGAAGTTACTGTTTATCAAGCACTGTGTCTATTGCTAGGGAAAAAAAACCATCATCACCACTACCACCACAAAGAAATAAATGAACAAAGCAAGACTTTGGCATTGACTTTCTGGTTTTGGTTTACATGTAGGAAGCAAACAAATAACTATTTTGTGTTTTTCCCATATGATTTACTAACATGTAAAAGAAAGAAAGGCAAACATCCCAGTGTTCATACAAAGGTAAAGTTAACTGCTTAGGTGAGTAAATTTACGGCAGTAGAAGAATATTGAAGAGAGACAGAATGAAAGGAAAGAACAGAGAAAAAGATATAGTATAGTGTATCGAATCATAATAGACACTCTCATGGTATTTCGTAAGATATGAAATAATCTAATTCTTAGCTGGTCTTCTTGCCAACTTGAAAATATAAGGTAGATATCAGTTTTTTATTTTTTAATAAGCAAATGGAGATCGTTACAAATTAACATGTGCATGTGTATCGAATTTGTTGGTGATATAACCATGAATAAAACCTGGGAATCTCATATAATGATTTTTCCAGCATATATCTAGAAAGTTTTGAATAAACAAAGAAACCTAAGAATGATTTTTGCCATTTTTACCCTATGAACATTAGCTAAAAGACTGTAGCAAAGATATAATGTGACAGTAGTATGAGAATTACATGTACATTTAAAAGTAATTATTAAAAACCTTAATTTTTAATATTTATTTAATTTTATAACTAAAATTCGTCTGACTTCTTAATAAGACAATATGTAAAATAATTAAATAAATGCATTTTTAAACATGTTGGAAAATATGCATTTTAAATGTTAAATACTATGTCTTACATATCTACTGGTGCTAATGATTTTTTTCATGTTTTCATAATATATAATGAATGGCAGCATAATGATTCCTGGCTTGTATGAATGTCTTTAAATAAATGGACTACAAATATGTTCACATAAAGATGTATTATTTCTTAATTTAAATTTGTAGGAGTGGCCAGACACATATTGATATTTACATAACTACTGTCAAAATGTAAATAAAGTTCCCTACTTTGTGATTACTTTAGAAAGACATTCATTTGCTTGATATCTATGGAAAATTTCAGTAAAAAGGGACTTTGAACTGTTATCTTCAGCCCTCATCCCAGGCAAATGGAAACTGCTCCAGATTTTTTAGTAGATTTTGCAAACATAGACCCAGGATAGTAGAAAAAGAAAGAATGAAAGAAAAAATACACAAGGTTATTCGAAAAATATTTCCAGTGTATACAGTGGATACATTTCTACCATAGCTCTGCTTTATGATGAATCATAGTACTTAAAACATGCTGTTTTTCTTAACACTTAAGAAAATAT
>NW_012150941.1:156152-156686 GCF_000956105.1 Propithecus coquereli
CTTGAAAACTAATATACTTCAAATTCTGAAAAAAAAGAATGGGCTTAATCCAGCATAGTTTTAGAAGTACGGTGACTCCAAAAGTTGGCAAAGGATACTACAAGCAAAACCTGAAACTATAAACTGTGAAGGGGAAGATTAGACACTAAATATCTTGTAAAATGTAATTTTTGAAAATTGATGGATTCAAACACCTTAATAAACTATAAGGAAAATATTTCAATTATGTTTGGTGAAAATTTCTTGTGAAGAAAAATGTTCACAGATTAATATTAATGATCAGCATACACTCATAATGTGTCTCATTAATGTTATTCTTTTTTCCATTTTGTTAAGTGGTGACATTTTTAACACCTATAATTCCATAGATCATATTGATCAAATACTCTTGATTTAAAATTTTATGCGATAATGGAGGCTTAGAACATAGGGAGAGAGTGTTGTTAGACTTTTGAGTAGAATTATATAACAAATGTTGCTAGTACAATTCGGCAAAAGTCCTTATTGAAATACTAGCTGAACAGTGGGGAAAAT
>NW_012150941.1:156736-158542 GCF_000956105.1 Propithecus coquereli
TAATAGAAAGGAATTGTATTGGCAGAAATGCCTCTGGACTTTCAAGGCTCTCTAACGATCCCTTATGTCTTCTTTCCTTTTGTGTCAACTTAAATTTTCTCCTTTTGCATGGGTTGCTTCTATACAATGCACGGGGGCAGGGGAAAGAAAAAGGAAATACATCCTCACTGGAGAGAATCTGAAGTCAACTCTGTTTACAGAATCTAATATGACAGTGAAGGGCTTAATGATTAAGCCATCATATATTGAAGAAAATAAATGTTTTCTGTGTTTCTCGTATTTTTTTTACTATTCCCAATATGTCTCTAGAGAAAACTACATATTGATATACACTTAAGATGTTAGCGTTACTGAAGGACAGGGAACATAGTGCACTGTATATGGAAGGCTTTTATCAAATATTTGTTGATTAATTCTTCTGTTGAGTGATAATAAAATATGGTTAAAAATAAAAATAATAAGATGACTAAAAGCTCTCGTAGAAATCTGTCAAGCAAATAGACACTCATTTATTCGTTGGAAAATCACTAACATGATTTGCATGATTTTTAGATTATGGAATCTCTAAACTTTCTCTAGTGAAATTGTAGACACTGGTATTAATAACACAAGAAGGCAATAGCAAGAAAGCAACACGGTTGAGTAGTACTTGGATGCTAGATTTCATTTTAGACTGAAACAGTGTTTTCTCATTTTTGTTGTTGTTGTTGCTTTTTGTTTATTTAACTTCACCTATCATAAGGCTATCAATATGAATAGATATAGAGATTTTTCTGGTTTGAAAACATGAAATATCTGAATTTTATAAAATATATTAACTTTTTAATTTGTTTATCACATTCATATTTTTCAGTAGTCCATGTCCCACAAACATTTAAATATTTATTTTCTAATAATATAATAATCAATTGAACATGAAAGAAGTGGAAAATATTGAAATATCTCCACTTAGTAAGAGGAATTACAACTAGTAAGAGGAAATATCTCTTTAAATCAATACTAACTACAGATTTACTTTCTCTACTACTGGCACTGTAATTAGAAATATACACCAGATGCCCTTGAGGTTTTATGTTATGGCATCAAAATCCATAACCATAAAAAATAAGAATGAATAATATTGTGAAATGATCCTTGAATGACATAACGTTATACACAATAATGCAATGTCCTAGAGATAAAAAACTACGAAGATGACGATAATGACAATAATGGTAGAAGGCAGGGAAGAGAAAGTGGGGAAGAAAAAGCAGCAGTAGAGGAGAATGAGATGGGAAGAGAATGAAGTAAGGACAGAGAATACACAGGGAAGAGAAAAATGTAAGAAATATGGAGAAAGGGGATGTAGGGGAATAGGAATGCTAGAGGGCCATCAAAATTGGATTTGATAACTCTTCTCTCTTTTTCCGATATACAGACAGTGTATGACTGCACCGGTGGCAATAGCTGTGTAATGCTTTTTACTGTTTTTAACACTGAAAATTTGCTGGTCAATTGTTAGGAGTATTGACAACATATGTCAACACAACACTCAGAGTGTAAGTGACCTATCCTGGGATGATCTTCAGACAATATACTGACTGGTATATTAAGTTGAACCTGAAACAAATAGCACCAGGAAAATAACGCAAATTTAAAAGTGATAAAAATACTAGCAAATTGCTATTTTCAAATAAATGCACAACTAAACTAGCATGAAATACAAATATTAGAAGAAAACAAAATTTATCATGAAATATTAAAAATATTCTATCACTTTTTAGGGTGGCTTCCGCAAGAGTTATTTTATCTTCAGAGACACTAATT
>NW_012150941.1:158592-161605 GCF_000956105.1 Propithecus coquereli
AAAAATCATATTAACTTTTTAGGATAATAGGCTTAGGAAATTATTCTTTTCCTCCAAAATATAAATATGTCCTTAAAAACCTATATTATTCACTATTAAGGAAATAATAATCATCTGCACATTTTACGTAATGTCAATTTAGGCAAAACTCCCATCCTTTGATCTGGCATCTAAAGCATTCTCAAATGAAATATCAAGGTTAACTGTTTTTGCCATCAAAACCGTCTCCTCCTGTCTGCTCAATATTTATCTTGACAGTTGTCAGCTTCATAATGCTTGTGAGAAGTTTGTGACTTTCATTACCTGGATTTACAGTAGTGTACAACAGAGGCTTAAATTGCACTATGAGCCATGACAGCTGGCAAAAACATGCCAGAAGGACAACTTTGTCAAACCTAGAAAGCTCAAGAAAAGCTCAGTGGAGTTAAAGAAAAATGTAAAAGTTGAAGTGCCTGGAGACAAAAGAATAAGAGGGAAAAGAATGAATGAAAAAGGAGAGGAGAACTGCTAAGCTTCTAAATATACTGGCATTGCATGTGGCTCCAGACAGAGGATTGTTTGGATTTAGCTGCACGTGAGCAAAAAAGTATTAGGAATATATGCAGAATAAGTGAATATTAATTAAATGTGTTTGAGTGGATTTAGATCTGTATCTTATTCTTGTACAAGTTTGTAAATTGATTTAATTTGCTTCAATTTAATTGCTAATCTCCCAATAAAAAAAAAAAACACCTAAATAAACACACAAACAAGGTGGTGAAACCAATAGGAGATTAATTGGAATAATTACAGGAAATTCCACTAATCTTATAATAAGCAGAAAGGAACAAAATATAAGAAATAACAACCAATGAGGCAAATATGAAATAAAAATGATAGAGTTAAATAAAATAATGTAAATTATTACTTTACACTTAAATGGATTATTCACTTCAATAACATGCAGATATTTTGTGTCATAATCAAAAAACAACACTTATCTATATGCTGTTTACAATACTTTCCTTTTAAATATAAAAAACATAGTGATAATGTAGAAGGATAAAAAAAAATAAACCAGGAAACACTAGTAGAAAGTTAATAGGATTTTATAGTTGATTGTATTATTATCGGACAAAAGAGACTTTGGATACAAAAGAAAATTTACACAGACAAAAAGAAAAAATTTCCTAATGAGGAAAGGGTAAAAACATGAAGAAAAAATGGCAATCTTAAAAAGACTGGTAATAGAACTTCAAGATAGATAGGTAAAAACTGAAAATCTAAATTTGAAATAGTCAAATCTAATGTTATCACTGGAGACTGCATCATCACATCTATCAGTAATTCTTATAAAAACGACAAAAACCAATAAATATATAGAATATCTGACCAACTTTCCAACCATATTAATTGTCAGAAATAAATACTCAAAAACAGCACAATGCATTTGTAAATGAAATACTCATCCAAAATAATGTGCATAGTGGTATTGATGGATATATAGATCAAAGGAAGAGGACAGAAAGTTCAGTAATAAATCCAGACTTATAGGGTGAATTTATTTTCTACAAAATTCCAAGCTAATTAAATAGAGAAAATATAGCCTTGTCAACAAATGATGCTGAGACAACCGAATTTTTTTATGGAAAAATGAAAACAACACTTTCTCCAGAAAAATTGAAAATGACTTTGAGTAGATAAATTAACAAAATAATATTTATAAATGGTCAGTAGGCACAAAAATTATGCTCAATAACATTAGTCACCCAGAAAATGCAAGTTAAAACTGTAAAGAGATAACAATGCACAATTACTAGATTTACTACTGTCAAAACACTTGACAATGCCCAATGTTAGCAAAGATGTAGACCAAATGGAAATCTCAGAGATTTATGATTGAAAGGTACAATGGTATAGCCATAATCAACTGATAATATATAAACAAATTGTGATATCCCATATCACAGAATATTACTCAACAATAAAAAGAAGCAAAATATTTATACATAGAAAAATATGAGTGAATATTTAAAATGTTATGCTATGTTTTAAAAATCTAATGCCAAAGAGTAAACATTATGATATCATTTATATGAAATTGCACAAAATGTAAAACTATAAGGACAGAAAAGAGATCACTGGTTCCCAGTAGTGGGGGAAGAGGCAAGAGGAGGGAAAAACTATAAAGGGAGCCAATAAAGGGCTAATAACTAGAATCTATATAGAACTCAAGCAAATCAGCAAGAAAAAAATCAAACAACCCCCATTAAAAAGTGGGCAAAAGACATGAAGAGTACCTCAATTTCTACTTTAATGGCATGGTCTTTCTTTTATTCCTAACCTCACCACAAAAATGCACAGAATATTTAGGACTCACATAAATTTAGTTACTATTAAAAAAAGTATACCAAGAAGACTCATACACATTTAATATAGGTCTAATCACAATGTACATATTTATATGGAAAAATCCCATAAAGAATATATGGTGGATTCTAAAATCAGTTTTTAGTATTCCCTTCCTTCGGAAATAATGATAAGAAGCATATTTATATCAATAGTGTTTCTTCTGCTATGCTCTTGATCTTCAGTGTTTTGCTGTCTGGTGGAGAAAGAGAAATAATTCTTGTAGCATCCTTATTTCCAAGTTTTTGTTTATACCTTGGCACAGCATATTTTTCAGCTCTTCTGTGTGCTCAAAGGAAATGACTGAAGGCTGTCTCATTATTCTTATATAATCAACTGTTTTCTTCTCATAGCAATCAGAATTCTTCTGTTTCTACAGTGTTCTCGGTATATACCAAGGGAATGGGATGGAAGGAAAGAATAATCTTCTCCTGCCTGTGAGTTGTGACTAAAAACTTATCTTCATTTTCCTATTACTTGCATAGTGCTAAATATGATGAGATGTTACAAGAAATATTTCTATAGCTGTTTACAAGATGGCTATTCAAATACAAGCTGTTCCCCTCTCTAGCTGCGTTTTCTTGATTATTTCACTCCTCTAATCTTTGTCTTCATTGTCTACAAC
>NW_012150941.1:173295-178007 GCF_000956105.1 Propithecus coquereli
AATTCTACTTTTATATATTATCTATAAAAGTCTAGATACTATTTACCTTCAAAGGTAAAAGACGTTTTTATACATTTCAATTTAATGTATTAATTTATTCTTTTCATGAAGTATATAAATCATACTTATGATATATATTAGCACAGTTAATTTAAATTTCCAGAGTTGTGTGATAGCTACAAGGCTATTAAATGTGTGGATATCCAAAAGAAATACTCAATAAATTTCCCAATATTTGTGTAAATGAAATCCATAATATGATCTGTAAAAATACACAAAATAGCAGCCCCTCTAAGTTACATTACCAATCAAATTATGGTGAAATCATTGCAAAACTTCCATACTTAGAAACTTCGTTATAAATGTTCTCCTTCAGACTTTACACATCAATAGAAACATAGTAGCAGGTAGGTGAAAGACTGAATATTTTCTGGAAGTAATTAAAAGTGAAAGGTTCACAGTGATACACAGACCCTTATGTCACACAGTACATTTCGTGCTTTTTGTGTTATGTCCTTAAAAATGTCATCTTTATGAAATATAAAGATTGTCTCAGTTGTCGCAAATGGGGTACCATGAAATACTTTAAGTTAAAGAGTTATACAGAATAATTATTTTTTCTGCATTTTGTCAAACATGTATAACAAGAAAAAAATATAGTTAATAATGCAACTATTATTAAGCAGGTGGCAATTTGGCATCATGCAGACAAACCATCTGGCTGATGGACTAAAATTCCACTTTTCATAGACCTTTTCATAGCATATAAATGTGGCAAAGATCCATACCACTTTTGAAGAAACTGTGCTATCATGTTTTAAAATACAATGATGCCCAAAGTATATTTCATGATTCTAAATAAGCTATTTTAAATGTTTAATAAATAGTTACCAGGTTTTACTAAGATTTTCTATTATATTTTTGAAAGTATGATTCCTTGTAAAATAGTTTTCTATTTTCTTTAATTATAATTTGCTCATGTTTAATTCCTCCTTACTTTCTGTCTTGGGCCTGAACCCTAGGCAAGGCAATGGTGACCATCTTTATTCTAAAATGGTTATACCATGTCTTAGTCCATTTGTGTCACTATAAAGCAATGCATGAGGCTGGGTAATTTACCCCCAAAAAGAGGTTTATTTGCTTCATGGTTCTGTAGGCTGTACAAGAAGCATGGCATCAACATCTGCTCAGGAAGTTGTCACACATGGCAGAAAGTGAAGGGGAGTCATCCTGCGTGGATCACATGGCAAGAGAGGAAGCAAGAGAGAGGGGAGGAGGTGCCAGACTCTCTTCAACAACCAGTTCTCACAGGAACTAAGCATGAGAAC
The DNA here is from genome assembly GCF_000956105.1 of Propithecus coquereli. NCBI lineage: Eukaryota > Metazoa > Chordata > Mammalia > Primates > Indriidae > Propithecus > Propithecus coquereli. The sequence continues at coordinate 174,624 of NW_012150941.1, forward strand.
TCACTCACTCCCATGAGAATGGCACAAAGCTATCTATGAAGGATCTACTCCCATGACCCAAACCCCTTCAGCTAGGCCTCATCTTCAACACTGGGGATCAAATTTCAACATGGACTTGGGAAGGCCAAACAAACCATACTCAAACCATAGTACACAGTTTCCGTGACTGCTTATTGCTCTCCCTCATTAGAGAATTTGATCTTATTTAACATACTTTTAATATTTAACTTACCTTGAAAACTAATATACTTCAAATTCTGAAAAAACTTTTATTTCTAATATCTAATATGTCTAATTATAAAATAATATTATGAATATATATATTTTAGGAATATATAAGTACCAAATAGGAGGGAATGTAAGCCAACAGTAGCATATTTGAGAAATAAAAACAATTAACCTTCTGGATAATATACATCGAAACAGGGCTTTGTATGTGCGTTGTGTGGACCTACACATACATATGCACAAACACACATGCATCAATTTTGAACCAATCTAGGCTCATACAATAGAGATTTTTTTCTGGATGTCATTTTTCACTTAAAATTTTGATATTAATTTTGTAGTAGCAATTTCATTGGCAACATGTTCTTCCCACTTCTAAAGGGAAACATGCAAGTTACTATTTTTAGGCAGCTATAGAACATTCTAGAATATTTGAGTACCCTACATATTCTTTTATAGGTATATTGGAGGCAGAGTTTAAAATGTCAGAGTAAAATGGACTTTTAATGTAATACTTATGCTTTGATTTAGAAAGTGATATTTCCCTTTCCTAATTATCTACATATTTTAACTTTGTGACATTCTCTTTCAATGAATTATATATATGTTTCTTCGCATAAGAAATGGCTTTAATTCTCATTCATCTTTACATTCCCTAACAAGGCTTAGAGTAATTGATATAGGTTTTATTAAATATAAAATACTCCCCCCCGTCTAGTTGTTGAATTTATGTGTACAGATCAGAATTAAAATACATTATATTTGTTTCTTTTATCATCCTAAGTATAATCCACAATTACCTATTTTGGGCACCATGCCTTTCTGTACTCATTGTGGAGGTAATACAACTGTCCCTGTTTATATTATTTTGCTAATCCTACCGTGCCTGTTTTTAAACATTGGCTATTCACTATGTTTTGTTATTACTGATAAAAAATCAAGCAAAGCACAGTATAATCCTAATAAAAACAAAATGGAATCTATTTTTTATATTTGAATATATTGAACATACAAAAATTAAAACCCTTATTTTATTTGTTTGACAACCAGTATTTGAAATTAATTATCAATTGTTTTAATGTATTTAAAAATTTTCTTCCATGCAATAATTTATCCATTGATATGATTTAACCACAAATTAATAATAGACCATCTAAATTCTTTATCTTATGGAATTTCTCTTTCAGTATGTTTAAAAATGTAGTTTGGTTACTAATCAGAATCAAATGAGGTAATTTCTTTTTTAACAAATGAGAGTCTGCGAGCAGTCAAATTATAGCAGAAAATAAAAAGGTGCCCTAAATAAAATAAATAAGTAAATGGAAAAGAACACCAAATGTGCTGATCAAGTAAACGAAGATACTACGAAAGAGGAGAGGATACATTTGCTTGACATTAACACCTGTGAATAATAGCAGAAACATATAGCATAATATTCTTTTAAATAAGTATTCCCTATAAATTTACCTAATAATTATTTGGAATATGCATAGTAGAAGAAAAGGAACTGTTATTTATTTATTTACTGTGACCCAGGCATTATGCTATAAGCAAGGTACATCCACATTTTAATCAACCCTTATTAATTTGTTATTAGTTTCCCAATTTTATATAAGATAATAGTAAGACTGAGAACAGTTAGCTATTTGAACAACTAAGAAATTTAATGTGAAGACATTCAAACCCAGGTTACACCTTATTACAAAATATTTTCTATGCTATGTGTCAGATTAAAAATATTAAATATTCTGATATTCTATTTGCACATATATAACCACTATATCTTTTCAAATTTAAATATGTTAAATCTCATAAATACACATGTGAATAGATATACAAGGTTCCATATGAACTGGGTTAAATGCACATGCACACACACAAAAATATGATTTTTAAGTACATTTTTAGGTACTTTAAAAAAATAGAGCATGTTCAAGCAAAGATTTTTTGTTGTTGCTACTGTTGTCCTTGTTTTTTTGTTAATGTTACTATACATAGCTATGAAAGTAAATCCTGACTTTATTTGTGGTTTGAAACAATAATCTTTAAAGTTACCCCCAACCCTGTCCTATCCCAATCTGACTTTCTCTTGCTTGGTACAAACATGGGAATAATGACATAAAGTACAGGTAAGAATCTCTTTGCTAGAAAAGATAATGTCTTTCTTATTTTCTGATCAACATGAAATGTACTGAGAAGTGCATCTATTTTATGATTTGAAATTAGGATATTTATTTTAGAGAAAATAAATAGCTTCTTTATACTGTATATTGTAATGGAATTGTTTTAGTCCAAAAGCAATTTAAGTCAGCAACATATTGAACTATAATTAAAGATTTATTATTCCATTAAAAGGTAATGTTGTAGTTAATTCCTAATAATAAAACACTTCATAAAAGTTCAGTGTTATACACAATGCAGAAAACAAATAACAAGTTCTCCCAAATATTTACTGGGTTTGTGATTCTATAGCAAATATTAATACATGAATTTTCAATAATATATTGAACTGATTTTAGATTGAAGTAATTATGATTATCTTTCTCTTCATATATGTGCAGAATACATTATATGTTATATTTTTGTAGATAACTGGATACTTTTTGAAAGTATTTTGATACTTTACTTTTTTAATATATTTTACTTCTTAAAAGGATGATGATTTTCTGGTGAAGATGATACAGTATATTGATATTTCTAAAATCCAAATATATAAAAATGAAATAAATGTTGTAAATATAGATCATTGAAAAGGCATAGCCAGATGGGACAAAAAAACCAGAAATAGACAAAATGCATAAAATGTTGAAGACCATGGGCCTTTGGTCCTTAACTGTACAACTATCTGATCAAGGATTTGGCTCCAATATGGTAAAGGGACAACATGACCATCATGGGAGATGAGAACAAATGTTAGGCTCATGGCTGGACTCCCAATATTGATGACTGTTGAGCATCGTCTCCAAGCAAAATGAGCTAACAAAACTATTGAAGGACCACCTCTTCAATAGGGCACCTTTTCTTAGCAAATAAAAATACCAAATATAACTACGTGACGTGATGATTGCCTTTTCACGTTGAGTCTCCCGGGAGTTCTGTGTGCTTCTTGTATCTGGATGTCCAGATTTCTGGCCAGGCCTGGCATATTTTCCTCCA
>NW_012150941.1:179142-183072 GCF_000956105.1 Propithecus coquereli
TAAATAAATAAATAAATAAAGAAATCAGTGGGTACAGTTTGTACTAAAACAAAAACAAACAAACAAACAAACAAAAAATACCAAATATAATGGAGTATGGTTATGATAAAAATTATCTACTATTTATCTGAAATTCAAATTTAATTATACACCCCATATTTTATCTGGTAGCTGTACTCCTAAAGCTACAGTTTAAAGAAACATATTGTCTCAAGACATGGAACTGAAAAAAAGATTATGATAGTAACTATGTTTAAATGCAGCTCTCCTTAATACCACCCTAGAGTTGAAAGCTCAATATTTTACTAATTTTGTAAGGCTACAACATTTCACCATAGACCTCCAGTATTAAGAATTAATAGGCCAGGGAACAGAAACTAGAAAACTATTCATTGGGAGAAAGTGATATATAATAAAAAAAAAAAAGGCTAAAGAAAAAACATAAATAAATTAAAAAAGAAAAACTGCTCTGAGTGATACAACATACCAAATTCCAAAATATAAAATAAAAACTAATGCTAAGAAAGTAAAAACAAAAAAGAAAAGAAAAAAACAAATTAACAAATAGAATGTAAGTTAAATCTAGATGAAAACCATTTTATTAAATGGTCTAATGAAGGGCTTAAATTCACCATATTTGTGCTGCCCAAATAGTGAAATGAAAACAGTTTACAGGAAAAAGGTATTATAAAATAAGAGAATGAAATAAGAAAGTATGACTATGACAAAAAGAATTGAAAATGTTGCAAATTGAGACTGCACACACACTTGTTCTTGAAACAGAAACACAGTAGACAGTACAAACTGATATCAGACAAATGGGGAAAGTTTTAGCGACTTGGAAGACACTATTGAAGAACTTGTCACTAATTTATCAAAGTGTTAAGATGTTGACATTGGCATAATATTAAGATCAATGTTATGGTATGTAGAGAGGCCTAAATAGACATTTTTTAAAAGTTTCAGCATGGTTCTGGCATAAAAACAGACACATAGAGCAATGGGACAGAGAAAACCCAGAAATAAACCCACACATCTATAGTTCGCTTATCTTCAATAAAGTTGACAAGAACATACAGTAGGAAAAGGACAGTCTTTTCAATAAATATTGCTGGGAAAACCGGATATTCATGTGCAGAAGTACGAAACTAGACCCTTATCTCTCACCATACACAAAAATCAAATCAAAATGAATTAAATACTTAACTCTAAGAGCTGAATAGAAAACTACTGAAAAAAAAAAAAAAGCTGGGAAATGCTTCAGGACATTGATCTGGGCAAGGATTTCTTGAGTAATACTCCTAACACACAGGAAACCAAAGCAAAATTGGACAAACTGGATTGCATCAAGCTAAAAAGCTCTGCACAGCAAAGAAAACCATCAACAAAGGGAGGAAACAACCACAGAATGGGGAAAAAATTTGCAAAATACCCATCTGACAAGGGATTAATAACTAGAATATATAAGGAGCTCCAATAACTCAATAGGAAAAAAATTATATCATTCAATTAAAAATGGGCTAAAGATCTGAATAGACATTTCTCTAAAGAAGACATACAAATGGCCAACAGCTATATGAAAAATATGCTTAAAATCTTTAGCCATCAGAGAAAGCCAGTTCAAAACTACAATGAGATATCATCTCACCCAGTTTAAATGACTTTTATCAAAAAGATAGGCAATAACGAATGTTCATGAGGATGTAGAGAAAGGGGAATACTCCCACACTGTGGGAGTGTAAATTAGTGCAACCACTATGAAGAACGGTATGGAGATTCCTCAAAAAAACTAAAAATAGTACCTCTGTATAACCCAGCATTCCCACTGCCAAGTATATATCCAAAGAAAGGAAATCAGTAAATTGAAAAGATATCTGTACTTCCCATTTATTGCATCACTATTCACAATAGCCAAGATTTGGAATCAACCTAACTGTCCAAAAACAAATGAATAAATAAAGAAAATGTAACACATATACATAATGGAATATTATTCAGCATAAAGAAGAATGAAATCCTGTCATTTGCAACACCATAGATGGAACTGGAGAACATTACGTTAAGTGAAATAAGCCAAGCACAGAAAGACAAATATTGCATGTTTTTACTCATACGTGGGAGCTAAATATTAAAACAACTGATATCATGGAGATAGAGAATAAAATGATGATTACCAGAGGCTGTGAAAGGTAGCAGGGAGGGGAGTAAATTGGGGAAGGTTAGTGGGTGCAAAAATACAATTAGATAGAATGACAATATTTGATAGCACAACGAAGTGAGTAGAATCAACAGTAAGTTACGGTATACTTTAAAATGATGAAAAGAGTGGAACTGGAATGCTCCTAACACAAGAAAATGATAAATGCTTGTGGTGATGGTGTAGGGAGTGTGGCGTGGGCCCTGTGGCTAGCTAGTGCACCATTGCAGGCTTCCAGACGGGGGAAGTAGGGGGCAGATGAGACATGTTCTTTATTGTCGGGGGGATGCAGCAGCGACAAGAGCATGGCCAGGAATATGGCGAGCACTTATATATGGCTCAGAACAATAGTGGCAACATGCCATGGGAAGGCATGATCACATGGGTTCACACTGGGGATAACACCTTGGTTGCATAACCATACTAACTCATGCCTCCCCAGAAGGTCTTCTGAAGACACGCTGGCAATTATTTTAGTTTGGCCTAAGAAACCTATTTCCTATATAAATAAATTTCCCTTGCAGATGGATACCCCAATTACACTGATTTGATTAATACACATTGTATGCCTGTGTCAAAACATCATATGCACCCTATAAATATATACTATTATGCACCCACAATAATATGAAAAACTTTTTAAAAAATAAATAAAAATACATGTAGGAAAACATGGAATTTAAAGGTGAAACTATAATAGAATATTGTTTTTAAAATGTTCAGGTGCTATGTGGCTTTCCCATCATCTTTTCAGTAATCTCTCAAAATCAAGGACAAAGAATATGAAATGTAATCTGTATATGCAACAGTCATAGAAAATTTATGTACTCTGGAACCACATTATATGAGGACAGTCTATTAAAAGGAGGCAAATTTAGATAATGGTTTAGAAAGATGTCATCAGGAGATACCTATGTTGGAAATGTTCACACAACTGTGAGAGAGGCCAGTTCTTCATATTTACTGCTGCAGCTTGAGATTTAAAACCACTCATTGCTTGTTTGGAACAGGTGTTGTATATTATGAATGGCAGCTGAAGCTTCCTCTTCTAAAACAGTTTTACAGAAAATTTCAGGAAGGTAGCAGGTATGAACCATCTCATAGAGAAACAATTTGCAGAAAGTAGGTTTATCAGTGAGGCGGGTTGGTAGAAGAGAACCATGTTGCACTGTAATTATCCTATAAGCAGGATCGCTTTTGTCCAGCAAAAATATATGTTAAAAGACTATTTTCAAATAAATACTCTTGTTTCATTAAGAACTTACCTGCTATATTATGTCACGACCTTGCTCCTTATTATAAAAGCTAGATCAGGAAGTAATTACAACATTCAAATACAAGTACAAGGTAAAATGTCAGGTATATGATTTCCAAAATGGTCTATTTAGGTTTTAGATTTCTTTTTGGTTCAATCTTGGTAATCTGTATGATTATCTAGGAATTTATCTTTTTCTTCTAGGTTTTCCAATTTATTGGCATTTAATTGCTCATCATAGTCTCTAATGATACTTTGGGTTTCTGCAGTGTCAGTTGTAATGTCTCTTTTTTCACCTTTGATTTTATTTATTTGTGTTGTCTCTCTTTTTTTCTTAATTGGGCTAAAGGTTTGTCAATTTTGTGCATCCTTTCAAAAAACCAATTTTTCATTTCACTGATCTTTGTAGGGTTTTTTTTGTTTCAATTTCATTTATTTCTTTTTTTTTTTTTCTGTGCAAGTGATTTATTTTTTTGTT
>NW_012150941.1:195011-195627 GCF_000956105.1 Propithecus coquereli
AGGTAAATTCCCAGTGTCCCAGGATGGTAGCTCATATACATGTACACACACACATAAATGTATATTATATGTGCACACACATATATATTTATGCACACATATAAGTATATAAATATATATAAATCATTGACAACAAGCAAGAAGAGATCTGGTATGCAGGCATGGACACTTGAACAAAGTGTTCATTACTCAAAATATCCAGTTACAGATTTGTATATGGAACTATAATTTGTTACAGTACAAAAATATTCACCAAAGGATTGGCCACTTAACAGTTCTCTCTAAAACATCCCTCCTCATTTCACACAAAGTTGCATCTCTTTCAATTAACTTTATACCCCAACAATCTCCATCACTCCAAGTTTTTTTTTTATCTATCTCTTAAACATTTCCTTTGTTTTGAATTTATTAATATAAGATAATACAATACAAATGTATTCAAAATTAAATTGCAGACATTTGAAATTTTATGGCACTGTGCTGGCCACCTACTAGTATGTATGAGAAAATCTGCAAAACCTTTTCCAATTGAGGATTTGTCAAAGAGACCAATCCACAAGGAGTGCAATGCGCACTACCCGAAGGATGGACATATTTGAAACACGGACTTGGGGGG
>NW_012150941.1:195677-198627 GCF_000956105.1 Propithecus coquereli
GAAACTAATCCAGATATTTGATCCATTTTGTAAATTACAATTTTTTGTCTTATCCAAAAGTTTTCTTAAACTGCAGAACACTTTGATCTAATATTATAATAATATACTGTTGGAGTTAGAATTATCCTTATTGGTTACCTTGAAATGACATTACAAATTACTTCTTACTTTGAAGAAGGTAAAAAATATATATATATTCTACTTACTGGAAATATTCATCCTTTCAGTGTATTTAATAATTCTTGATCCATAAGTTTACAAAGGAGGCTAAGTGCATTATTCAAGGTATACTGGAGGGAATAAACTCAATAAACTTATTTAAAGCAGAAAGGATGCTTCAGGGGATGAGGTGCTTACATCATTAGAAGGGCTGAGAAAGTAGAGCCCAGGGGGTGGCTTGTACATACTAAGGCCAAACCACTACATTTGCCCCTCAGAAGTCATAAAGTGACTAGAGTCTACTGCTGACCTTATAGCCATCCCACAGCCTCTAAGTAGCCACAGGGTGGAAGACGAAATCTGCTACTGCAAATTTAAGTCAGCTAAAATTCATTTATGAGCCATCACAGCTGTGAAAAGGAGCAATTCTCGGCCTCTCTTTCATTTTCCAAGTCTTTTCTGAGTTCATCTCATTGGAAAGACCTAAATCACAACCAGAAACCTGGTAACAAGAGTCTGGCAAATGTATTTACCACAGTTTCAGCCCCTATCATTCAGGGAAAGCACAGAATGAATCAGGTGCCAATGAAAAGTGAAGGAATAATAATAGAGGAGTGATTAATTCTCTCTAACTATAAGAGTTTAGGAAAATAAACTCAGAATGACATTAATTTGTGCTCTGTCTTAAAGGATAAATAGGAATTTATCAGGTGGAACATTTGGAAAAGCCATTGCAAGCAGAGGGGAAAGAATGTTCAGAGCTACAGAGGTAGAAAAGAGCATGGATATACTAAGCACAGTGTGGGTGGAGTGTAAGTTACATATTAGGAGCAAGACAGAGTTGTAACAGTAGGTGACAATGGAAAATCATCATCAAGTTTATGAAGCTCACATCACAAGTTGCAAAGGGTTTTTGACTTCAACTCCATGGTGACTGAGGACATTAGACAGAGTACCATGATAATGGTTTTTCACTTTACCTAGTATGAATGGAGGAGGGCAGGAACTAGGATGTAAATAAAGGAAGAGAAATCCACTTCTATTATATTTTCAAACACATCCCTATGTTTGCAGAAATTGTGGCATCTTCTTTGTCGATACAAAGCAGAGCTGTGTATATTAATTAATTGATTTAACCTTCTGTTGTTTAAACTCTACTCTGTTTAAACACTAATGATCTAGAGGCAAACTAGATAGGTTTGTAGCTATAGCTGCACACCTCCACAGTCCGGCCAGTCATGGGTAGCGCAGCTGGTGTGGCCTGATGAGCCGCTCCACTGCCAGCTGTGATCCCAGAGGGAGACAAAGAGAAAGCATAAAGAATGAAAAACCAATTTGAGGGAATTGCTGAGGAGAACTTCCCTGGTATTGCCAGAGATTGAGATACCAGATACAAGATGGTCATTGAAGTCCAGGGAGATTCATAGCAAATAGTACATCTCCAAGACACATAACCATCAACCTGGATAAAGTCAAAATTAAGGAGAAAATTCTACAAGCTGCAAGATGAGAGCAACAATTAACCTACAAAGAAAAACCCATCAGGCTGACAGCAGACTTTTCAGTGGAGATCTTTCAAGCCAGAAGGGATTGGGTTCCCATGTTTAGTCTTCTTAAACAGAAAAACTGCCAGCCAAGAATTTTATATACTACAAAACTAAGTTTTATAAATGATGGAAAAATAAAGACTTTTCCAGAAAAGCAAATACTATGAGAATTTGTCACTACTATACTTACCCTACAGGAAATGCTCAAAAGTTCATTAAACATAGAAAAACACAGTGTGAAAAAGAAAAACAAAAATTAATGCTCATAGCTTTTATAAGACAATTAATAGTACAAGAGGGCAAACAAAACAATAAGTTATCATTCAACATGATGAACACAACAGCATCCCATAAATCAATAAAACACTCAACATGAAAGGTCTGAATGCCTCACTAAAAAGATACAGACTGGCTGAATGGATGAAAAACACAATGCAAAGAACACATTTAAACCACAAGGACTCACACATACCCAAGGTTAAGGATATGAAAAAAAAATATTCCACACAAATAGAAACCAAAAGCTAGCAGTTGTAGTCATTCTCATATTAGATAAAATGGACTTTAAACAACAATGGTAAAACAAAGACAAAGATAGTTATTATATAATGGTAGAGGGAGAAATTAAACAAGAAAAATCCTAAATATCTGTACCTAATGCAGGAGGTCCCAGATTCATAAAGCCAGTTCTACTAGATCTAAGCAAAGAAATGAACAGTAGCATCTTAATTACTAGAGACTTCAACACCTCACGAACAGAACTGGACAAATCATCAAAGCAGAAAATCAGTGAACAAACACTAGACTCAAATGAGACTCTAGAGCAAAGGGACCTAACACACATTTGCACAACATTCTACCCAAAAACTATCAAATTTACATTCTTCTCATCAGCACATGGGATATTTTCCAAGATCTTAGGCCACAAAACAAGTCTCTGTAAATTCAAAAAAATATCAAAATCATACCATGTATCTTCTCAGACCACAGTGCAATAAAACTAGAAATCAATTCCAAAAAATACACTCAATTCTACATAAAGTCATGGAAATTAAACAATCTGCTGCTGAATAATCCTTGGGTCAAGGATGAAGTTAAGATGGGAATCAAAAGATTCCTCGAACTGAATGACAAAGGGGACACAAGCTATCAAAGTCTATGGGATAAAGCAAAAACAGTCCCAAGGGGAGAGTTCATAGCCTTTAATGTCTACATCAAATAGACAGAAAGTTTACAAATTAACA
>NW_012150941.1:209955-212384 GCF_000956105.1 Propithecus coquereli
GAATGTTTTGTGCTCTTTTGGGTAGATGCCTAATAGTGCTATTTATTTCTATTCTGATTTTTAGTATTTATTTCCTTCTACTAATTTGGAGTTTGGTCTGCTCTTGTTTTTCTAGTTCTTGAAGAAGCACTGTGAAGTTGTTCGAGATTTTTTTTCTTTTTTGATGCAGGCAATTATTGCTGTAAACTTTTCTCTTCTTACATGTTTTACTATATCTCATAGGTTTTAGTATGTTGTTTCCATTTTCTTTTGTTTTAAGAAATTTTAAAAATTTTCTTCTTAATTTCTTTATTTACCCACTGGTTATTCAGAAGCATATTGTTTAATTTCTGTATTTTCCTAGTGCAGCACATGGGCTTGCCCATGTCTTACTGTTAGGGAAATTTCCATGTATACTAGGGGAATTTCTGTGCTAATTCTGCTTAAAACCACAAAGCAGCTAAAGTAGACACTGACACCTGTCAGCCTTGCAAGTTAAAACCGCAGAACAGTTGAACAAAGCTACAAGCCTGCCATGATTATAATATTTGTTATAAGCCTATCATGATTCTAATGTTTCTTATAAGCCTATCATAATTCTACTACTTATAAGAATTATTGTTTATTGGATAACTTTTAAATCTTTTTGCTAAATTGGTTAATCATTTATACTTGTGTGTGATTTGTTAAGAGTAACCCCCCAAAAGAGAGTATAAAACCTGACAAAAACCCGGAAGAGGTGCTCAGAATTTGGAGACTTGTCTCCTCTGGGCCCTCTGGAATTAAGAGATTAAACATTGACTCTTCAACTCTCTGCGTGCCGCTCGGTTATTCCCCTGGGACCGGTCACTGACACTTGCCGTAACGTTACAATCTTTGTCACCTGGCCACCTTTCAAATTTATTCTGGGCTCGAGGCCACTTTAATCAGCCTGTGGTGGAGCTAGACAGAACTCGGGTTCCTACCACTGGGGCACAGGATTTCCCTTTGGCCAAGGCTGGTCTAAATGCTCTCTCTGTGGACACAGGCAGAATGCTGCTTTGTGTTGTGTTCTGCTGTGACAGGGCAGCACCGAGTTCCAATGCAAAGTCCCACAATAGTTTCACTTTTCTTCCCCCAAGCACATAGATGCTTTTTTCCCATAGTTCTGCTGTGAGGTACCGGATGGGTGGTATATGTAATACAAGACTATCTTTCCTATCTTCTTCAATGCCTCTTTCCTTGCTATGATGTTAAAATCAGGTACTGTGATCACTCACCTAATTTTTGTTCCTTATGAAGCTGCTTTCTTAAATGGATTTTTATTTAATTTGGTATTTCTGTGGGGAGATGATTGCTGAAGGGTTCAATCTGGCAATTTTGCACTGCTTACTCCCAGAATTGAATTTTTAGATGCAAGAACGGATTTTGTTAATATCAAATATATTGTATAGGAAAATATTTCTTTAAATTTATATGCTTAAATTCCAGATGTTTTTTAGTGTTATATATGGAGTATACATAATGTTTTTTTTGTTCCCATAAGATTCAAAGACAGTACCTGATATAAGGAATCGGGCAGTCTGTTGATACACTACTAGTGCCATGTAAATGTCTTCATAAGATGTCTCATTAAGATTTCAAATGTGTCTATAGTCATAGTCATTATTTGTTATCCTTCAGAGGAATGGGATTTAGAATTGTGTCAGAGCAGCTGTTCTAAGAAACCACTTGAGTAGTGAGGTTTATTATTGACAGTCTCAGCATGATAATTACATTACTGTGCTGGAAAATGATTTTGAAAAATAAGAAATACTCTAGCACAGAGGAATGAGTTCCTGTTTTTTTCTGAATAACTCAGTTCTGCAACATGTTAGGTTGGAATAGATACAAGGATCTTATAATGATTATTCAAACCTACGTAAAAAGCCTCATTAAAGCAAGCTGTAGGGTAACTGAAGTTTGATAGATATTTAATAAGCTACTGCTAGAACTACTGTCTTTAAAAAATAAGGTATGAGTTTCAAATAAATAAACTCTCAAACATAGTTATTACCAAAGATATTTTCTTATCATCATGAATCATATTTATTTTATTTCAAGACTAAGTACAGTTTGAGTGCTATTTACCCCATTCTTTAGGACTCTTGTGCAAATTTTTATTTTGGTTATTCAAATTTCATTTTAAATACACAAGGAAAATATAGCACATAAACTATTACAGCAATAAATTATTTTGAATTTTAAATTGCTATTTTTAATGAAAATAATCACCTTTTAGTGTAATAACATTACCTAGCTATGTATTTGTAATGATTACGAATTTATACCTTGCATGCAACTTCCATCAAAATGGGTAAGTAAATAACTTTACTTAATGGATTAACATTATTATATCTACTGTTGCAGTAGACTAATTTTACAACCCTTGAAACTAATCCAGATATTTGATCCATTTTGTAAATTACAAT
>NW_012150941.1:231364-233181 GCF_000956105.1 Propithecus coquereli
TATAGACTTGTCATAGCATTTTTAAGAATGATTTTAAAATTGCATATGCTATGAAAAGTTCAAAATGGTAGGTGGTAAGCATATTAGTTCAATTTTTGTTGCATACAATTCATTTGTCTCTTACTATATTTGGTTCAACCCTGCTGTGAGCTCTAGGAATGTAAAATAGATCATTTTAACATAGTTGAAGTTGAAACATATTCACAGAACTATTATACATATGGCCATTTTAAAACAAAATGAGCATTAAAAAATTTTGCTTCACTTTTATTTTGTGAAATGATGAAACAGAAACAACCCATAGGAAACAAGTCCTAACATATGCATAAATAAAAATTTCATCCAACCAGATAGATTTCTCTTAGAAATCATGGTAATTCTACTTAATGTTCTGGAAACAAGTTTTAAATAAGATCTGTTATGCTTATGGGTGAAAAATATATTTTGCCACAATTTCACTTCTTTGGCTCTTATTACTAATGTCCAAACCTTTATTCTCCTCTACTCTAGTACTAAAATATTGACTTTCCAAGTGTCTCTGATTGATAGGGATGCGCCATGTTGAGCAGTTCTGAATGATAAGGTATTATAAGTAGACATTTTCTTCTTGCACAGATTTTGTCCCTCATTAAAAAAAAAAAGACAAATATGGTGGCTCTTACACCTTTTCCCCTTCTTCCTGCCTTCAGCCTGAATGTAATGTAGCAACATGTCCAAGGAAAAAGATAAAGTGAGTGCATATTTAATATTATTAGAAACTCCCAAACTATTTCCCAAAGCGATTGTGCCATTTTATATCCCCACTAGCAATATATCAGAGTTATATAGTGCTCACCATTCTTACAAATACTTGATATTTTTAGTATTTTCAAAATTGTCTATTTTAGTTATTCTATTGGGTATTTGGTAGTACCTCGTGATTATTTTAATTTGTAATTATCTAATGACTAATGATTTAGGATATCTTTTCATGTGCTAATTGGCAATTTGTATGTCTTCAAATCTTTTGCACAGTTTTTAATTAAGTTGTTCAATTTATTGCAGAGCTATAAATATTATTTATATATTTTGCTATGAATAATCTCATGAAAGTCTCTTTGTTAACATGTATTTTATTTCTCTATGTATTTCTAAATATGTGGAATTGGAATTGCTGTATCATATGGTAGATGTACATTTAAATTTATAAGAAACTGACAGAACTATTTTCCAAAGTAGTGTTCAAGGGAATTCCCATGAGTTTCTCATATTTCTGCATTTCTTTCCAGCAAAGGCACTGACAGCCTTTGTTTCAGACTATCTTTTCTGTATGTATGTATGGTGAACAGCTTTGGAAGATAGAGAGATAGGGTCTCCTTTCAGATTTGTTTACTATCCGATGTGAAAATTATGACTTCTTCAGGGGCAGAGTTCAAACAGGCTTACTGCCAATTATAAAAGTATGGAGTTTCCTAAGACTGTGGTCCCTCAGCTGTGGTGTAACCCTCTGGGCCTTTCTATACTGACTGTTCTGTATTGCTTTCATAGGACTTGCGGGCAGAAAACAACTGATGAAAACATGAAGCTTACGCTGCTTGCTATGGCATGAGTAATAAAGTCATTTATATTTGATTCGGGAATCTTTGCATTCTGCTAGCATCAAGGAAATAGTAAAATGGTAAAATGTAAACTTGCAAGTTATGGTAAAATATCAGACTATTGAAAGTTCTTGACAAGTGACTTTACCATTTTTATACTCCTACCAACAATGTTTGATGGTATTGATTATTCCATATTCCTCCCCAGATCTCATAATATATAAGTTAAAAATTTATTCT
>NW_012150941.1:233500-236497 GCF_000956105.1 Propithecus coquereli
ACACGGACTTGGGGGGAGGGGAACCAAGGGCAACACACGTAACCTAAACATTTGTACCCCATAATATGCTGAAATAAAAAAAAAGGAAAAAATAAATAAATAAATGGGAATTAATAAGGATTCATTAGCTAATGAACTAGTTGATTCACCCGTTCGTTCACTTAACATACTAAACCAGTAGTCACTGTTTTCCAAATGTTCTAGTTTCTAGGAATAAACTTGGAATCAAACAAACAAAAATCCCTGTCCTCACTGGTCTGACATCTCAGTAGGAAGAGGTCTAATGTCTGCCTGTCAGCTAAGAGAGACCTCCCTGAACAAGGCAGGTATTAGAAGAAATGAACATTAGGTACTTGAAATAACGTGCTTATAGGAAATATCCTTGGAAAAATTGATGCATTCATTAAATATATTGGCAAAAATAATCTGTTCTATGATTATGCTACAAAAATCCAATTTGAAAAATGGCCCATAGAGTCATCAAAATGTATCACCAAGATGATATAGCACTTCTTGTATTATTCTGGATAGAGCTGAAGCCCATTCTGCTAAGTGAAGTATCCCCAAAATGGAAAAACAAGCACCACATGTACTCACCATCAAATTGGTATTAACTGATCAACACTTAACTGCACATATACTAGTAATCTTCATTGGGTGAGCAGATGGGAGGGGGGAGGGGGGAGGGGGAAGGGAGTGATGGGAATATACACACCTAATGGGTGCAGTGCACACCGTCTAGGGGATGGACACGCTTGAAGCTCTGACTTGGGTGGGACAAGGGCAATATGCATAACCTAAACATTTATACCTCCATAATACGCTGAAATTAAAAAAAAACTAAAAAAATGTATCACCAAGAAAATGTCGGAAATAAAATGGCAACAAGTAAAACAAGTGATTTCATTATGTAATTGTTTTGCAAATTAAAATACAGCTAAATTTTAATTTGAGTTTTGTTAAATAAAGTTATAAGCATGTTTTTATAATTTAATAGTATTTTTAAGATAGCATTATAAATATCAGTGCACGGTTGTAGTTATGACCTATATTAATCAAACTCAAGAAAAAATAATTTATTTCCATGTGAAATTTTCACTTCATATTTATTTTTATTTCGAAGATAAAGGTCTCCAAAATATATTTATTGGACTGTCATGCCCACATAAATATCACAATAAAAATTCATCTCTTACATGAATAAAATGTGCATATTTTTGTAGGCAACTTTCTCCATCACTCTTGTTCTTAGACCTATAGACCTTTAAAACATAATGTGATTTATTCTTTTATCTCTACTCTGCTCATGAAGACATTAAAGATATATCTATGCCAAACATTATTTAAAATTCTCAGTTCCCCTTCTTCTACTAGTGCTTATTTTCCAAAATCACCAAGTGTTTTAATACCATATGACTTTTTTTTTGTTTTTTGCCAATTTCCATTTGCAAAACATAAATTGACAGAAATATGTTGGATTCACGAATGATAAATAATTGGATACTAGATGAAAACTGTATGGCTGCTGTATTCATCATCACATCTCCATGCATATATATGCATACATGTATATTAATAAACAGCTATCTGTATATATGTATATGTTTGAATATCTTTGTGTATATATGTGTGGAGACCAAAATAGAGAGATTATATAAATTTAATTTTTCTTCTCTCTTTAACTTCAACTTTATGCCAGTTATCAGTAATCTTTTTTCTTGAATCGAAGCATGAGTTTGGAAAAAATTATACTTGTCTATTTTCTATTCTACTAAGCATAGTTTAACATAGTTTAACATAGCAAAATTGCCCCAAATAAAGTGAGAAATAGAAAAGAAAAGATGAAAAGATAAAAAAGTACAAATCCATTTGTTACTAAATAGTCCATTTGTGACTAAATTTCCAAGCTATTTTCATGTCCTACACTAATTTTGAATCTTCTCTCATGATTTCATGAAAACTGAAGTTGACTCAGAATGGAGCACAAGGTAGACAAGATATAACAGTTCATTCAATGTAGTGAAGAGGTTTTTTTGTTTTTTATTTTTCCCTACCATTGTGCTTCACACTTCTCTTCTGGCAGAGGAAGAGATACCTCCTCTAATTTCCTCTCTACAGATATTATTGACCTTTAGTACACAATTATGATATTTATTATATAACCCAAAAGTGATCAGAAGGTTATATTATAGACAGTATAACATATTTTGATTTCTAAAAAGAAAACATGAAAAATTGACATTAGGATTGTAGATAATTCAGTAAATTGGGAAGCAGATATGAAGATCCTAGTAAAAGAAGAAAATTAGAACCAAAACAAAGTTAGAGAATGAGAATTAGAATAGGAAACATTTGGGTCTTGCTAGGTAAAGAGCAATAAAAAGACCATTGAATATTTTCCTGAGTAAAGTAACATTTTCAGCTTTTGATTTGAATTTTATGGAATTAGATGGAATGCATCTTTACTTTCTTATATTTCTAATTTGACAAAGTCTAACAAATTTAGTTGATTTAAAGCACTACATTAAATGCTAAAGAAACATATATAAAGGAAAGGGTGCATGCCTGCAAGGACATTACAGATCAATGGTCAAGAAAGTTAAAAAATAAGAAATGTAGTAAAACAATAGAAGAAGATAAATGCAGGGGCTATAGAGGACTATGAGATGGGCACAAAACACAGGTTATGGGGTTAGTAAAAAGCTTTCTAGAGGAAGTAATTTTTGAAATCCTCTTATTCAGCTAACTAGAAATTATCTAGGTAAAGAAGGAATAAAAAAAATTGAGACACTAGGGTAAAAACGTTCAAAAGGAAAAATTGTGGCATATATTAAGAAGAGCAGATAATTCCACATTAATAGACTTTAAGTTAAAAAAGGGACAAGATTCTTTTCCTTTTGGGGAATTAGGAAGAACAATCTAACTGGAAAAAACAAGCAGTAGAATGTACTATTTTTTGTTGTTGTTGTAGACTTTAATATAGGGCTGACGGTTATG
>NW_012150941.1:238449-240831 GCF_000956105.1 Propithecus coquereli
TGTATGTAATCTGTCTTTGAGATTTATTTCTTTATTACTAGTGTTAAAAAAAAAGACTTTAGATAAGTTAAATTTAACAGAGTTAATTTTGCAGGGGGGGGGGAAGTTCATGAACCAGGTGGTACTCAAGACCAAAAGTTGCTCAGAGAGCTCCTCCTCACAATGTGTGAAGGCTCTATTTGTAGTCAAATAAATGGAAATGACATTCAGAAATAGCCTGATTGGCTGCAGCTGAGGGTTTGTCTTATTTGGACATGTTTTGGCAGCCTTCAGACTATAACTGGCTGAAGATTCGCCTGCTATACTTGGCTGAGACTTGGCTACTCATTATAAGAGTGTACTGTTAGATTAGGTTGCAAGTTGTTTACACATCATTAGGTAATAGTTCACTATGTATGCATGTAGCTTTAGACCAAAGTTAATTCAGGTTAACAATAGTTACCGACAATTTAATTATTATATATCATATAATTTTATATGTGGTTTTCATGACTGGGGTTTGTTAAGATTCCTTTACTATTATCAGCTTTTTAACATATTTAAATATATTTCTTACATATGTTTTCAGCCTATTCAACCTCTCTTGGACCTTAATTGCATGTATATTTGACTACTTTGTATTATTTCATAGGTCAATAAAACTCTCTATAATTTTACTTTTGCAGGCTTTTTTCTCTTTGTATGTCCATGTAGATAGTTTCCGTTTCTTTGTCTTCAAATTCAATAATCTTTTCTTCTGTAGAATCAAATCTGTTGTTAAGTTTACTCAGTAACTTTTGGATTTCAGATAGTTTAGATTTCTGTTTAAGAATTTTCTTTGGTTCTTTTTTATGTTTCCTGTTTGTCTCCATATACTGTTTGTATTTTCTTCTAAGTATTTGAAAATGTTGATAATACTTTTAACAGGTATTTAAAATCTTGCCTACAATTCATGATAACTTAACATTTCTGAGTTTGTTTCTAATGACTAATTTTTCTCTTGATTGCTAGTCACAATTTATAATTTCTGCACAATTATATTAGTTTTTTTTTTTTATTACAAACACTGTGAATGTGACATGTTGAACATAACTAGATTTTGGATTTTTTGTTTGCTTGATTGTTTAAAGACTGTTGTTGTTTTATAACCAAGCATTTTAGTTATTTATACATTAATTTTATCTTTTTAAGACTTGTCTATTTTTTTTTAGTGTGTGTCTACAATTATTTTAAGATATTATTCTAAGATATGTTACCTCTACTCTTCAGATTTGCCCTGGGTCACTTCCAAAATCCAAGGTGTTTAGTGAAGACTTTTCCAGCTCTGTGTGAGCTCTGGGAAATGTTCATTTGTAGTTTTTCCTGACACTATTTCTCTGGGCTCATTTTATTTAGCTCTATGCATGAACCCCTTGGTATTCAAACAACAGATTCGAAGATACCCTTATGTAGATTTCTGGAGCTCTTTAGGTCATTCCCTCTTTTGTCCACAATGTCTAGCCATTAGCCTCCCTGAATTCTAAGCTTTGGCTCAGCAACTCAGCAAGATTGCTATGTTTTGATTGAGTTTTTTAATTGCATGACTGCCTGGGAAATAACCTAGGACATGAGTTTGGGGAATAGCAGGACTCTCGTCATTTGTTTCCTTTCTCTTAGAACAATATTTCTCTGCTGCCTGTGGTCCAATGTTTGAAAGTACTTTATTTGTTTTATATTTTAGTCAATTTTCTAGTAGTTTATGACAGGACGGCAAGTCTGGTACCAGTTATTGCAAGAGGATGGAAATAAAGGTCCCTAGCATTTGTGTTTAAAGTAAAAATCAAAATCACAATTGAAAAACAATGGCAACCACATACACACACAAAACTATATTCTAGAGAGTTTAAAATATTAATCTATCCTCCACAGCAAGATAAAAGTAGAAATAACTCTAAAATCCATATGTGACATTATTTATTTATGCAATTATTTTTATATAAATTCTTGATTTGAAATATGTATTTGTGATATTTTAAAATTTTTGTCAATATTTTTGAATGCATAAATTATATTGTTCTTTCCTATCTCCTAAAATATAAATAATAAAATTTTACATAAACATTAAATGATATTTGTCATAGCTTTGCTCCCAAGGATATATTCTAAACATTATTTGAAAAAGTAGGGAAAAAAATATATGACTCTCAATTGTCACCCTTAATAAAATTAAATAGTATATTTGCTTAATTTATTGGCCATGTCAAAAACAATTATGAAGAAGACAATGAAGAAAGAGAAAACTCTATGAAAAGGAGAATAGGACAGGAGGATTTTTGAGGAGCTAAATCTGCTTAATATACATGTAACATTAAAAATCAGGCTGTGTGATAGGAAATACAAGTATAAAGAATATCAAGACTCACA
>NW_012150941.1:240895-243368 GCF_000956105.1 Propithecus coquereli
CCAGCCAATAACCTATATAACAACATAAACTGTATCTTAAGAATTTTTGTATCTCTGGTCCATGGCATGAGTCACAGAATGCAGCTTAATATTCGATGAATGAATGCATAATTAACAAGTGAATAGATGAATAATATATGGCTAATATTATAGAATATTGAAGTATGATCCATGTGGCTGTTAAAAATAACTTTGTGGGTAATACACAGAGAAGTAATCTAGATGGAACACAAGTTGTCTTCCTTTGGGAATTTGCCCTTGACCCCCCTTCCAATCCCAGGAAACAACTGTTGATCTGCTTAGGCTCTACTCTGGAAAAGGAACAAACTACTGAAATTCTTCTACTTACATAATTCCGATTCTCTGTAATATTGTTTCAGTCAAAAACAATGTTTCATAACTGAGTCCAATTAACTCTGATGTGTTACTTGAATCCTTCAAATCAGTAAGTTGCTTGGACCCAGGAATAGGCAATGTTCTCACACTAATCATATCCAATTAGAACCTCAAATTTTCCACATGTAAGGGACAATTTGAGTGACAGATAACTGTGATAGCTGTGAGACAAGAAAAAACAAAAATAAGGACAAGGTAATATCCTCTCAAATATATAAATCTATTCGGAAAAAATAAAGTATATTTTCCTATTTCCCATTAGTATTATCCTGCTGAAATTTGACACTCCTTTATAACTAATCCTAGAAAAAGTTCTGACTCAAGTTATCACTAGTTAATCTTCAATGGACCCTGGAAAAGGGTCACATGAAAATGTCACACATCCAGACAAAAGAATTTTCAAGCTGCACATATGCTCCCTTGTATTGTGTTAAAGGGGAAAGTTGAAAGAGGTGAATGTGCAACCGTCTTCCCTGCAGGAAGAAAGATTAATAAGGAGAATTTTCTTTACTCTTCAATATGTCCCCTTGAAAAGCCATAAAAAAAATGCTTGCAAGACATTCAGGTTTTCTAGTAGGACATAATAAAAAAAGTACTTATTTTGCAATCTAAGATTTGCTTCCTTACTTTAAAAAGGCATTTGACTTTCTTATTCACTACTTTCTTGGTTTTTACATAAGGTATTGCAAAAATATTCCAAAATGCACATTTTCATTTTCTGTAAACTTAGAAACATGATATTTGTGATAGTTCTTTGTTATTATGGAGATTTATGAAAACCTAAACATCTAGAATAGTTGTTCAGAATTCCTTTCATGGAAGAGGTGCCCCAGTGAGTTTTCAAGGCATTTTTTTCCCCTTGGAAGTGTTCATCATGAATTTGTTATGACCATCAACTTATCCAGTCTCTTCATAAAAGTCTGCAAATAAAAGCCTCCTTAGGGGTAACAGAGCTATATTTGCAAAGGCTCTAATCACAAAATTTAATATAAATAAAAACGCAACTAAATGATGTCCTAACAATGCTGTCCCCTGGTATGTGACGGTAACTCCATAAATGCACAGATTTTTGCATTTTCTTTATAAGAGATTCCTCACAGTGAAACGATTTTCTAGATACCTTGATCTTGGCAGCTTTCTTTAATATAAACGTCACTTTGAGTGTACCTATACTCTAAATCTTGACATCATAGATGCCATTAGAAACTAGCAATCAAATATTTCTGTATCCTGGGAGTCATAAAACTGAAAAGATATTTCAGGTAGGTAATTCAGTTTTATCTTTCTCTTAAGTACTATATTTTCTCCATAATTAACCCTGCAAGACTCAGGCTCAGTGGCATATTTAAACATTACTTCAGCAGTCCTTTGCTGTCTCAGAACATTAGATTACATGGCATTCCTAAAGGGAGATAAATAAAGAAACAGACTCTAAGCTCCTGGGAACCTGAGGGCTGTAGGACATCTATCAAAGTCTCTTCTTTTTCTGTTTTATTCTTTTCTTCAATCTCAGAGCTACAGATATTTTTATATCACAAATAACTTACACTTAACTTTCATATCTTGGTGTTTCAGGCAAGTTTTAGTAAGAAGTATTTATTTTCTTCACTATATTTTATTTTTTAAATTAAGATTTCTAAAGTACCTCAAACTTTTAGTGGACTGCTTTTACTTCAGTGTTCTTCAAACAAGATGTGACAAATAGATTCCCTGAATCCATTTATGGCTTTCTTTCCTGAAAAAAATTTAGACATCAGTCAAATCTATTCAGAAAACATTGCTTGAAATAAAAATTTAAAAAAGACAATGACTGATATCATTGGTTGATTAGGGCAATGAAAATGTCACAGAAGGTATTAATTACGTTATCAGATTAAACATGGTACAATGTTTTTACTGCCAAATGTATCTATTAATTTACTCATGTTTTTAGAAATATCTGTAATTATTTGTTTAGAATTAGTTTTAAATCAGTTCTGAATCTAGAATATTCCTCATAAAATAGTTTATTTTTTTTTTAGATTTATCAAGGACAAGAATATCACCTAATTATTATTATTATTTTTTTTTTTTTTGA
>NW_012150941.1:243983-267254 GCF_000956105.1 Propithecus coquereli
TCACGCTTGAAGCTTTGACTCAAGTGGGGCAAGGGCAATATATGTCACCTAAACATTTGTACTCCCATAATATGCTGAAATAAAAAAGAAAAAAAAAGAAAAATATTTTAATTATTCAGAATGTCCTTTATAAAACTGCAAAGAAATTTTTTCTTTTATCGCTCAAATTTTTTATTGCAATTCACTCTTATTGCACATTCTTGAAAATGTGTTATGACTCTTCATCATCCACAGATTAAAGATCAGCCATGTACCATGGCATAGGAAGCTTTTCATGATTTTGACATCTTCTCAATCAGCAGTTCCATGTCCTGCTGTGTCTTCCACACAGGATTCAGAATCTTCCAATGAGAAAATGTTGTCATATCTTTTCTGTCTGTGCATATATATCACCAAATGAAGGTAATCCCTTTTCTCCTCTCAACTATTAAAATATGTCAGTTGTGGCTGGGGGCAGTAGCTCATACCTGCAATTTTAGCACTTTAGGATGCCAAGGCTGAAGGATCACTTGAGGCCAGGATTTCAAGACTACAGTGAGCTATAATTGCACAACTGTACTCCATCCTGGGTGACAGAATGAGATCCTGTTTCTTAAAATAAATAAATAATAATGTCGGTTGTGCCATCTTACCTACATATATTAGTTTGCTAGGGCTGCCATAACCAAATACCACAGACCAAGTGTTTAAACAACAAACTTTTTTTTTTTTTTTTTTTTTTTTTTGTCACAGTTCTGGAGACTAGAAGTCCAAGATCAAGGTATTGGCATGTTTGGTTTCTCCCGAGGCCTCTCTGGCTTGCAGACAGCCACCTTTTCCCTGTTTCCTAACATGGCCTTTTCTTTGTGCATGTATCCCTGGTGTGTCTTTTGTGTGTCTTAACTTCCTCTTCTTATAAGAACACCAATCATATCGGATTAGGGTCCACCCATATGGCTTCATTTAAATTTAGTTACCTCTTTAAAGTTCTTATCTCCAAACATAGTCAGTTCTATGGTAGGGTTAGAGTTTCAAGATATAAATTTTGGGATAACATAATTCAGGACATAATGCTACACTTTTGTAATTATACATTTTTATATTTCTAAATTAGAAAATGAGCTATTCTCTAAGTTCCAAAGAGACTAGTCACTCCCCCGCCAAAAACCCAAAAAACAGAAACATTTATTTCTGTTTTAATGATTAGGGGAACAAATATAGAATATGTCCCAAATGATATTTTATCATTGAAATAATCAAAAAGAGTAAAAGCTATTGTTACATCTTAAAAATAATAATATAATAAAAACAAATCAAACGCAACTGCAAAAATTAATTTGAGTTTCTGAATTATCTTGTTAGTGAACTAACTGAAATAAGCAAAGCAAATCTTGCTTTATATATCAGATAAAATGAAGCCATGAGAAGTATGACACTCCATCAGAATACACATAGATCATTTTGAGCAGACTCTTGCTTGCTCCTTGAGAACATTTAGAATATGACAGCGCATGCCCAGGACCCTGAAAAAAAATTAACTTTGTGATCTTTGACTATAAGATATTGAGAATGATTTCAGTGGGCCAGGGCCTCAGCTTCATGTTTTACTCTTTTTAAAAATATTTCCTTCATACTTATTTGATCTAATAACTAATTTGCTATAGCACCATAATCTGAGTTCAAGTAAATAAATGTTTAATTCAATAATTTGGTTTATGACTTTTACTCTTAATGTTATATGTGCATTATTTTCTTTCCAAGGCTCACTGACACTAATATCTAATTATGACTGTGATTCTTCTCTAACATCACTAGAATGCCTATGATTAGGACAAACTGGCAGGTCTTTCACCAGTATTCCTCAACTATATTGCAGAAAAATTTGAACCAAATCAATTCATGGAGTAACAATAGAAAACAAATACAAATAGTATCCCTTAATTACTAATATACTATTTTTTGTTGTTATCTTCAGAAATTTCTATGTTACTAAGGTTGACATTGTAGATACATTGATAATACAGGAAATATAGACAACTCTGCTAATCATGTAAGTATTCCTTCATCAGTAAAGAATCAGATGAAGATGTCTCCTAGCGGGGCAAAATTAGACTTTATAGAGAGTTTTATAGAGATGTGCTTATTGAAAAGATTACCCAGTGAAGGTACTGGTGGTCCCAGATTTCTCACTAATGTGCGTATTGGTCTAGAGTAACCACCTGCACACCTCCTCATGGTCCAATGCTAAGTCTATGACATGGAACGAACATGGACCTTTGTGGTCATCATCCAGCTGAAGTTTTGGGTTAATTGAAAAGGGGATAAAAAGAGAAAAGTTCTCATCTGCTGAGCTTTTCCTGAAGAATTCTAGAATAATAGGTAAAAAAATCTATCAAGTGCCTCAGTGAAACCATATAAATGCTACAGGTAACTTTCATTTTGCTGTTTTAAGTGATTTAAGGCCAACTACATCAAGGGAGTAAAGCAGGAGCTCAGCATTCTTTGTGCTACCCATATAAAGCAACTTCTTCATCCACCCCTAGTTCTATCACTGCTTTATTCTCTAGACACCCTCTTGCTTAAATAGCACTCTATTTTCCTGTGGTTACTCCTTAGATCTCTTAGAACACAATTTGTTTGTAGTTAACCTAGTTCTTCCCCTAATTTTAGGTACAAACACTGTTCTACCTTCACATCCATTCCTAAGCTCATTGCCCTATACATCTCTGATAACACTCCTTCCCAATATTTCACTGACTTAAGCTATCGTTTGTTGCATTCACAAGAGTTAAGTTGACCAGATCCCAGGAACTCTACAACATATTCATTAAAGTATAGTTAAAAATCATTTACTATTGTCACAACCATACCAATTAAAAACAACTATATAACTATATCCATGTATCTATATTCAAAAATAGAACATATGAATGGTCCTCTCTCACATCACGTTTTTTTAATGATTAACATTATCATTTTTAACCGACACAGAATTCTGTTTTCTATGTCCACATATTTTTATATAACCATGTTTAAATATAATTAATCAGATAATTTTCGCTCTCTTATTGAATATCTTGGATATCTTCATTTGTATTGATCAACTTTGAACTCCTCAAGAAGTTTCTTGCTGTAAATCATATGCCATATGTTCACCATCACCAGTAGTCAACTATGCTAATGCTATACTTTTTGTTCTCTATTGTATTCAGTTTTACCACCTCTTCAACGAAACTTTTTGGTGGTATAAGTAATAGTCATGCTTGTAGTTATTATAGTAAATTGAGTTATATTTCTACTAATATTTCATTATTAACTTATCCTCTAATTGAGCATTCCCCAACCCTTTTTTTGGCACCAGGGATTGGTTTCATGGAAGGCAATTTTTCCACAGACCATCATGGGGGGATGGTTTTGGGATAATTCAAGGGCATTAAATTTATTGTGCACTTTATTTCTATCATTATTACATTGTAAAATATAATGAAATAATTACACAACTACCATAATACACAATCAGTGGGAGCCCTGAGTTTGTTTTCCTGCAACTAGACCTTCCAGTCTGGGGTTGATGGGAGATAGTGACACTTGGAGTGTGTTGCTTATGTCCAGTTTACTCCATGATCTCCTTTTGATTTCTGTGACTGCAGAAAACCTTGCTTCACAAAGATCGGATGTTAGAAATGGAAGCAGGCTTTTCAGTGTTTTTGTGACAATCTCAGGATATTTTGCCTGGACTTTAATCCAGAACATATGAAGATTTAGAGTTGTCTCAAATATACTTTTAAGGCCACTGTCATTTGGGATCTCAAGCAGTTGATCTTCTTCTAGCATGGACAAAGTCTATTTACCTGGCTTAGTCACGAATAGGTCTCAAATCCATTCCTTCCCAGTTTTGGGGTAATTTGTGGCTGGGAAGTAATACTCAACTCTTTCAAAAGCTGAGATAGGTGATCGTGCACCAGCTGGGAGAAAGAAGGCCCTGGCTCGATCTCTCTGAAAATCTCTGCTAATGTTTGAAACATGTCAAAAATCCCAATGTTCACTTGTCACCCCCATAATTCCAGTTTGGCTTTGAATGCAGCCACTTTATCTGCTAACTTGAACACCATTGTCATTCTCCCCTGAAGTGACAGATTGAGTTTGTTTGAGCAGGTTGAATATGTCACACAAGTAAGCAAGTTTTGGAATCCATTCTATGTCACTGAAATGTGCTGCCAGTGGCGACTGTTTTTCTGAAAGAAATCTCTGGGGCAGCTCTCCTCACTCAAAAACTCTGGCCAGTGATCTACCTTTAGAAAGCCGTCTCACTTCTGTGTATAAGAGAAGACGTGTGTGTCCATCTCCTCACAGAGCTGTGCAAATGGACGTGAGTTAAGGGCATGTACTTTAATGTACTTGATAACTTTACTCACATTCTGAAAAATGTTGTTTTGTTCCGGTGGCATTTTTTGGCTAGCCAGCATTTCTCTATGGATGACATAGTGTGTAGACGCACATTCAGAAGTGACCTCCTTGATTTGAGTAGTGAAACCAGAAAATGTCCAGTCATGGCAGCCACTTTGCCTGTGCATATACAAAATGACCAATGTAGTTTTCCTGATCTGTAATCATTCAAATCCTTGAATAGTTCTGCAGCTGTGGTGTTGGTTGTCAACAAAAGTGCACATAACATGTCCTCATGCACATCCTTTAAAAATATATATGGCACAAAAACAAGCATTGTTGTCTTGTTGTCAACATCGGTAGACTCGTCAACCTGGATTGCATACCACGTTGACTCATTAATGCTCTCTAACAGTTATGGCTCAATATCCTCTGCTATTTCATCAATTCATCTAGTTGTGGTGCAAGCCGAAAGAGGAACACGTGCCACCTTTTGAACTGCAGCCTCTTTGGAAAGTTCATGGCAAATGTCCTTATCATCAGGAAGGATCAACTCTTCACCAACAGTAAAGGGCTTCTTAGCTTTAACAGTGCAGTTAGCCACTAAGAATGATGCTCTCAGTACAGACACATTTAGTAAAGTTGTGGCCTTCAAAAATTGCTTCTGTTCTTTATGTTCACATTTTTTTTCTTTTGAAAAATTCCAAAGGGGCGTGTTCTTTAATGCAGGGTGCTCGGTCTCCCTATGGCAAAGCAGTTTTGAATGTTCCGTGGCTTTGTTGGATAGCCAGTCACCACATATTATACAACGCAGGATTGGAGAATGTGAATCACCAGTTTCAGGTTGCAATGAACTCAGAATTTAAGTAGGACTCTTGGTATTTTCTTTTAAATGCAGCTTTCATCTTGTTGGCAGCCTTAGCGTCTTCTGTTGTCTCATCATTGGGTCTTTCCCCCTTTTCAAAGAAGTTCTTCAGCAACATTTGTTTTTTACTCATTTTTGGTAGGGTTAGCTTGTGGGCTTATCAAAACCGTGACTGAGAAAAGTGTTCAGTGTGGGAAAGAGGCACAGAAGAAAGTGGTAAATGAAATAATGGGTGGGCCACACATGGACTAAAATAAGTGTGGGATTCTGACATAAAGCTTGCCACTAGATGCAGTTGTACAATTGAAATACATCAACTCACTTGCCACTATTAAGCCTGCTACCAGATGCAGCTTAATTGTCACTTGCCACTCACTGATAGAGTTTTGATATGAGTCTGCAAGCAACTGATTTGTGATGGTCTCTGTGCAGTCAAATCTCTCTGCTAATGATAATCTGTATTTGCAGCCGCTCCCCAGCACTAGTATCACCCCTTCAGCTCCACCCCAGATCAACGGGCATTAGCTTCTCATAAGGAGAGTGCAACCTAAATCCCTCCCATGCGTAGTTTACAATAGGGTTCCCACTCCTATGACAATCTAATGCCACCACTGCTCTGACAGGAGGTGGAGCTCAGGCAGTGATGTAACCGAAGGCGAGCGGCTGTAAATACAGATGAAGCTTTGCTCCTTCTCCACCACTCACTTCCTGCTGTGCAACCCCGGGTGGAATAGGCCACAATCCAGTACCAGGCCCTGGGGGTTGGGTACCGCAGCTCTTAGTTTCCCAGAAGGAATTTTGTCTTTAATAGATTTTTTTTTTCTTCAACAAAAACAAAAATATGGTTTCGCAAAAGTATAGAAAATGTTTTTCTCTAAGGTATTCTTAAGATACTTGATGCAATTAGCAGTCATTTAGCACTAATATGAAGAAAAGAGAATACGATTTGAATAATTATTTTCAATTAAAATTAATATATAAATCTGACTACATAGTGAAATTCAATGTTTATAGTTAGATATTTTTATTTGAAATTGAGGCAAATAGTCATTTTATTGATAGCAAAAGCAAATTGTGCATAGTCCAAATAATCTAATAAAAATTCTGAAATCATTTAAGAATTGAAAATGTACTTAGACTTTTATAGTGGAGAATTTCCATTCACAAGAAGGATATAGGTGTGGCAATTGAAAGGGGGAATTAAAATTAAATATTGGTAGTTCCATGTTCTTTAATGTAGTTTCTTTAAAAATATGTTACAGAGATCTTTGGAGACTATTTTAAACTTTAAAATAATTAAAAACGGTAATTTGTGTTCTTGTGACTTAACCGTTAGAAATTCTGTAGGTATGCTCACTCCTACCCATAATACATCTTGGCAAACAAAGGCCATGTCAGTTCAAAAACAGATTCTAACAAAGCATCAGAAATCCCCACCGCCGAAAATGTCAACCATGGAATAATAAAGTGAACAGCAAAAAAAAGCTACATTTTTTAAAAACAAGGTACTTAGAAAATCTTTCACATTACTTGCTTTTTTAGTCAGCAATGAATTATTCTTGTTTACTATTTTTGGAGTGTTTTATATAAGAAAAAGCTTGGAAAAAAGATGTCTATCTTTGAAAAATTTGTATTTTTTCTCTTTCTAAAAAAAAGACAACACTATCTCAAATGTAAATTTTAAGATTAACATACACTGGAAACTAGGGCTAATTAGTTTCTTAGTAAACAAATCTTATATTTGTCAATATGAGACAGTTTTGGCAAATACAGAGACTATGATGGAAATAGTTTCAAATCTCCTGAATCTGGATAAAATATTTTGTTTTCATTAATACTTTCAAATAGATACCTTTGTGTGATCCTTATTATAATAGTAGGAATGACTGAACAATTAATTTATCAAAACCCTATTCAAACTTAAAATAGAACAGAAACACAATCCCTGTGTCAATCGTATGTTCACAGAACTACTTTTTTTCCAAACAATTGAAGCCAAGAAACTCTGACTAAATGAAAATGAAGGCAGGATTACCAACTCAGAGCTAAAAACTGAGAAGTTCTTAGGAAGGAGTGATATAGGTAGAATCCTCCAGCCTAAACCCTCCCACCTAGTTACATCAAGGATGACTGTAAGCATATATGCAGACAGAAATAAAAAAAAAGTAAACAATTGATAAATCAGGGACCGTTAAACTAGATATGTTTTAGAAGAAAAGATTTTGAGTTCAGTTTTCAAAAGGGTAGAAAAAGATCAAAGAAGAAAGATACTATCATTCAAATATTTTCTGAGATGATTTACATTTTAATAGTGATGATATAAAAAGAGAATCAGAATTGCTTTGTCATTTAAATTTCATAATTGTAGGTGCATTTTGAGTGAAAAAAATGAAGAAATAGTTTCAGTTCTGGTATTCTTTTGATTCCTTTAAATATTGCTTCAGAGAGTGGTTTTTAGGGTGATACATATGAATCTCAAAATATTCCACTAATTATCTGTCAAATGAATTCTGACTTGCCCATGATGCTGTTTTAGAGCAAATAGTCATTTCTTTAACCTATAGTGTAGTTATTTGTCTTTTATTCTTTGTCCCACTATTGCTGAGCTATGGCCACATTAACCATTTTAACTGTACCTGAAAACATCTGTCATGATGCCATTATTTTTTACTGCAGCTTCTTTAATTTCTTGTTTTAATTATTAAGTTCTCAAAAATGGTAAGAGTAAAGAAAACATTTCTTGAAATGAAGGCACCAAATATTTTGTCTCTTTAAATCATAATATTGTTATTTTTCCTTTAGCGCTCTCTCAGCAGTTACCAGCCTTGATACTCTGATCATCTTAATAATAATACACATTTTTCCTGCCCTGAAATTGTTCTGTTGTCACATTTGCAGGACGTGGGAAATGCTCTAGGTTTCAAAGCTCTGATCTAATGTCTTCTAGTCTAATTTATTAAAAAGCGCTTCTGGCAAAGGAAATGCTTTTCTCCTCCTTTATAAAACCAACAAACGATTTAGCCATCTTCCTGCCATCTACCATAATGATCCTCAAATCCATGTGCATGCAAAAAATATGAATCTGGGTGCATTAAAACCAACTTGATATTTATTGACTTATGTTTCAAATATAAAAACATATTTGACTAATTGGCATTTCAAGACAGATTGCATTAACAGTAAATTTGACTAGGCTTCCTATTGTAAATAATTATAATGTTAGATTAGTTTTTTTAAAAAAAGAATCTCATGAATATGAAGATAATCTGGCAAGAAGGTAAAGAATAAACAGCCAAACAGTAAGTGAACATGGGAATCAGGAAAGGCAAGTGGAGCACTGACGCTGACTCTGTATTTGCCATACCACGGAAATCTGAGCTTTGTTGACCATATCAGGGGACAGAAAAAAAAGCTGGGCACAGAGAGGCCTTTAGAGACCCTGATGTTTTATGTTTGAACTTGGATATTAAGTACACAAGAGTTCAATATTTTCTTCTTATGCTATACCGATTTCTTTTATAAATTCTTCTCTATATATGCTATATTTCACAATTGATAATTTAAGATGCTTGAAACAAAATACCTTAATAAGCACCCCAAGATTTTTTTTTTTGGTATACTGCTCACTTTCAATGATATGCAAACCAAAATGCTATGTATGTTCCCTCAACAAGACTTTCTTTAGCACACCAAAATAATTATTTCCATGACTCAATTGAAAATGTAAATTAGTCTCTGCTCCTCATAACTGAGCAATCAGATTTAAATTTGTTCAATTTCTAATTCTGCCCATTTTGTCATTTTTATTCCTATGTTCTCTTATTTAATGCCATGTTATATTTTAATCTCAGCTTTCCTGCCATGTAGGCAAAAACAATTCTTAATTTATGCCTTTGCCATAAGTTTAAAATAATAACAAAATAATAATAACAGGCATTCCATAGTTGTTGAAAATTTTCTTTCTTAAATAATATTTTTTCTGTAACTTAAAATAAAAATAACAAAAATTATTTGGCATAAATAGCCCTTTAAAACTGGATTGAATGTTATATAAGTAAAGACATGTATTAGAGCCCATTCCATTGTGAACACATAAAGATAAGACAGTTCTTGCCTGTAAGATTCATTGGAGATAGACACCAAGCCTGCGGCAATTGTCTTGCAAAGTATTTCCCTCATGAAAAATTGTCAATGTTATGGGTACACCATAGCTGACCTTACCACAATATGCCTGCTACTGAAGATTTGATTTCAAAATACTGAAGACCATTTGCTTCTCCCTGGTAATTCTCACTCTCAGTAGTAGATAAACAACTCCAGTTTCCCACTCCAAAGCCAGCTATGTTAGCTCTTCTGAAACAAATCTTGTTAAACCTCTCAGTCTGATACATTGTCTCCTTTTTTTCTCAATGCCGAGGTTTTTGTTTGTTTTATTTCAGCAACAATAAGCCGCTTCCTGCCTCCAGTATGCCTAAAATATTCTTAATATTTCTTCTTCGTGTTTTATATACAAGCATGTTTACTTAGGGTTAGGACCCATTTATAGACTCAGAATTACTTTTACTATTCCAGGACATATAGCAAATTTACTTCCTTTGTCAATAATATTTTATTAAAGAGTCATCAGTTTTTTAATAAAAATAATGTTTTTTACTTTGTAGTTGAGAGTTTTCCTAGATTTCTTTACTTGTTGCAACACTTGGGAAAGTAGATATTGATAGACAAAAGAATAAGCAGTAGGTGTGTAAGGTGGGAATGCTGTGGTGGTTGAAAAAAACCTTATTCTGATGGGAATGGCTTAAATCCTGAACTATGCTACCTCAGTCTTCATTTTAAAAATATAATGAACCCAAAAACCAAAAAGCGTTTTGAGACATCTGCCCTTTTACCCCTCAAAAATCTTTAAAATGTCTCGTGACAGATTTAATATAATACTGTGCATCACACTCCTCAAAATACATGCTCCCCTATCGATGGCTGGAAGACATACTCTGATCCATTTTGTCTAAGTTAGTGGTTTCCCACTCTAACAGCATAATAAAAACTCCTGTATAAGTGAATCTCAGACTACTGTCCCTAGACAAGCAATTTTAGCTGATCTGAGGATTTATTGAAAATATAAATACTTATTCTCCACCTCAGATTTGGGGGTAGGGTCCAGCAATATGTGTTTTAAAAATTCCCTCTATATGATTCTGATGCATGCTAAAGAGTGACAATCACCGAACTAGATTGTTCTAATTACGGTCTATCATACTGTGTTCCAGGCTGAAACTTTCAGGAACATGATCTTTCATGTAAAGCACAGTAGATATCTATAGCCAGATGGTAGAGTAATTAGAAGAAAAATCTTTGGACCTGATTTGGCATGTTCTAGCTATTTATATTTCTTCAAATGTTTTAATATCCCTTGCGGCATTTTCTCCATCTGTAAAATGGGGATATTAATATCTATCTCATAGAATTGTCACAAAGATTGAAGAAGTACTGTCTTTAAGATCTTAGTAGAGTACCCTACAGAAAGAAAATCAATAAAATGATAGTTATTGATAATACAGATTTGAGTAAATGTATATTGTTAATATAAGAAATTATTTTCACAATTATTATTGACCCTATTTTGGGTTTGACATTCAGGTGGCACTAGATAGTCCTTGTTTATAAAATAATATTCACTATTGCATTTCTCTTTGTGTTGAGGGGAAAATATTGACATGTAATTTCCTATAGTTTGATTTTCTATTTTAGAGGTTGTTAGATACACTAACACTATGCTTTTCAAAGTTTTATAATGACAATCCGCAGTAAAAAAAAAAAAAAGAAAAAAATTTGGTCTGCCAGGATCTAAATCCGTGTGTAGACAGGTAGCTAGATAGATATAAAGTGAAATAAAATATTGCAAAATAATATTATCTTTGCTATATGTAGTTTATTCTGATATTTTATATTCTAAATATTCATCTCTAGTGTGTTTAAATAAAATAGTCTGATACCATCCCCCACATGATTAATAAAGATAGTATGAAGAACCCTGATGAAACCAAAGTTTAGTAAAATATTTAATAACTGCCAATTATACTATATTAGATATTATAATGTATCATTCTAATGTGGCATGAAATTGAGTTATTCTAGAATACAAGCCATTCACAGTACCTAGTATAAAATACATGTTCAAAGTAAGCAGTGTCAGATATCAAAAGCACTAGAGTTTTCTGTTTCTATAGTACTGCTCAAGTCATAAACACAAAAATTTTTTCTGGTTTAAATGGTCACCAGTTAGCACAGTACACAACATATAGGAATGGATTATAATTTTTGCTGTTCTTTCATACATTGGAATTTCTTTTCTTCTCTAAGGTATATAATTAAAATATGTACTAAATGAGAAAATTTTCAACATGGAGAGAGTGAGCACTTCAAATTTTCATGTTCCATATATTAGCTTTTATTTTTTTTGTGATTTATTTATCAATATTATTGTTAAAGCATCGCTGCTTTGATATTGCGAGGTAATATTGATTTAGTCACATAGATTCTTCAGATCCAAGTTATTATAATTAACATGAAAGTATTCAATACAAACTTTCTTTTGTAGTCAGATTCATTTGCATTTCCCTCAGTGTTTCAAAAATGTTTCAAAGGATTTTCTAAGCATTATCATTTCAAATACCTGTCAATTTCCATAAGTATGTTTTGAATTATAGCTTATTTTTCCCAATTAATCATTGGCAAGCACATATTCCCCTGATTGTTGATGCCTCCTCTTACATTCCAGCTTATCAACCTTGCCTGATAAACACATATATTTAATAAGATTTAGAGACTAAGTCTTCTGTAGGGCAACCACATAAGCTTTTTTACAAAAAAACATGATCCCCAAATTTATTTCCTTCATGATTACTGATGAGATCAGGGGAAAAAATGACCTTTTCTGGTGGACTGCCAAGTGCATTCTGCTTTCAGACACTGAAGGCAGCTTTTGGTTGTGTTTTGATGTTTTCACCAGCCTATTACTGTATTGACTTGATGGCAGCCAAAACATACATTTGTGATCTCATTTTTCTCCAGCAGTTTTTTCCACTCAATCAGACATGTACACAAAATATCCACAGGACAGAAGAATGCTTTTAACTGAGGCAAATCTCCTAGGAATAGTGTCATGCAAGAATCTCTTTTTGAAAGACTTTAGTCTGCTGTTTGTGCCAAGCATATTTTTCCCTTAGTATAAAAACATTAACGACTGAAGGAAAAGGTGCATTATGAACAAATGATTCGAATATGCCAAATATCCCCATATTGCTAAAGATTGAATAGCAATTGTACCTTTTTTGGTAATGTCCAAAAGACTGTTTTCTTTCATTTGATTGCCATGACTAAGTGTTAATAAGCCACCACTGTCCCTTTGAATTAGCATTAACGGATATTTCTTAGTGATGTCATGGAAGAGCAAAAATGCATCACAACTGTGTCTTTTTTCAGAGAGATAGAATTCAGATCGAAGCTGTCTTTCCATGGTTCTCCTTTATAGTTCATTACTACAATACTAGTTTACTTCTTGCTAAAAGAATTAAATTACAACATAAATCTAGATTTTGTTATTACCAAAAACACTTACAGAATTCTCTTTTTTATTATGTTCTTACAGTTTATAGAAATCATATAAAAAGTTTAAATTTCCACTTTATAGTATTTTTCAGTAATCATGCACTGTATTAATACTTGACACCAAAAGATTTTTAGCTATATTTTAAAATAAACCAATTTTCAAAGGATTAAAATTTACCACTATGAAGAAAATAAAACTAAAAACAAAGGTTCAATATTTAAAATAATATTCCCATTATGAATCTAATCACACAATGTCAGACCTTTATAGGATACAACCTAGGCGAAAAAGTTTTTATATTGACTAATTGAAGATTTTATATCACTCACCACTTTAACGATCTTTCAGCATCAAACAAAATTGCAATGACAGAAAATAACTGAGTCCGTACACAGGACCATCTTTAAGGCATTTCATATCACAGTTTCTTCTTCAAACTTCAAAGAAAGATTTTTTTCTCTTCTTTATTTCTCGAAAATATATTATCATTTCTCTATTTTCACTAATTTATAACAGTAATTCCCTAATAATTTTCCCCAAAGTAAATCAACTTAATAAAACATTTCATAGGTAAGACAGGTCTCAAGTCATTGACAGCTAATCTTTATAAGGAATTCAAATTCAATATTTATGTTATATAAGTTTAATTTAATTCAAGTTTATTTTTAATTCAAAATACAATGTGGTAGACTAATAGTAAAGCAGAACAAAAAATATAAAATTAACAAACCTATAAATACCTAATTATCTATTGGGTATTTAATATATAATTAAAAAGTAGTTTTTCACACATATTTTACAGATTAAAAAACACTGGAAAATTATATAATACACAAAACTCTGCCTCCTCCCACAGTCATGCTATTGAGAAATGCATATTAATGCTGTTTTATTTTTATTGTTGATATGATGAAAATGTAAATTCATTAAAAGTATTAAAATCAGGCATCCACCGAATATTCATTCTTCATTATTGCAAAAGGAGATTTAACCTCTGTTTTGTGGAATTGCTTGAATTACTTCTTTCTGAAAGTATTTTTTTTATTTCTAAATGCATTTACCAGTGTTAATTTTAATTTCCTCTTCTTATGTATTTATGTATAGAAGTCTGCTGTCTTTAAATAATCATCGTTAAATTTCTAAAACATGTTCAATTTAATCACTTCCAGCATTTTTTCTATCAGTGCATGTATGTATGCCTCTTTCTTTTGTACTATGCATGTCTTTCTCGATATAAAGAAATATAAGCTCATTTTGACTTAAATATTAACGGATTTAATTAATAAAAACCTTCTGTTACATATATATTAAATTCCACCAAAAACCATGACAAAAAACACACATTTTTATCCCTTCTATGGGATGAAATAAACTTTCAGGACATTATCATATAAGGAAGAATGTGACCCCCCAACGTGCAAGTTCTTTTGGAGATGAAAATAGAGGGAGATATTCTGCAAGGAGACAAGTGGATGAGATAGTTTTAGAGGCTTAAAGCAGCACTGGGATTTTAATCAATCAATGGAGAAAAACATGAAGGAAAGGATATGGCATCGTGATTTGAAGGATTGACAAAACTACAGAGGCAGAAAATTGCAGAACATCTGCAACATCCGTTAAGCGGTCCAGGTGGTTAGAATAATATTGCACGTGGAGTTTTATACTTTCCTCTACACACATCAAATTTTCCACATAACAGCTCTCTTCCCTAATATTCAACTACTGTGTGTTGCTTTTGCCACTCCTCATTAAGCTTCTTTTACATAAACATACCAACTTATCTCTGCCCCCTTAAAGTATAATCTTTAACGCTAGACACTGTGCGTCACATATGCTTTGATCATTTTGACTATAGTAAAGCTCTTTGTCCAGATGCCATAAGTTGGCACTAATAGGCATCTTAGCCATTTTATTAGCTGTATTGCAAGAGGTTATCCTCAGCAAAACTTCCAAGGATTATTTTTTTGTTTCTCCCCTCTCCTTACCTCCTATTAAACCAGGTCTCACCTGGTGTGAATTATTTTTATACTTACTTTGAATTTCTTGTTGCTCAATTTCAAGTTGTATAATTAGAGCCTCTATAGCAAAATACCAGTCAAATTTTTCTCATTTTCTGGATATAATTTTTCATATTTTTTTAAAAAGTGTTTGTCTAACACTTTAAATGCTACTTAAAGACAATGATTAAAGATCTCAATAGAGAATACCCACAGAGCTAATTCAATCCCTCAATCAACATAAACTAACTTTGATTTTTCAGTAATGACAAATTCACTGAGTTGTAGGTACTTTCTTAAACTTTGACAATTTGTTTATTAAAATACACCTTTTTCTATGGAACTAGTAATATTATAATTAATTTTATGTTTAAATATCAGCTCTACAAGTTGCAAATTATAAATTAATGTTCATTTGTTCTATGCTAAGCTAAATAATTTGAAGGTTTAACAAGACTGAATATCAAATACAAAACAGGTACGCTATATTCTACAGAGATATACTAGTGTTATGTAGAAATTAAACTTCCAAGAAGCAGTTTTCACATGTTTCTTTTCTTTGAAATGGTTTTATTCAATTTTTTTCCCACTTGGTGTAGAGGAAAGAATAAAATTAGAACTGAATATTGCTGCCTTCCTTGTGTGTTCTGTTGTATCACACTACAAAGATTTCTTTCCCTTTCAAGTTACTCTTATTATAATAGCATCAAAAAAATGCCCAGTCCATAAAACATTTTTTTTTTTTTTGGTCAAAATGCAATTCCTAGGAACAAACTGGTATTTTTAACAAAGACTCTTTTTTCTGTATTTGAAAAGACATATCTAACTTTTTATTGAAGATCTTCTCTTTTAGGCAATACAGCCAAAATTTAGGTGATTTTAGTCTTCCTAAGTGTACTTCTTCTAAAAGTAAAATTATGAATTCATATAATAAGAAAAATTTTTTCAGTTCCTATTGTCAAATTGTTTAGTAATAATCTTTTGATCTCTGACAGACAGGCAAACTTTTCTCACTCTTTCTCACCACTGGAAAAATAGATACATGCTCACATTCTGTTAACCTTGAAATGATTTTGCAAAATAATAACAGAAGTTTAATCTTCAACTAATGAGAAATTAGGGAAAAAATAATATTTTAGCAATTCTTCATCTTTAATAGCAGATATGAATTTAATATGTATAAATTATTAATATACACTCTACTTGAATTATTTGTTTTTTAAGAGTCAATCTATCAATGTTTGCTTCAAAAATCAGGTTTAATTGGTTTTACGAAGCCAGATTTCTTTCCTTGTTAAGTGAGAGAAGGCACTAGTACTTTGGTTCTTTGAAAATTCTTAATCACTTTTCAATTTTCTCTCAAACATTTAGTCATTTAGTCAATTCTCTTATCTCACAAAATAATTTAAAGCACCTATGTATGCCAGAGTTACAAAGCAGTTAAAACAAAACAAACACACAGATAAGAAAACTCTTTCATATTGCTATAAATATCACAAAAGGTCTTAAAGAAGCAAGGAAAACTTTCTGCTTAAATTTTTGTAGGATTAAACTCCTCAACTGTAATTCTCCCTACCTTACTTTTAGCAACAAAAAGGGCTACAAATCTATCTACGTGAAATTAAAACATATTTTTTAAGTGAAAACATAAAACAGCCTATTGATTCACTTACCACCATATAATAAACAATAACAAAAAAAGTGATTTACTTAACTGAATTTTCCATGTGACATTTGATAAACCCCTTCAGATATTTTTAGTCAGATATATTTAAAGTATACTTCTACTTAATTAAGTAACTCTGTAAGAATTTTAAATTTTTTATAGAATGTACTTAGCCAAAATCAATTTATAACCCCAGTGGCAAATTCTATTCTTTCTGCCAAGGTTGGGAAAATGTGTAGTACGCTCATTCTGTCATGTGGCTGCAGCACGTGGCATCCTAGGAGTGACAACTCCAGCAACACCATATGTTTTAACCATCTGGATGATGGTGTGTTGCCCATGTAGTGGTGCACACTTTTCCTTAGCAATTTCTAAACAGAAAGTTACAAACTTTGTGAAGTAATTATCATTAATTCAAGTAAAAACTACTGACATGTGGTGGGACGAATTATGTGATGTCATTTAGTGCTTGCCTTTATATAGTAATAAAAATTAAATTAACAAAGCACAGTTTAAAGTCCTACATTTAACAGATGACATATTAGAATTCGAGGTTCACGAACTCCAGCTTCTCTTAACTAATCTTGGTAATTTAAAATTTCTTATATAATGTTTGTTAGGTTTTAAGGAAGCCATTAAGACAGCTGTAAAACTATTAAATTTTTCAACATATTTAACACAAAATTTCATAATTAAATTATTAATATTTTTTCAACTATTTATCTTCACAGCCTGATTTTCATTCATACATTCTCATAATTCACTGTTTTTTTATTGCATAAAAATTATTATAATAATTATATAAGCTCAAAACACATTGACATGAGGAAGGAAAGCATTTTGGTGTAGAATCAGCTGCACATACCTATATGTCAGTTCCATAACATAAATCAAATTTCCCATGAAATGTTTCAAAAAATGTTTTATTTAAAACCATGGATCTTGTCACATAATCTGAACATTTCCAGTCAAATCAATTAATTAGAATCTCTTGAAGTTAGTTAAAGTGCTTTCATCCCTGCAGTTTTTGTATGTCTTCTGATACATATCTAATATGAATTTGATTGATTGAAAGATGCTGCCTGTCAAATAAATCTGGAGGAAACAGTTTTGAATCAAAGGGGAAAAAATGTTGCATTTCAACAAAGTGGCTCAGATCTGAGGCCAAAAGGGCAAAATTCCCACTTAAAGCAAGCTGTCTGAATTTCAACACAAAATTGAGAATTGTATTTGATAAATGACAAAGGACTAAAATAAAAATGGTTAAAGATATAAAGCATGAATGAATATAGAGAAAAAGAAAGGATGAAGAGAGATATATAATGATATGAATTTGATGCAATAAAATTGGACAATGATAACCATAACATTTTAAACCTTGTGGTACGAAATGAGGGCAAATTTCCATTAAACAAATGGGCAAGAATTAACATCCACTCATTGGTACAATGATTAGAAAGGCAAAACAAATATTTTTGGTTGTATTGGACAACTTAAGGACATTATGTGGAGCTAACCCCCCTCCGCTTACCTGCTCCTTAATGTCTTGTTAATTCTACATTTTTTTTCTTTATAGACGTTCTTATTTTGAACATAGTTGTAGAACTGTTCTGAGCCCAGCAAAGTATATCGTTTTCTATTGCAATGTGAAATAGTGACGATAAGATAGCCTGACAGCATCTGTGTGTGTGGCATAAATTAAAATATGTGAAGCTGTTTGAAATGTGGGAGACATATTTTATGTCAAATACATGTCAAAAATGTAATGTCAATATTGTCATATGTCACCTACCAATCCTTTTCACATGTCTATGGAGGGCAAAAAGAATATTATGAATAACCTAATAGAAGTGAATATTTTAGACCAGATCAAAGAATTTAGTCTTAGCCTAATTTCTATCGCAATCTCTTCTTTCCCTTCAGTCTTCATAACTAGGAAAACTCGCTTGCTGCTGCTTAGCAATCACAAATTCAAATCACTGTCCATAGTCATATTATGGTCCTCCATAGCTTAGAATAATGGTCAAATGGAAGGCCAGCTACTAAATTTTCAGGGCCTACCGTAAAATGAAAAGATGAAGCACTCTGTTAGAAAAGCAGGAAAAACTGCTGTTAAAGGCAATAAATGTAAAGCTTTTTCTATTCTTTCATAATCTGTCTCTCAAATTGTTACCATGTTTTTTATTTGCTATTCAATGTCATTGCAGGTAAAGAAAAATAAAATTTTAAATCATTAACATGAGTTTTACCATCATCTTTATATTATGCAATGGCAGTTTTAAAATCACTGAAATTGCACAATTTGTATTTTATAACTCACACATGCATATGAATTTTGTACAAACAAGGGCAACACTGCACAAATCTAACTCAACTCAACTGCTTTTATTTCACTACTTGGTACATGCACATTCTACCAACACTCTCTACCTTTGGCTCACTGAACATAAAGAAGGACTGATGGGAAACCAGCAGCGTGTTGCCCTATCTTTGCTTTTTCTTTTACGTCATCTAGCATAAATGGTTGGCTAACACAGGGAACTAAAATGAGTAGGAAAGGATGTGTTAGGGCCCTATGATTGGGTTTCTTAGTACATCAGTGACTTCTTTCAGTAATCAAAGCAAGTTCTGGTTTAAATGGAAGGTGTGGCTCTCACTGCTGTCATTGTCCTTGCTCACTCAGTCACAGATGTGACACATTTGCCTTGTAATTGGTTTGAGATTCACTGAACTCTCGCGCATATGGGATCTTCTGGAATTCTATGATCATGGGACATGATGAACTCTATATGTGACGAGGATGACAAGAAATGATGGATATGCATATCGCAGGTATCTCTTCTGTTCACTGAATGCTCCATTGTCCCATCTATCTTCACTTACAGAACACAAGTTCAAAGATAAGTTCAGTGAGAATTTCAATATGGTGACAGCAGAGCACTAAAGCAAGTGTGGGATCCCTCTGAGTGAACAGTCCTGTGTGATGACACAGGCCACATGACCATGAAGCTGGTCCTGGTCAAATTCTAAAGTCTTTCTCCAAATCCCGTCATGTGATTTTTCTCTAATTTGGTCTTGAGGTAGCTCTCTGGAAAGTGGGTATAATTTCTAGCTCTGTCCTGAGAAAGCTACAGATGATTTGCTTGTTTACAGATGTTTACAGTATGCCTTTCATGAGCCACTTTTTTATCCTTGACAACCTAATGCCTAAGTGTCCGACCCATAATCAGGTATCCCTATCACAGGAAACTTGCTTATACTGGCAGACTCCCTCTTAGATCTAGCCTGACCTGTGTCCAGTTTATTCCTTCCAAGACAGCTACTCTCTAGGAGAACGCTGATGGAAAGGAGAGTTAGGTTCTGGCGTGGTGATCAGCTGAGACACAGAGGAGGCTGAATAACAAAATATATGAAATAGGAAAGCATCTTATTACAGATCCTAGAGAGAAGAGGGCAGCAGGCCTCACAGGGCTAACAGAAAAGGAAAAGGAGGAGCCATCTAGGACATGGACACTCAACAAGTGGGGCAGGGGGAGAGAAAGAGAGAGAGAGTGCACCTGGGGGACTATGCAGTTATTGAGGTCCAGGGTGTTACCCAAGCAGGTTTCCTGAGGGGAGTTCCAATTGATTGGGCTTACAGCAAGCAGTCATGAGCTCCATGGAGGCACACTGTGACTAAGGGAGGTCACTAGGCCATGTCTCAGCCCATGTGCGGAGTAAGGGGCTCAGGGACAAGTCAAGTAATTATATGTAGCTGTCCCATTGGGAGGTGGTCAACAGGAGGCAGTGGTGAAAGGCAGACGTCTGAATTATCCACCTTAAAAAACTGGGAAAATTTACAGAACCAGAAACTGTGTAAATGGTGACTAAGCCCTGTCTCTGGTATGAGAAAGTCAAACTTTTATTCAAATTGATGCCAAGACAACATCAAATTATAAGAATTCACTATAACCCAGATTTTGAAGTCTACCAAAATATATTCATGATTATTAAATATCTTTTGAAATCAGACAACTTATTTTACCCAGACCCTTTAAAATGTCTTCATGGAAATGGTTGATCTCTACATAACACAATTCTATATGTGAAAATTTCATAGATATTCTTTTTTTTTTTATTTCAGCATGTTATGGGGGTTCAGATGATTAGGTTACGTATGATGCCCTTACCCTCCCTCCCCCCCAAGTCCGAGCTTCAAGTGTGTCCATTCCCCCGGAGGTGCGCATCGCACTCATTGTTTGTGCATATGCCCGTCCCCTCCTCCCCCCTCGCCCCTCCCCTTGCCCAACATCCAATACATGTTATTCTTATATGTGCACTTAGATGTTGATCAGCTAATACCAGTTTGATGGTGAGTACATGTGGTGCTTGTTTTTCCATTCTTAGGATACCTCGCTTAGTAGAATGTGTTTCAGTGCTTTCCAGGAGTATATAAGAGGTGCTATATCGCCATTGTTTCTTAAAGCTGAATAGTACTCCATAGTATACATATACCACAGTTTATTAATCCACTCATGTATTGATGGACACTTGGGTTGTTTCCACATCTTTGCAATTGTGAATTGTGCTGCTATGAACATTCGAGTGCAGGTGTC
Source organism: Propithecus coquereli (assembly GCF_000956105.1). Classification (NCBI taxonomy): domain Eukaryota; kingdom Metazoa; phylum Chordata; class Mammalia; order Primates; family Indriidae; genus Propithecus; species Propithecus coquereli. The sequence continues at coordinate 265,081 of NW_012150941.1, forward strand.
TTTTACATAGAGCCACTTTTGCTCTTTTGGGTAGATGCCCAGTAATGGGATTGCTGGGTCAAATGGTAGTTCTACTTGTATCTTTTTAAGGTATCTCCATATTGCTTTCCACAGAGGTTGCACTAGTTTGCAGTTCCACCAGCAGTGTATGAGTGTTCCTACCTCTCCACATCCACGCCAACATTTATTGTTTTGGGTCTTTTTGATAAAGGCCAGTCTCACTGGAGATAGGTGATATCTCATTGTGGTTTTGATTTGCATTTCCCTGATGATTAGAGATGTTGAGCATTTTTTCATATGTTTTTTGGCCATTATTCTGTCTTCTTTTGCAAAGTTTCTGTTCATATCCTTTGCCCACTTTTTGATAGGGCTGTTTGATTTTTTCTTGCTGATTTTTCTGAGTTCTAAATAGATTCTGGTTATCAGCCCTCTGTCGGATTGACCAGTGGAACAGAATTGAGAACCCAGATATAAAACCATCCTCATGTAGCCATCTAATCTTTGACAAAGCAGACAAAAACATACACCGGGGAAAAGAATCCTTATTCAATAAATGGTGCTGGGAAAACTTGATAGCCACATGTAAAAGACTGAATCTAGACCCACACCTCTCACCCCTCTCAAAAATCAACTCACGCTGGGTCACAGATCTAAAACTAAGGAGTGAAACTATTAGAATTCTAGAGGAAGAAGTTGGAAATACTCTTCTAGACATTGGCCTAGGCAAAGAATTTATGAAGAAGACCCCAAAGGCAATCACAGCAATAACCAAAATAAATAAATGGGACCTGATCAAATTAAAAAGGTTCTGCACCGCCAAAGAAACGGTCACAAGAGCAAACAGGCAACCCACAGAATGGGAGAAAATTTTCGCATGCTACAAATCCATAGATATTCTTTTTAAAAATCTATATAATACATACAATTTAGAATTGTTTTTAAAAATTGAAATATTCTGTTTCATTGTTATATATTTTAAAAAACTAACATGCACATGCATTTAAAAATTATGAATATGTAAGCATTTTTTCCTAAAGTTTTCCCATAATTGACACAAAAACTACATGCATGTGTTAGTCACAGTTCATTAGTCACTTATTTGCTGCAATAATGCTGTATAGCCACCATCAAAAATTCGATGCTTTTCAACAATGAGCACTTTTTTTGTCCTTAATCTCTTATCTGTGAGTTAAGGGGGCTTTTGCTGGACTCAGATGGGATGGGCTTGCATTGACTCCAAGGTGCCTGCAGGGTTTGCTGCTTGTGTCTTTCTCCAATCTCTTTGCACTAGGAATGGTAGCAGTGTAAGTAAAACATGAAGCTCAACTGTGCAAGCACATTTGGATCCTCTCTATACATTATGTCCTTCAACATTCATTAACCAAAACAAGTTACATGGCGAAGTTCAAAGTCAGCTGGACAGTGAAATATTAATACTTCACATGACCAGATAAGTGGGAAAGAAGTGAATCTGAAAAATTAATTCAATCTATCACGTGAAGAAAATTACATAGATGCCTTGTCATTTATTTATGGAAAATGGATTTAAAAGTGGAAAATAGTTCAATGTCCATACATTTCATATAACAAAGCTCACATTTTTAGTATTTAATGATAATTAAATATTAGTATTTTTAAAAATGAAATTATGTCATCCTGATCATGTAGGGGAGATGTCACATAATTTAGGTAAATCTTGGCCATTTTATCAATGACTATTTGTGTCATTTATGAGAAAAAATATCAAAAACAAAATATAAAAACTAAAAACGAAAGGCAACATAAAGCATTGCTCTTTTCCAATGCCACTTATATGCATGAAACAACTGAAGCAAATTTTGAGAATGAATCTCAATATTGTTTGTATTGTTGTGTATAAGTAACTATGGATTTAGGCAGAATAGAAATCTATGCTATTTAGAGCAAATACTAAAGGCTTGAATTGTGGACATATATTCTAATCATTTCCTTAACACATAATTTTCATAAAAATTCTCCAAAAGAAAAATTACTAAATAATGTCATGTATGTTTCCAAATATATATAAAAATTTGGTCTTTAGGGGATTATTTAGCCTGATTTTATTTACTATTTTTTGTTCTACTCACCCTCCAAAAGAGGAATATTGATCACATTCAAAATTTTAAAATATTATTGGACCAAAATGCTGAGGG
>NW_012150941.1:267452-268784 GCF_000956105.1 Propithecus coquereli
ATATATATAAAAATTTGGTCTTTAGGGGATTATTTAGCCTGATTTTATTTACTATTTTTTGTTCTACTCACCCTCCAAAAGAGGAATATTGATCAAATTCAAAATTTTAAAATATTATTGGACCAAAATGCTGAGGGTATAATATTGGTCTTTAAAAACAAAGGGGAGTAATGCTTGGGTGTCTGTGGTATATTTTCCATCTTTGTATTTTTCTCTGTCTCTTTGAATATAGTCACATAACCATTATAGTCTCTGGATTCCTTCAATCATCTTATTAGGTGAATTATATAGTATGCATATATATATATATATATTATATATATACGTGTGTATATATATATATGTCAAAACTGCTTTCCATTACATATTTGTATGTTGAAATAGTATATTCAAAGACATTAAGACTAGGGATATAAAATGTGAGAATGAGGAAATTGACTTGAACCTGTAATTCATGATGAGCATGAGTGGAAATGTTTGCATAGAACTTTTTTCTGAGGATAAATGAAAAGTAATAGATAATACATATTTTAACACTTATTACATATCTTATACCAAGGGGCAATGTATGTCCACAGTGAAAAAGGGAAAGAGTCAAGGAGGTTTTTTCATAGGATAAACCTTAACTCAGAGGTGCTAAAAGGGCCAGTATTTCCATCTGTGCATGTGAGTACTGATCAGTTAATTTCAATTTAATAGTGAGTACTTGTGGTTGTCTTTCCATTCTTGAGATACTTCACTTAGGAGAATGGTCTCCAGTTCCATCCAGATTGTTGCAAAAGGTATTAATTCATTTTTTATGGCCGAGTAGTACTCCACAGTATACATATATCCATTTTATTAATCCACTCATGAATTGATGAGCAGTTGGGTTGATTCCACATCTTTACGACGGTGAATTGTACTGCTATAAACATTCGAGTGCAAATGATTTTTTTTTTTTTGATAAAATGACTTTTTTTTTTAAGAGTGAATAATCGGTAGTAGGATTGCTGGATCAAATGGTAGGTCTACTTTTAGTTCTTTGAGGAATCTCCATACTCTTTTCCATAGTGGTTGCACTAGTTTGCAGTCCCACCAATGGCATATCAGTGTTCCTTTGTCTTTGCATCCACATCAGCATCTATTGTTTCGGGACTTTTTGAAGAAAGCCATTCTCACTGGGGTTAGATGATATCTCATTGTGGTTTTGCTTTTCATTTCTGTGATGATTAGTGACATTGAGCATTTTTTCATATGTTTATTGGCCACTAGTCTTCTTTTGAAATGCTTCTGTTCATGTCTTTTGCCAACTTTTTAATGGGGTTGTTTGATATTTCCTTGCTGGTTTGT
>NW_012150941.1:269609-274213 GCF_000956105.1 Propithecus coquereli
TAGTGTTACTTCAAATAAAAGTTTTTAAAGAAAATATCTTTCTTGTACATGAAGATGCTAATAAAATCCATTACTGGTAAAAAATTAAATTACATTAAAAAATACAAAGAAATAAGCTTCAAGAAATCATTACTAAATTATTTATTTTAAGGCACAAAGGAAAAATACGCATTTGCTAAGAAAAGAATCAACAGCATGTTATTCCTCAATAATGTGATCTCTGTGCTCTTCTATAGTTAGTTCTTTAAATATAGAAGCACAATTTTTCAGCTGAGAGTACTGCTGCCCATTCCAGTTAATAAGATATGAGCATGATATTATTGTTTTATTTCTTCAAATTAGTAAGGTAAGTTATAATTAAAAATTCTTTAATCATAAATTCAAATGTTCATGTTTCATGTGAAATGTATTTCAGTTCATATATATCTATTGTATATGCCATATGTTACATATGTATGTAATGTATTTACAAACATACGTGCATGCATATGTACATACATAACACATAGATTCTTTCTACAAAAAGCAAAAGTATTTAAAGTGAATATTACCACTTAAAAATGTAAAGTTACTTAACACTAAAAAAATTAACATAAACAGTATTTAACTGAAAGCAGCCTTCAATAAATAAAGAAATAAATAGGTAAGAATGTAATTTCATTTGAATAGAATAACCACAGCAAACAATGTTAACAATATAGCTCATTAATTGCTCTTTCAAACACAGGGAGATATAAGACAGGGCTTTAAATCTTTAAAGTTAGCTAAAGAAGAAAACTAGCTGTTCCTCAAGGATCTATTGAATGATGAGTGTGCAGATTTCTGTTTTTGCAACCACATCCCAAATGCTGATGTATGTCAACAAACAAGTAAAACAGATGTTATCCAAGTCGCCTAAGGAGCCAAGAACAGATGGGCTGGATGTTTTGTTTGAGAGCAAAAATGCACCTGGGCTGAGATCTCACAAAGTGGATACCATTGACAAAACCTATTTTACAGTAGGACAAAAATTATTTTAAATATATATGTAAATATAGATTTTTTAAAGTAGGAAGTTTAGAGCTGACAAAGTTGTTTAGCAATGGTCAAAAAGAAAGAACTAGTGCACTTTGCAAAGTCTACAGTAATGGAAGGATAAACACCTACTGATGAGACTATATGAAATCAATGTTAAGTATTTGTAAAATAGTGAATAAATTATTATCTGTTGTTCATTATTAAACACATTTTGCTGACAAATATCCTACTATGAAAAAAGAAATTGTAATGACCAAAACCCCTAACTATTCTATATCTGTCTCAATCTATGTGATGCCCCAAAGCTAATTCATGCTTAAAAAATAAAACAAGTTTGAAATATTGTATCTTTCTGGAAACTCTAAACAGTGTGAAAATTATGTACATATACACATACATGGAGATATTTCTTTCTTAGAAATAACCCAGCAGAATAGAATTTTAAACATAGTATTATTCATTTTCAGCATATTCATATAGTAAGATACAAATAAATTAGGAATCGAGGAAAGAAAACTGTATTTTTTTTATCTATATTGTTTATCACTAATGTAACCTTTTGCTGTTTACCAGAGATTTCCATATCCCCTTCTGTTTCATGCACCCACAGTCCTTGAGATAACTTCTATCACCTGACAGAATTTACCTGCTTAGCAGAATCACCTTTGTTGACCAGGTCTTTACTTCTCTTACCCTCTCCTGGCTTATTGCCACCTCCTTTTCCCGTTCTGTAGGCTGCAGTACCTATCCCTTTCTGTAGCCCAGGATTATATGAAATCTTCCAAATCTCATCGTATGTTAGAAGGTATTCATTTCTCTTTCCTGTGCTACCCTGTGCACATAATAAATCTATATACCTTTTCTCTTTTAACCTGCCTACTGTCAGTTTATTTCTTAGACTGAATTACTGAACCTTTGGATGCAAAGGGAAAGTCTTCTCTCTTTCCTATATTGTTTCTTGCTTCCAGTGAGACATCTATCTCAGGCTGGCACAATTCAAGAAGCTCTCTATGAATTTTTGGCAGGCTGTCTCCAAGTACTGAGATTTCTGTTTCATTGGGAACTTCAGGATTAAAGAGATTCTCTCTCTAAATAATCTGGGTATGATCTACTTTTCTTCTACAAAAAACCTACAAATAATAATTCTATCACTTTTCACATCCTACTCCCAAAGTCATCAAGCTTTCCACATCATTATCAGTGATCCTTATTCCTATAATACTCTAAAAATGTCCTGAAATGTCATATCTCACATTCTTCCCTATTGTCACACTCCCAGATAAGTGTCCTTTGGATACTGGGATCCATCACCAACACACCCCCCATATCATCATTCTGTCTTCTCAGTATCATAGTCACTTTCTTTCTCTAGTTCAAATCTGGAAGTCTGCTGATGGTATGGACAAGTAAGCTCCTACTTGTCCCTGAGTCCCCTTGCTCACAAATGATAACTAAAAAGTCTGAACTAAAACCAGGAAATGACTCATGGGAATGCACTGGAGGCATGAAAAGCAAAAGAAGAAAATTCTGCGAGAGAGAATGGAGCCTGGAGAGAAAGAAACAGCATTACGTAAGTTACTCATTTTTTAAGGCTTTAGCGTAAGGATAGGATAAAGTCCTACCAGCAGAATTGATAGAAAAAACTGACAGAAAATCCAAGGTCTGGCCAGATGAATAAGGAGACCAACCTGGAAACAACCACAAGTCCCCAGGATGAGAGGAGGGAATCCTAGAAAGGGTAGGAGGCCCTGCTTCTATGTATAAACTCTGCCCAATTCTCTGGCTGAGCACAGAACTATGCACTTCAAAGGGTGCATAGAGATTTGATGAACTAAATTGAGACAACGTGAGTCAGGAAGAGAAACTATATTCAGCTACAAATAGTGATTGAGATTGAGAATTGTATGTCTAATTCACACAAATCCAACTTTTCTCAAATATATTGTCAGTGCATAAGCAGTTTATAATGTTCATGTATGTATTTTCTGTTCTTCCTATATGCATATAGTGTTTCTCATTAATAGGCTTTGAATTATTTTTATGTGATTGATAATTTTATACAGTATATTTTCATGGGAATTTTTACACGTTAGTCAGGAAATCATAAAGTAGACTGTGTTCAGAATGTCTGTTCATTTTGAAACCATAAAAAATAAATTTCACAAGATGCATACCTCTCACTGGGCAATTAATTAAGACTGTATATATGGAAAAATATTAACAACTAACAGCTAAATAAATAGCCAAAAATATATGGAGAAAGAAGAAGACAAAGACGCATATTTAAAATACCATTATGCACAGTTATAAAAATAAAATCAAAAGCATCCTAATTTGGAAGGATACGAGAGAAATACATAAATGTATAATTGATATTTGTACAGTTAATTTGATATCAATGATCTGGACCATCCTCTCAAACTATCTAAAGAATATGTTAGGCAAGATAACATTGAAGTCATTTAATATTTCTATAGGTAAATCTGGAATTATATAATAAGAAAGATATAGGATACACATATAGGCTACACCAAACATAAACTATGCATATACGCACCAACATATTTACAGGTTTCTGGTTCCATAAAAGCTTGATAAATAACAACATCAAGTATCACTGTAGACTTCTTGCTTCCAATTAGTCCGTTTTTCAGTTTTTGTAAATTTAATGTATTCTTGTTAAGGATAAAGGTTTGGAATCCTGTCAAGGATTGGTGTAAACCTATAAATTCACTCAGGGGACCCTCACTTACTTTTGCAACAAAAATTTTAATGTTCAGTGTGGTAAAACTTGATAGTGAAATTTAATTATATGATGTCTACATAAAAATTTGATTTTATCAGTTATACATTGCACAAAATTTTGTCTAAGCAGAGGAAGAAATGAAAGAAAAAGGAAAGAAGGAAAAAAGGTAGGAAAAAGAAGGAAGGAAGGGAAATTAGAAGAAAAGAAGGAAGGAGAGAGGAAAAGAGGGACGGAGTTAAGAAGAACAAATATTGGTATTTGTGTGTATGTACACATCATATTTGTTAGATGAATGTATACTTAAATAGAGTTTAGCTTTGATTTTAGCTAGTGCTTATCTACTTTCTAATAATAATATTCTATAAATAAAAAATTTGTTTCCTTTCCTGTATATTTTAAAAGAGAATTTATAGTAGATACAGAATAAACTAGAAATGCCACTCAGTGGCAAGCCAGTTAATCACCATTTGTTTCTTTTGATTTCACAATTAATTTGAATGGCTGAGAAAGCAGGCAATTGTTTCTGTCAACCAGATTTGAGCTGAAGAGAGATTGTACAGTCGCTTTACCCTCTGAAACAGCATTAGGTGTGGTTCCCTAAGGTTTTCAATGAGCTGAATACAAGTTAAGCCAAAATTGAATACAATTTGAATGACAGTTGAAAGTGCAAGTTACAAGCAGCATGTTGCCTAAATAAATCAGTAACCTTATAATCAGGCACTACTTGCACTTTTCAAAGGCCAAACATCATTATTTCACAATTGGTATGATTTTCCTCTCCAGTAAAATTTACGATTTTCTTCAAGTGCAGACTTGTAAGAGCACTTATAAAGACAATATT
>NW_012150941.1:274938-275556 GCF_000956105.1 Propithecus coquereli
GTATTAACTAAATCAGATACTTTTTACTATTCCACATGTGTGCATAGGCTCCCTCCTACCTCCTTCTACCTCCTTCCACCCCCTTCCATATCCATGAGTTATTGTACTTTGTAAACTGGCGTTGAAACATTACAACAATGTTTTGTTGCACCGATTTATAAACCTATACAGTGCAATACATGTTATTTTTCTGTAGCCTGTTGGCTTAATCCATTCTATCTCCAGCTATAGAAGTGAGCTACAGGGAAGGTGAAGAAAATGACAACTTCTGACAATCATCTTACCGAGATTTTTTTAACATATTTTATTTAACCCTCCCAGAGTTCCTCAAAGACATGTGTCTACTGACCTCAGCCCCTTTTGTTTTATTAGTAGAGATTGGAATTGAAACTGATATCTGCCCAATTTTTAAGTCCAAATGCTTTGCACTGTGCCAAGCTACCTCCAAATGAAGGAATGGCACTATAAGAATTTCTTTTGTTTTCCTGTTTTTATTGGAGTAAACTATATTGTTATATATTGAATATATTGTATCTCAACAAGTTAATCATATTAATTTAATAGCCCTGAAGTGAAACATGAAGAATACATTACAGAAAATATGACATGATAATGATC
>NW_012150941.1:277634-277983 GCF_000956105.1 Propithecus coquereli
TGAAATTAATTAAGACAAAAATATTCTGTTGTATTTCAAGATTCAACAAGTCATTGAATATATACAGCAATAAGGAATGGTTGCCATTAATGAGTATATGGTATAGGTCTATGTGTCAGGCACTCTGCCAAGATTCTTATTACAAGCATAAATATATGAGGTCAGATAAATGCAGATATAGGAGAAAATACCCACCAGAGCAGTAATAAAAATTAGACATTGTAATCTCTATTTCTGTGATGAAAATATTGACATTTGGAAAGGATAAGTAATCTGCCCAAGATTAACACAGCTCTTCAGTGTCTGAACTGGAATTCGAAGGAAATGCAAATTAAAACAACAATGAGAT
>NW_012150941.1:288214-290246 GCF_000956105.1 Propithecus coquereli
GAGTGTAATACATCATATCAACAGAATGAAGGACAAAAAAATAATCATTTCAATTGATAATGAAAAGTATTCAATAAAAAGAAACATCCGTCATGATAAAAACTCTCAAAAAAAATGGGTATAGAAGGAACTTATCCCCATATAGTAAAAGGTATATATGGCAGACCCACAGCAAGTTTCATACTTAATGGAGTAAAACTGAAAGCCTTTCCTCTATGATCTGAAATAAGACAAGGATGGCCACATGCACCACTGTTATTTAACATAGTACTGGAAGTTCTAACTAGAGTAATCAGACAACAGAAAGAAATAAAGGGCAACCAAATTAGAAAGGAAGTCAAATTATCCTTCTCTGCAGATGGTATGATCTTATAATTTAGAGAAACCTGAAGACTCCACCCAAAAACTACTAGAAAACTGGTAAACAAATTCTGCAAAGTTGCAGGATACAAAATAAAAATACAAAAATCAGTAGCATTTCTTTATGCCAACAGTAAATGATCTGAAACAGAAACCAAGAAAGTAATCCCTTTTATTAATATTAGGTTATTATTAATAAGCATGAAAAATGTCTGATTTCCTTAAGTCCTAAGTTTGACAGTTGATATCTCTGACATTTCGCTTTAACACTTCTAGTTTTATTTTATTATGAAGGTACATCTTCATTCTTTCAAATGCATGGTTTGGCTTATGATTTCAAAAATTTTTTTAGAGCATTTTTTTGTGAAAACATGGATAAGTCAAAAATTTGAGTTATTTTTTAATATGAGTTCAGTCTTGGGACCAATGCAGTGCAGACAGCTCAAAATTTCAACAAAGTGCTTGGTAACGATATGGCTGAATTCACAGTACATCGATGATTTGAGAAGTTCTGTTCTGGTGATTTTAATCTTCAAAATGAGCCATGTGGGCAACCTGTGACCAACGTGGATAATGATGAACTGAAAGCTGTAGCGGAAGCAAATCCATCTCAACCTATGTGTAAATTAGCAACAAGGTTTGACATTACTATTCCAACAATATTGGACCATTTGAAACAAATCAGTGAGTTAAAGAAGCCAGATAGATGGGTTCCAGATAAATGAATTTAAAAAAGCTGGATAGATTAATTAAATGAGCATTGGAAGAGAAATTGTCTCGAAGCTTGCCTTTCTTTAATGTCATGACATAAAGTTGAACCATTTCTAGACTGTATTGTTATGTGTGATGAAAATGGATTCTTTTTGACAATTGCAAACATTCATCACGGTGTTTGGATGAAGATGAAATGCCAAAACACAGTCAAAAACCTAATATTCATAAAAATACTTAATGCTGTCTGTTTGGTGTTCTAGTGCTAGTATTATCCACTATACCTTCATGAAACCTGATCGTTCCATTATAGCAGATGTCTACTGTGACCAGTTGGATGAAATGATGAGGATGCTTGTGATTAAGCAGCCAAAATTGGTCAATAGAGACAGGCCAATCCTCTTTCAAGACAATGCTCAACCACATGTGGTACAAACAATGCTGCTCAAACTACAGAAGCTGAACTTGAAAACTCTGTCATCCACCATATTCATCAGACTTTGCACCAACTGACTACCACTTCTTCCAGGCTCTGGACCACTTTTTGCCAGGAAAAGTATTCAATTCTCAACAAGCATTAGAAAATGCCTTTTAAGATTTCATTGCTACTTCAGGCTTCTTTGTTGCTGGCATAAACAAGCTACCATTAAGATGGCAAAACTGTGTTAATTGTGTAGGTGCATACATTGATTAATTGTACTGTTTCTTGTTTGAGATATAATAAACTATACTTTTGATTCAAAATTGAACATTTCATATTTAATGGCCTTCATACCTAAAGGATGGGAATTCAGTATATTGAAAAGAAATCTACACTCCCATGTTTATGGCAGCACTATTCACAGTAGTCAAGATGTGGAATCAACCTATGTGTCCATCAATGGATGAATGGGATAAAGAAATTGTGGCACATATACACAATGGAATATTTATAGCCATAAAAAGAATGAAATCCTGCTTT
>NW_012150941.1:292730-293766 GCF_000956105.1 Propithecus coquereli
TTTGGGTAGATGCCTAATAGTGCTATTGCTGGATCGAATTCTGGAAAATGAAAAGATTATTTCTGGATCAAAATGCAAACTAGCAACAACTATTTGCTACACAGGACTAACTCCTATCTGTGGAGGAAACCTGGGTCATGGTGCCACCTGAATGTCCTAATTCTGATTTAATTTCAAGATGGCAATGTCTGTTCTGTTTTCAAACCTTTTTTCACGTTCTCCTCTTTGTGTCCATCTCTCTCCACCACACAGACACACACACACACACACACAAACACACACACACACACACACATACACGCACACACCCCTATCCGCTCTTCCCACCAAATTTATATTTAATGCCTACTCTTCTCTAGATCACAGAGTCCCCGTTAGAACCCAGCTCTGGGTAGGACACCAAGATCAGCAGAACTGCCATTTCCTTGTCTCTTTGTCTAAATATTATTATGAAAGCTCCACATGGACCTATGTCAGGGCCACAAGTGAAGCCATTAGGTTTTTTCCCCGATTAAAAAAAAATTTTTTGAGAACTAAAATGCACATAACGTACATGTTCAGTTTAGCAATTCTAAAGCAGATACCATGTAATAACATCATGTCAGGAAAGACCACTGCGAGTATCCAGAAACTCCGGCGGGGGTGGGGAGGCCCTTTCTGATCACCACCCTCTCTCTAACCCCTACAGGTAACCATTCTCCTGACTTATCGTAATTTCCTTGCTTTTAAAATGTAGCGTTACCTGTTATATGTCTGCCATAAGCAAAATACTTTAGTTTGCCTTTTCTTGAATTTTATGTAAACGGAATCATATTGCACATGTGACTCTCTATCTTGCCTCTTTCACTCGACATTCTGTTTGTGAGTTTATGATGATGTTGCGTGTAGCTGACGGTGGCTCCTTTCAGTGCCTGTCTGGCGGGTCCCATAGCTCACCACTAGCTACATGTGCTTCCTGAGGACTTGAGTGTAGCGAAGTGTGACTGGGGAACTGAATCTTTAATGTCAGTAATTTTAATTATTTTTAAATTTGAAA
>NW_012150941.1:297751-298580 GCF_000956105.1 Propithecus coquereli
AAATTGGGCCTATAAGAGACCATAAAGGTTAAGTGAGCTCATAAGGTGGGGTCTTAATCTGGTAGGACTGGTGTTCTTATAACAAGAGGAAGAGACACAAGAGACCCCTTTGCCTATTCATACACGGAAGAAAAGAAAGAGAAAGGGCAACTATCTACAAGTCAGGAGAGAGCCCTAAACATAAACAGTGTGTGCTGGAACCTTGATCTGAAACTTCTAGCCTCCAGAACCCTGCGAGATAAATGCCTTTCATTTAAATAACTCACCTGTGGTATTTTGCCATAGATGTCTGAGAGCCACACAAACTCCTTTTAGAACATTGGGAACCAGAGAAAGCTCTTTCTTAATGAAAGCTAAAGAATATTGCATTCCAGTTGGCCTAGATGTAAAGCAAAACAAAACAAAATATACACAAGAAAAGTTTTACAGAAGATTCAGATCATAAGATAAAAAGCAGAGTATAATGTAGCGAGCTTAACATCGTTCACCATCATCAGCAGCATCAGCATCACCACCCACCAGTCCTGTGATTATATAAATAAAATACCAAATGAGGTAAGGAAGTAAAAATGTGCTGTATGTTTAACTCATAAAGTTAGATTATTTTTACCTTGACAATAAGATAGAAAATAATATTAAAACAGCTATTAAATTAAAGATAGCCACTAGTAGAATAATAAATATTCCTTTAAATCACAGAAAGAAAAAATATATTGATCATATAGAACAATAAATGAGAAAAATGAATGAAGAAGCATGAGACGTGAGTAAAAATTAAATTACATGACATAATTACAGTCTAAGAAATACAATACCAAATGAATTTACA
>NW_012150941.1:298630-299819 GCF_000956105.1 Propithecus coquereli
CAAATTATCTGTAATACTGTCTATAAAGATAAATTTGAAAATATATGTTGTTAAAAATCTATTTTAATTAATGAACCCCAGGCTAAGAACACTGGCTACTTATTTTCTAAGAATTATGTGGGCATCACTGAAAATATATAATCATAGAAGTGACCTGTATTGAGTCATTGAGTTTGGGAAATCTTAATCTGGCAGTGATATGAGGTATCAGTTTGAAGTAAGGGGGTTTGGAGGGTCAAAGGTGATGAGTTGGAGGTTATTGCAACATGTAGAAAGTGTGGCAGAATAAATAAAAGTTAAGGAGCTAAAGAGTGGTTAAAGATAGTAGAGAATAAGCCGCATTTGATGATCGGTAGGATAGTTTTGTTGGGGGCTACAGGGAGACAAATACACTTTGACTTAGTTATAAAGTCGATGTGACTGAAAAAGTAGGAAAATAGAGTGATCAGCTGCCTCATGGACACCTATGAATTCTCCACAACACTTAATTTACCAAATCTATAACTGAATGATAAATCACCTTCATGTATACACACAAACCTGCTAATTAAGTTTTTCTCTTATTGTGTCTTCTATCTTGATGAATGACTCTATCATCTGTCTAGTCACTCAGATTAGAAAACTCGGAGTCATCTTAAAGTTTGACTCTTTGAGTCACTATTGTATTTGGTCTATCTAATCCTGTGTGGAAGAGAGACCTGCCTTCCCTCTTCTGGCAGCAAGGAAATAATAAGCACCTAACATTGCTTTACTCAAGGTCAGAAAAGAAATCTTGCTAATGTGTGCTTCCACATGTACAAGAGAAATAAGTTCTCCTATATGGACAAACCATAACTGATATATTATTTAAAATGTCAAGGACATTACATACAGTTTATTGAAAGGTGATCAATGAACCATTGGTTCTAGACATTCCAAATCATTCATTGAATCAATAAGTCTTAGTGTTCTGTCCCGAGAGTCAATGCCTCAATAACTACACAATTTCATTGTTGGAAACAATATAATGTGATTTAATATGCACAAAATATAATCCCTCTTTTTTATATTCATTGTTTCTCCCACCTTCGTGCAATCCTTAAGTACAAATTCTGTGCCTTTAACCTCTGAATTCTGAGAATCTAGTCCAGTGCTTGCCACTTAGGACATAGTCATTATATAATGTTTTTACATAATGCATAGGTAAATA
>NW_012150941.1:301796-303119 GCF_000956105.1 Propithecus coquereli
AATCTTTATATGCAATATAATTCCAATTTTATTTTTAAAAACCAATGACAATTGATAACAATGACAAAGATCATAATAATCCTGATTTACAGAATTAAATAATTAGACTTCAAAACATTGCTATGAGATAGTATCTGTGGTGAGGATTTAAAAATTGACACCATTATTTTTTGTATTTTTACTAATAGCCATTCAGGTTGATGTAAGATGATATAGCATTGTGATTTTGTTAGGTAGATAGCAGGGAATTCCGTGTCTCCTAAGAACTAAAGTGGGTGCCCTTGAGGTTCACCCCCAACAATGGGCTTTCAGAGAGGCTCATGAGAGATAGACATATACAGTAAGACTCAGGTAGATAATTCCCAACTGTCGAATCAAAGTGATTCCATGGTGATGTCTGAACCACGGGGAGGTCCCTATCTGGACACTATAAAACAAGACCCATACCATAACCAAGCTCACTCTCTTTTTTGCTACAACAATGAGTGCAGTCGTAATTTGTGGCGTATGTACTTCGCTCTGTAAACCTGCATCTTGCTCTTGCTCTATAATCCTATCTTTCTCTCCTCAATAAACCTCATTTTCCTGCTTGCCTTACTTTGTTTGGTGTGTCTGATCATTCTTTGGCCGTGAACATACCAAGAACGACATTTCAGACTGCTATCGGACAGTTTTAATTTGCATTTCTCTGATAATTAGCTATGTTGAACATTTTTCCATAGGCTTGTTGCCTATTTGTTTGTCTTCTTTTGAAAAATGTCTGTTCATAGTCTTAGTCCACTTTTCAATGGGATTATTTTTTGTTGTTGTTGATTTGTTTGAGTTCCTTGTAAATTCTGGATATTAGTCTCCTGTCAGATCTATAGTTTTCAAATATTTTCTCCTATTCTGTAGGTTGTCTGATCACACTGCTTATTATTTCTTTTGCTGTTCAGAGCTTTGAAGTTCAATTAAGTCTTATTTGCTTATTTTTGGTTTTCTTGCCTATGCTTTTGAGGACTTAGTCATGAATCCTTTGCCTAGACCAATGTTCAGAAGAGTCCCAAGGTTTTCCTCTGTACTTTTACAGTTTCAGTTTTATATTCAAGTCTTTAATCCATCTTTACTTGATTTTTGTATATGGTGAGAGATGGCAGTAGAGTTTTATTCTTCTGCATATAGCAATCCAAATTTCCCAGGACAATTTACTGAAAAGGGTGTCCTTTTCCCGGTGTAAGTTCTTGTTGACTATGTCAACAGTGAGTTGGCTGTAAGCATGTGGCTTTATTTCTAGGTTCTTTATTCTGTTCCACTGGGTACAATGTGTGTTGCTTCAGTGATGTA
>NW_012150941.1:313564-314387 GCF_000956105.1 Propithecus coquereli
AGAGCTACAGAAATTGAGTGATTGACATTCTTTAGAAAGGTAGCCAAATTGGTTGTGCCTCTTCTTCCTAGCACAGGTTAATATCCTTGATCATTCACTACTTGATTTCCATAGCGAAGTGGACACATACTATCTGACCTTCTATTCAGCTTCATTTTCTCTATAAATAAAATGAAAATAATCAAGTGATATGCTATTAGCCTGACCTTGTTTCACTGTCCATCATCTGTATTAAAACTCTTCCAATTTTCAAGTGCCTGTGATTTAACATCTCACAGGTTTTTGCTGGAGTTAGCAACAGAACAGAGAATTGTACTTTATCCCTGAAGCAGACGCAGAAAAAGGTGCAGGAAAAGACACATGAATTAAGCAGATGGATAAATTAGGACAAAGAGATCATGAATACAAGAAATAAGCCACAATATTAATTTTAATTGATTGAATATAAATTATAAAAAAGCTACAAATTAACTTAGAAAATACAATGACATGTAATAAATACAAGAAAATGATACCTGTTCTCCAAAGAGGAAAATGAGACTTAGAACATTTGAATGAATTATCCACAATCACAGAATGATAGGGTGGTAAGAAAGGGACCTAATATTAGATCAGTTAACATAAAAAAAAAATTGTTCCTTTGAAAAATATATTTTGAGAGGAAAAATAAGTGTTCATTCTTCTGAGGGTAAAGTCTCATAATACCCTACGTTCTCTTGGGCATATCAAAATTTTGTCTCCATTTCTGAGAATATCTTCTTTTTTTCCATTTATTTTCATGATTTTAATTAATGCTTGTTTCATTTTTTCCATTCTGTAAGAT
>NW_012150941.1:324760-326623 GCF_000956105.1 Propithecus coquereli
CAGCTGCTATGGAAAACAGTATGGAGATTCCAGAAAAAATTTTAAATAGAACTACCACATGATCCAGCAGTCAAACTTCTAATATTTATCCAAAAGAAATGAAATTACAATACCAGAGAGATATTTGTACTCCCAGGTTTATTGCAGCATTATTCACAATGGACAAGATATGATAACAATCTAATGGTCCATAGATGAATGCATCGGTATAAGACAATGTGGTATATACATACCATGGAATATTACTAGGCCATAAAGAAGCAGGAAATACTGCCATATGTGAAAATATGGATGAACTTTGAAGATGTTATGCTAAGTGAACTAAGCCACAGAAAGACAAATACTGCATGATTATACTCATGTGAAGTATCTAAATAGTCAAACTCAGAAGCAAAAACTAGCATGGTAGTTTCCGGGAGCAGGGAAGTGAGGGAAATAGGAAGTTGCTGTTCAACATGTGTAAAGTTTCAGATAATTTCTAGAGATCTGCTGTAAAACACTGCACTTATAGTTAAAAACACAGTACTCCATACTTAAAAAATTTGTTAAGATCTCATGGTATGTGTTCTTACTACAAACGCACACACACACATAACTACTATAGGAACTTCTAGGTATCGTTCTACATTTCCTGGTTGTTGTCTTCTTATGCAGATATATTTTTCCATTTACTGATCTGTGCTGAATTCTGAAACTCAGTTTGTTTGATTTGCACTTCTGTTGTCTTCTTTCGTATGCATGCACATATGCACACATGCATGTGTGTGTGTTAATGAAACTCACACCCCACATACTCATTTCCCCATGAACACATTTTCTAGTTTTGTAACTGATAAGCAAGTAAACTTGCATGTCTATGTACTCATTGTTTCAAAGAGAAAGCTAATTTTACTCTCAATTTAGAATGCTTTATTTTTATATTACTTTTGGGGTCACCTGGTCTTCTATTCTGTTGTCATCCAGTTTGATCAACTAAACCACCGACCAATACTGATGAAATATTGAGCTATTTCTTTATTTTGTACACTAAAGTAGAGCCAGGTGGGAAAAAAGTCCATTATGTCAAAATTCAAAACTCCCTTTCACTCCTCCATAGTCTATATTCACAGATGTCTTTTAGGCTTTAAGAATACAGCTACTTGCTCTATGTACTGCAATATTCATTGTAGATTAAGGTTGTTTGTGGCTTACAAATAACCCCCATTCAATGCTTCTGATTCTCCAAAGAGTAGGATAGATGGTAAAGGCTTGAATTATCTCAGATCCAAGGAAAATCTAGATAATTCCTGCTGCTGGAGCTTTAGGATCTACTGACATCTATACTTAATCAGATTCTGACCTATGGACTAATAAAACATGATTCCAGTCTTTAGACTCGTTATTAATTTTAAATTCTCCTTTGAGACCTTGTTTGTCATTCATCCTATAGCTTCAAACCTACAGTGATTCTCTTGTCTTCCAGACAAAATTTACTGTATAGGCCTTGGTGGCATTTTGTGGCCATTAACTTCATCCTCCTGAATTATGCTTCTTGCATACACCCCCACTGATTTGTCTTTAAGTTGCCATTTCTAAAACCTCCAGAGGACAGTCAGTGGCCTTGTCTCTAAGGCCAGTTTTTAGAGACAGTGACACTAGTGTCCAGCAACTTGAAGAGTGGCAGGAACTCAGTTAATGAGAAACTGGAGGGAAAAGTCAGAATAGTACTGAGTACAGAAGTAACAATTCTAACTTGCTAAGTACTAACCTAGGAATTTCTATTTTCTTTTAGTTCTGAGAGAGAATTGGGGTCACATAGAAAAAAGAATTTAGTGCCGCTTAGCTATAGAAGTTAGAGTAATGCAGAAGCAGAATTTTAAGAAA
>NW_012150941.1:336298-337200 GCF_000956105.1 Propithecus coquereli
ATATATGTTTGTAATGTATATTTGCTGTATTATGAGAATATTCAATTATGTTCTAAAAAAGGTCAGGGAAAAAGAATATATGAAACTCGTGTTAAGTGTAATGGGCAAACAAGTAGCTTGTGAAATAGGCAGAATTCTTAAGATGTATTAAGTATAGACAGTATATTGTAAGACATGACAAAGAGAATAAATGCAATATATGTAAAACAAAAAGGATGAAACAAACAAGAATGTTAGTATCTTAAACAGGATGGAAAAAGTCAAGTTGTAAAGTACAGATGATGTCCTCTTCAGGCTGATAATTATGTCATCTCTAAAGTGGCCATTTATTAATGACATCCATTCTGGCCCCACGTATGTTCTGCTCCAGAAACACAGATTAGAAACACGGCAGTTAGCATGTCATTAGCCAGGTATAATTGCCCCTGCACATTTCAGACAGAGTAAGCATCTACTGGCTCTAAGCACTGCTGAGCTTCCTTTTTAAACTTCAGCTGTGGTCCTCATGATCAAATTATCAGAGGTGAAGTCTGATGTCACAGACAGGACCTAACAACCCTGCATAATACAGGGATCATGTAATTTTGTCCTTTCACCTCTCTTGGACCCTATCCTAAATGTGTTAACCTTAACTCTATCTTTCCAACTTAACTTCTTTTTGTTTAAAAGTGACAAGCCATGTGATTTGAGCATCTTAATTTGGCCTGTGAGGTCTCCTGTACACATTTGAGATATCCTGCCTGATAGTGTGTGTATTTGAATGTTACCGATTGCATCAAGGTAATTTTCTACATGACGTTATCATTTTACCTGGGTCTTTCAACAGATGTGCAATGTTTCCATAGAAATACTCTCCCTCAACACTATTTGTTTGACTACTAGTAGAATCGAACACCTTTCCA
>NW_012150941.1:348948-352737 GCF_000956105.1 Propithecus coquereli
TACAGTAATCATGGCAACATAGTATTGGTGAAAGAATAAACACATAGATCACTGGGACAGAATAGAGAAGCCAGAAATAGACCCATGCAAGTGTGATCAACTGAATTTTGACAACAGAGCAAAGGCCATGCAACAGAGAAAGACAATCCCTTCAAAAACTGGTGCTGGTATAATTAGACATGCATATGTTAAAAAATGAACAAAAACGGACATTATGTCTTACATAAAAGTTATCTTAAATAGATCAAAGACCCAATGTAAAAGGCAAAAATATAGAACATGTAGAATAGAACCTAAGAGAAAAAGCTATATAACCTTGAATTTAATGATATTATTAGATAAAACACCAAAATATCACCTGTGAAAAAGAAAAAATTGATAAATTGGATTTATTGATATTAAAAACTTTTGCTCTACAAAGTATACTGTTAAAAATATGGACAAGTCACAGTATGGGAGAAAATATTTGAAAGTTATATACCTGATAAATGACTTAAATCCAAAATATACAGATAACTCTTAAAGGTCAATAATAAGGAAATAAAAAATCCAATTTAATAGGCAAAAGATAAGAACATACACCACACCAAAGAAGAGATATAGATGGCAACCAAGCATTTGAATACATGCTCATTATTATCTGTCGTTAGGAAAATGCATGTTGAAAGAACAAGATTTTTACATGTTTGTAATTTCACATAACTGAAAATTCCAATTGCTGATAAGAATGTGAGGCAACAGAAACTCTCAACCATGGCCTGTGTGCCTACAAAACAGTACAGCCATTTTGGAAGGCAGTTTTCCAGTTTCTTACAGCACTAAATATAGTCTTACCATAAGATCCAACAGTCACACTTGAGATACTTGATTGAAAACATATTCACATAAAAATCTGCATGTAAAAGCTATGAAACTTTATTCAGAACAGCCTCACCCAAACTGGAAACAATCATAATGTTTTTCAGTAGGTGGGCTGATAAGCTGTAATACATATATGCAATGGAATAATATTCAGTGATATAAAGGAATAAACTATTAAGTTACACAAAAGATGAATCAATCTTAAATACATATTGTTAAGTAAAAGAAACCAATCTGAAAGGGCTACATACTATATAATTCTTTCATATGACAATCTAGAATAGCAAAGGTATAGACATGGTAAAAGATCAGTGTTTATCAGGGATTGGGGAGGAGGAAGGTTGAAGGTGTCAGGCACTTTGCATTTTTTAGAGTGTGAAACTATTCTAATCCTGTAGTGGTAGATACATAACATTGTGTATTTGTCAAAACCCATAGAACTTTACAACACAAAGTGTGAATTTATTGAATGCAAATTAAACATAAATTACTTTAGATGCTAGGAGGATCCAAGAATAGAATATGGAATATGACAAAACAATCTGACTCCATTACAAATGTACGCAACAACCACACTGAAGGGAGTTGGAAAAGTCATGCTTTGATTATTAGCAGAATGGATAAGATGAAAGGCAGCATAAGTTTTGTCTTCTAGCAGAAAAAAAGTTGTTTCCCACAGTGATATGAGTGATCGATTCTGAAACTACTATACATAATGAAATTAATAACATAATTCAATTGAATAATTAAGTAAAAGGTTTGCCAATATTAGGAACTAGATTCATAACTGTTGGAGTCTGAAATAGGTACAACTACGGGGAGAATGCAAGAATGATATATATGGTATTAGATTGGAGTTGGAGACATCATTATGAACTCATGTGTAGCCTAATATAGACTCAGAAAGATACATACTGAAATACTTAAAGATATAGGCATATATCTGGATTAGTACTTATACATATATTTTCCCAATCTGTCAGCTATAACAGCCTAGAAACGATAACACTGTAATAGCAATGAACATATAGAACACCTACATCTTGGTTTTTAATACCATTCATTCTTCAGTAAAGGGAATCAAGTCTTCTTGAAGAAATAGTTTATTTTAGCATTGGTGCAGAGAATATACAAGATAAGCCCAGATCATCTTATAGTACCAGAAGTAAGGAAGTACTACACACACCACACACACACACACACACACACACACACACTGAACGGGCTAGGTCTAAATGACAAAGGAGACTAAGGAAAGAACTCTCAATAGCCAAAACTGAAACAATTTGAGTAACAAAATAAATAATTGAGTATTACATTAAAACCCAAAGTATACTATAAATACTGATAATTATATAAATAAATGATTGAATACACAAATGCATAAATAGGAGGAAATAGAAAAATTACTTATGAAGAATTTCAAATAATTTGTATAGATACTTGACCCTCAATGAAGTAGAGCCTAAGTCTTCATTCCTTAACTGTGGGCTTGTTATAGTGACTTCCTCCAAAATTACAGAATGAAAATGGTCACAGAATAAAACTCCACAGTGGAGAAATCCAACAAATACTACCGCAGCAAGGCAATAGGGTTAACATTAACAGTAACTATCTATCATGTTAATATTTGTACCCTTTATGTGATACAATGAAAATGTCAGTTTACTTCTGTGATCTTTCTCTCCAAAACCCATAATCCTAATCTCATCAGAGAAAAACATCAAGCAAATTTCAGATGAAGGACATTCCACAAAATACTTGACTACTACACCTCAAATCTGTTAGCATTTTGATCCTCTATTATAATGGTCATCAAAAATATCCACAGTGATCCTCTTTTATTTATTTATTTATTTTTTGCGATAGAATCTCACTCTTTCACCTGGGCTAGAATGTAGTGACATCATCATAGCTCACTGCAGCCTCAAACTTCTGGGCTCAAGCAATCCTCCTGCCTCAGCCTCCCAAATAGCTAGAATTACAGGCACACACCACCATGCCTGACTAATTTTTCTTCTTCTTCTTCTTTTTTTTTTTTTGTACAGACAAGGTCTCTCTGTGTTGCTCAGGCTGCTCTCAAACTCCTGGGCTCAAATGATCCTCCCACCTTGGCCTCCCAAATTACAGGAGTGAGCTACGATGCCTGGCCTAATCATCAATTTTGAGGTAGGTCATCAAAACCATGAAAGGTCTGAAAAACTGTCACAACCAAGAGGAGCCTAATGAAACATGAGGCCTAAATGCAATAAAGTATCTCGGGTGAGTTCCTGAAAACGAAAAAGGACAGTATGCAAAAACTAAGGAAATCTGAATGAAGTATGGACTTTAGTTGAAAAAAAGAGATATGTCAAATAAATGTTGACTATATGATTTATTGTTCTATGATATTTATGATAATTTACCATTTATGACATTCTGACCCTTCTATTTATATTGCAATTAACATTGAATGTAACAATGTGTTATGGAAATAATCTTGATTAAACTCTATAAGAGGCTATGAAATTTCAGGATCAAATATTTTCTTTATATTTAGGAAAGAGACTCCATGTTTATTTAATTATATATAGCTGAATTATATTTCCATTCCATAGTTCTTTCAGTATCATTTAGATATCATTTAAAGCCTTAAAAACATTGTGGTTTATTAAAACATTTATCAAAATTAAGGAAAGAAATTTAATGCCATTTGTAGAATACTAGGAATTTAATTATATCCATAACTGCATAGTTTTATCTCTTCAAATTCAAAATGGATACAATCCATCATTAATAGAGGGTCATGTTATAAGTGTCCACATGAGAAAGGTCATTTTTTTTAAGAATTGTTAAAGACTTACTAAATTTTGTTTGAATTAGACAAAAATTTTTGCTATCTACCTTAACATACAAACTTTGATTTAAAACACTGAGGTGTGCAATGTT
>NW_012150941.1:353617-356449 GCF_000956105.1 Propithecus coquereli
AAAACTGGCAAGACTATGAATAGTAAATTCATACAAAGGGAAATGTGATTGGCTAACAAATACAAGGAAAAATGCTGAAATGCACTAGTAATAGAGAAATGCAGATTGAAATAACTGCAAAATATTTACAAATTTAATATTTACAAAAGTTAAATAGACAATTTCAAGCATTTGTTATGAGAGATAATAATAAAAATTTACTTATCCCATTGATTTACCGATATAAAGGAGATTGTCCTATAAGTATACAGATGTTTCAAGCTTAAAAGAGAAATTTGAGATCATACTTCTCTGTAAATATCAAATTGAACTGAATTTGAAATAGGAATAAATACAAACTGACAGATAAAAACAAATGAATAGGGCAGACATTCAAGAATGAGAATATGTTTTTCAATTTCTAGTGTGGCACTATTTGGTTGTAATAGCCTAAGTGGATCTTCATAACCAAAATGTTCAGTTCCCAAGGTAACTAATTTACTTCCTTTACTTCATTCATTACTGTTTATTTTCTGTTCTTGACTCCATACAGAAGTGACATCCAATGCAAATATAAACAGCTTAGCACAATTTCAGAGAACACTATTTTAAAGATAACAGTTAAATAGAATATAACTTTCAATTTGGTCACTTTTTAAGCTAATAGAATTTCAAATGTTTTAAAGAAAAAATGAAACAGCATAAACATCATTGATTCTCATCAGCTATTATTGATCACTTTACCACAAATTCTGTTAGAGTACTTTAGCATTTTTCTATTTATTTTTAGTATACAATCATTTGTTGTTCATTATGTACACAACCCTGTGCAAGATGCTGCAAGAAAAATAACTGCAATGTGAGTTATATTTTTCTCATGTGGTTGAAGAAATAAAACCCAGTCACATACCCACATAAAATATAACAATGCAAAAGGAGCTAAAGTTGAGAACAGAAATATAAAACTTATTGGGGAAGATTTGTTATGGCAATTATGATGTAGAATGAATCCAAGAAATGAATGAAAGTGGTGAATTAAAATATAAGCAATGATAAAAAAGGAAATTCCTCTGCAGTGTTTAAAGGATGTAGACGTCTTATTGAAAATAAATTCACATGGAGAAGTAGAACCAGATTAGAGGGGAAAATGAGTTAAGGCAGAGAGAAAAACAAAATTAAAGAATTGTCCCTGAATCTCAATCTTGGTTAATATATAGAATTTGAGGGGAGAAATAATTATGAACATTAATATGTTATTTGTAGTAATTTAGGTATGGATTTACAAAAGTTTTGAATATGGCAGTGGCAATGGAGATGAAGTAAAACATGGATGAAAAATGTGTGGGGGAAAAATTTTGGGAATGTAGAATGTGTGCATAGGAAGAACAGAAAGAGAAGTAAAATCTGATAAATTTTAGATGTTGACCCTGAGTAAGTAATAAAATAAAATTACCATGAGGAGAAAAAATATTAGTAAAGAAATTGGTTTAAGAAAAAAACTTATGTTAAGTTTTCGCAAGTTTATTTTGAGATGGTATTTGGAAATACAGAGCCTTACCAGGGAGACCACCTGTTCACAGGGAGATGCATGGGTATAGTGTCACGCATATTGGCCCTAAAACTTCAGAGGGTTTTGGAGCATGAGGGGGATGAAGTAGGCATCCCTGAGCGGGAAAGAAAGAGGCAGTAAACTGCTGAACGTATCAGAGCCTGAGTTGGTGAAGTGGGCATCTGGGGGTGGAAGGGGGTGAAAAATGTCAATCTAAAATGAAGGGCTGTGTATCAAGCCAAATGAGAAGTACAAACGGGGCGAGGCTAGAGAAGAGGGTGTCATGAACAAGAGATTGTTTACATTCATGCAATTTATCAAAATTATACTTAGTGAACATAATGAGAGATATGTTTCTTGCTGTTAGAAGAACATAGTACAATTGTGGATAGGATAATACTAGAATGAATTCTGCAGTCTTGGATTAGAATTAGAGGTATAAGGGTGTGCTCATGGTTTTCAGTGTTGCTATCGTCTGAATTTGCCCCTCCAAAATTAATGTTGAAACTTAATCCCCATTGTAGTTGTATTAAGAGGTGGGGCCTTTTGGGAAGTGATTAAGTCATGAGGTTTCTGCCCTCATGGATGAGATTAGGGCTCTTATAAAAGAATTTGAAGAGTGCTCCTCTGCCCTTCTGCCATGTGAGAACACAACAACAAGGTACCATATATGAGAGCCTTCCCCAGACACTAAATCTACTGGCACCTTGATCTTGAGCCCCAAAGAACCTCCAGAACTGTGAAAAATATATGTTTGTTGTTTATAAAGAACCAAGTCTAAGGTATTTTGTTACAGCAGCCTGAACAAACCAAGACAAGTATAGATCTTGTGTGTGTGTATCTTATATATAGATAAAAGATACATACATGCATAGTTAACGAATATAGTATGTATGCATATTGTATCCTAGTTCTGATTACTGAGAGAGCCTGGGGAAAAAATGACACCCAATGGTAGCAGTGAGCAAACCTGGTGCCCAGATCTTTGTTTCTAAATACCAGTCTCCACCAAGAAGATCTACAAAAACTTCCTGGACTTCAGCAGAATAGAAAATGAGTCTGAAATGTCTTCTTGTGTGTAAATAAGGAAGTGCTCAAAGAACGACCTTTTCTGTGTGTAAAGAATATAGAAGCCAGTTTGAAAGGGCTTCCATATGGTAAAATATCAGCAAATTTGAGTATCAAAATAAAAAGTGAGTAAAAAAATCCATACTACAGTATTTATGGGAGACGAGATGTGACGTCATATCAGAAACAATTCCAAATGGTTCAAGAAAAAATGGTGCTATTTTTAAAACATTAAT
>NW_012150941.1:367456-367974 GCF_000956105.1 Propithecus coquereli
TTTCTTGTTTATTTATTTAAATAACTTGTCATAGCCCTGAAAATTACTTCAGTTATGTCCTGCTTCTATGAAAGATTGAGAATCATTTTAGTGTATCTATGACTTGGAAATCATCTAAGAATTAAATTTTTCATATATAATCAGAAATATAAGAAAACTATTAACTATGCCCAAACTAAAATTATGGTGGTTGGCAGACAATATTAAATGACTCCATTAAGCAGATAGACATATGGAGAAGACTGGCAACCACCTTTTCCTGGAAAGTCTATCAGTTTTTCAAAACTCTGATTTGCCTTTAGAATAACCAAGAAGTTCATATCTATGAGTTAACTATCAGATACAATTGTATATGTTCGTGCACAACAGAAAACCTGGCTATATATTTTATCTCTGGTTTTCCTGTTTGATCATCTTAACCTCCTTTCACATTTCTTAAAACTATACATTGCACTCTTGGAATTTCATGATACGTTTAATATCTGAGAGATGCATATCCTTCCCACTTTAATAATTTG
>NW_012150941.1:368024-371082 GCF_000956105.1 Propithecus coquereli
ATTTAAATTCTTAATATTTGTGGCAATATGGAATAGTATTTTGATGCTGGACTATAGAAGAGAAAATTGTTTGGTAATGTCTCAGACAAATTTAGAAATGACAGTGAAATCCAGAAGGTACAGTGTGGCATGACAGAAATAGCACAAAAGATGAGCTTGGGAAAAATGAATGCTAATCCTAGCACTATTATTGTATGTATGGCTAAGGCCACACAAGTTATATCACATCACTTGATATTAGTTACTATGTCCCTTTACTAAGAGTTTAGATGAGACTGCTAAGATCCTCTCCTCTTGTAATTATTGTATAATATATTCTATGTACTAATTTCTAAAATTAAAATTCTGTATTAATTATACCTCATTTCAAATACAACTCTCAAAAAAAAACAAATATTTGGCCTTTGGTGTTTTCGTTAGCTATAAGATATTTAAAGCTTCTTTTAAAACACTTAGTAATAGCACCCCTGTGATACATAATTATAATATGTCATCAAGGTATTATCAAGAAAATTATGGCCAAATATTACAAATCATCATTCAAGAACATTGATGGATAAGATGCTGTAAGGTGATTCCTTTAAATTATAATTCATTATCCGTTATTTGTATAAAGTCCAGTTTTTCTCTAGTATGTACAGCGAATTGCTACCTGAACACAAAGATCCTCTCAAAGATGAACTCACATTTTGTATATGAAATAATGATTATTTAATCCAGATACAATTCCATATATTATATCACTAGGAAAGATTTTTACTAACTGCTAATCTCTATAGAGACTAAACGCTGTGCTTGAGATGAGGAGGGATCATTTAATGTTTCAATAATGAAAGCATTATGTGAATAAGGTTGATGGTGTCTAATGTACCTTGAAATGTGCCCTGAAGTAGATTTCTATTAGCAGAGCCAGGGACTTCAAAGAAAATAGATCTTAGTTTTAAGTAAATTAGAAATCCCATACCACTTCTATTCATTAGCAAAAAAGAAAAAAAAAAAGTTGGCTTCTAAGATGAATAGTACATAGATTTCCAATGTGAGGCTAAATGCATCTTAGGTTGGCTGCAATTATGTTAATTGTGGTGCTAGTGACAGTCCTGATGAACAAGACCATCTCATGGCAAGTGATAACAGAAACATAATAAAACTGTTAATTATCTAAATATTTAAAAGTCAAACTGATATTGTTAACTCTTTAAAATGTTCAAAAGAAAGCCTTATTTTAAAAAGATTGTACAATTTTAAAATAAAGCTGTGGTCAAAGTGGCAAGGCCAGCTCACAAGGATATTAATAAAGTAAACATTTTAATTTGAGGCACCAAAGGCTACTCACTAGTTATCACGGAAATTTAGCTTTCTAAAATATTCACCTTTAAGTGACTAGTTATTAATAGTAGTGATGAGGCCTGTGCAATTACCACCACTAAATCCTTTTTGGCTCTACCTCTGAAATATATCCAGAATCCAAGGACTTACCATGTTTACCTGCCTCTACCATGTTGTAAGCCACTGTCTTTCCTCATCTGGATGAATATGACAGACCTTAAAGGCTTTTCTTGTTCCCGCTTTGTGTGCACATGCCTCCGTACTGCGACCCCACATTCGACACAGACGCCAGGGTTGCTCTTTAACATATGTTAGATTTTGTCACTCTGTTTGAACTCTGCAGGTTCTCTTCATTCCATTCAGAGTGAAAAAGTCAGAATCCTTCTCTAGCCTCTAGAAGATGACCTGATCCGACCCAATTACCTCTTTGATTTCATCTCCTGCTACCTGCCTGGCTCACTCTGTTCCTGTTACATTATAGCAGCTTACTTATTCCTTACATGCACCTAGAAATCTCTCACCCCAAGGCCTTTTCACTACCTGTTCTCTGTGCCCAGAATGTTTCTTCCAAATTCGTGCATGGCTAACTCCTTCACAAACGTCATTGTTTTGTTTGCTGAGGTTTAACCTCACTCACCTATTTAATGCTACAAACTGCTCTCCTACTGTACTCACAATCCTGCCACCATTCTTTCTTTTTAGCCACTGCTTTTATCACCATCTAACATACTATATGACATACTTACATATTATTGTTGTATATATTGTTTACTGCCTGTCCCTCTGTGCTAGAAAAGGGATATTTGCAATAGTATGCTGGTAAACTGGCTCAAAAAGTTCTTCTGTGCATTGTTTGAACAGTTTCCATAGTGTAAGTATTCCCACCATGACTGATTTCAAGCTACCAATGACAAAGTTTCAAATATTGACTCAAAAAATCCTAAAAATTTAACAATCTGTTTTAGTAAACTAAGATTTGCCAACTTCATCCCACCACTGGATATGTGTACTTTGTTCACTGATGTATCCCAAGTATAAAAGTGTCTGGCAGTAACTGGCGCTCAATACATCGAATGAGTTAATGGATAAATTAATGAAGTTGTTTTCTCTAAGTATTTTTTTATTTATAATATCTCTCATATTAGAAAGCCTATTAATTTTGGTAAAAAATATAATTCTTTTCCCTTATTATTAAATTGAAACCTAAGTGATTACTATCTGCTAAAATCACAAGTGATAGATTTACACATTAAGTTTATGAAGCTGTTTAGCACGTTACATTTATTTTTGTCTGTATCTTAGCCAGGAATTCTGTCTATGCATATTAACTGTATTCATTTTTAATTAGATATTTTAATGAGTATTAAAATAATGAAAATTATTTTCAGTTCTTAAAATTTTTAAGTATTTGTATATTTCTTAATTTTATAAATAACTGAGATTGTATGCATTATATATTCATATGGGGTTGCATCTACAGCTATGCTTTACGGTGTATTGCACTGTTTTGCAAACTTCAGTAGGGATACAAGCCTCATTTTCAAATTGCCTCTCATTACGATTACTTTATTTTTTCCATCTTTGATATGGATTCAACAATAAATGATTACCATCATATCTTTTATAACTTTCAAAACAGTAATTAAATTTCATTTCAGATTATTCACCCATATGGTAAAAATTAGTTTTTTTATTGCTTCTAACCTACATTATACTCTGGAATTTTTTTTTT
>NW_012150941.1:371132-372938 GCF_000956105.1 Propithecus coquereli
GTATACAATGGAATGTTACTCAATCATAAGAAACGACAGTGATTTAGAACCTCTTATACTTTCCTGGATTAAACTTAAATCCATTATCCAAAGTGAGGCACCACGGGATTGGAAGAATGGGCTCCACCTGTACTCGCCATCAAATTGGTACTGACTGATCAACACTAGGGTGATCACATAGCAGTAATATTCTCCAGGGATTAGGGGAACGGAGGGGTAAACCCTCAACTAAAGGACACGGGGAGCATTGTAGGGGGAAGGGCATGCCTTTAACCCTCGCTTGGGTGAGGCAAAGACATAAAGTGTAACCATAATGTTTGTACCCTCATAATACCCTGAAATAAAAAAAAACAAAAAGAAGAGATTAAGGAATCTGGTGATAAAATCACTTGTATTACCTTTTGTTCCTCAAATTGTGTCTGACACTGTTAGCATTTGTAGTTGCTTTACAAGTAGTAGATGATTTTATAAGAGTTAAAGGTGTTGCTTGATAAAAAAAAAAAGAATCTAATTTGTAGGGAGAACAGCAAGGAGTAAGTTAACAAACATTCATTGAGTGCTTAGTTTAAACCTTTTATCAGAATATTTTCCAGAAAATCTGAAATGCATAATAAAGGAAAGGCATTGCTTCTTCTTTAAATGAAATGCTTGCATTTTAAATTGCTTAATGCTCTCTCCCATTACATTTTGAAATTTTATGATGTCATATTCTACATGGTGTACTAGTATATATTTATGTCTTCTTCATAAGTGCCTCCCTCCTATTTGTCCAGATAATTTCATTTAATGGAACAGAGACAGATACATAGTAAACATTGAGAAAGTTTTGTGAAATGAATCCAATTTGGGAGATAGAAAAATCTACTATTCAAAGAAATTAATCAACAAATAATTTCAAGGTTCTTTCAAAGGTTATAAAAGTTACTGTTCCAGGATCATCTGCAAAGAACTTGGAAATCAATGATTAAACTAGCTACATGTAACTTTTCTTATATCTTTTATCATCCTGTTAGTCCGACAGTCAGATTTCCTAATATGTACTGGACTTCACATTTAATACATTGTTGATACTGATCCTCTGGAATGAAAGCAGGTTTGAATTACCATTAAGTATACTATTGGCAAGGAACTTCAAATGGCATATTCGGCATTTTAAATCTAGCCACAAATAAGTCATCCACAGACTCCTTAAGTTATAAAATGATAACAGATCAAAATGGTTGGCTAAAAATAGCAAAAGCCTTCTTTAATGACGAAATAAAATCAGATACTTTATGGTGACATTTTGATGTTATGATACCACGGGATCTATATTTTAATAATTTGTAAGTCATCATAAGAAAACATTATAACAATCTAGATTTTCTTCATTATTAAAAATAGATACTTATTGAATTTAGTTTCTTTATTATGAAAAAATATAGCTATCATGAATGGGAATGTAAAACTAAGGACTCAAACACACATTTCAATTATAAATGACAGCTGTCTGATCCTTCTACTAACTCTCATAAGATACTGAATAAAGCATGGGACACTGGGAAAACAGAACAAAAGATTTGCTGCGTTTCATTCATGGCAGGTTCCATTATTAAGTCGTTATCCTCTAACTTTACATTATTTATGATACGCACAAAATGCACATTTAATTGTCCAATGTACCACAACGGCATATAGTCTCTGACAAGCTTTCACTTACCTAAATTGTATTTTTTCTTTTTGAATTATGACATTACATAAAGAATTAATTTGGCCAAATCTCCTCAGATGTTCCATTGTTATTGGATTTAAAAATCTTTCTTTTTA
>NW_012150941.1:379773-381281 GCF_000956105.1 Propithecus coquereli
AACTGCCATATAGACTACTCGCTATAGCTAATTTTCTACCTTTCTGATAAATGGCTTCCTATCTGTTTGAAATTTACCAAAAGCTGCCCAAAATGCTTTAAGCCCACATCACCTAAATCTTAAACATATTATCCCAATCTCCTAGCCCAAATTTTATGAATTTATGATCTTGCCTTTGGGTGTTCTATAAAATGATTGACTCTGTTTTTGAGTGTTCCCTATGGACCTGAGAAGAGAACAGCCCTACATATGTAATAAAATGTACATAAGTAATAAAATACCAGGCAAATTAAGGGACAAAAACAGGGAGACATTGGTTTGTGAAATGCACAGAGGCTCAGGAGTTAGACCATTTCAAGCAACTAATTTTGAGTGTTTTCTTAACATTGATAAGATATTTCACTGAGCTTCAACTTCTAGCTTGGAAACTGTGTGAATGCTTCCATTTGTATAACAAATTGCTTTATTCATTGATCAAAAAAACTTTAAAAATAGGTAGAGAATGTATATCAATCTTTTTCCAGTGTAACATAGCACTTTGGTTCAATGACGACTAAATAAAATATACCAGGTATGTGGGAGTAGAGAGAGACTGCTTATTAAAATGACAAGTGCTAAAATGAAATACTCAAGTTAAAGTAGAAGAATGACATTTTAAATAAAAAGAAACTTTGATTAAGCTGCCAAATACTTAAACTAGTCTAAATCAACATAGTTTCTCATGTGTTTTACTGTATGTTATTTAGAAAAGCATGCCAAGCTGTTCTTATATACGTTCCCTTCTTTATATTTTCCACATAAAATATGTACATACTTACATATATGCTAAATGAATACATAAACTTAATGAAAGAAATACATCTTATTCAACTTTTGTTGAAGGAATATATATTCTTCAACTTATTTTTTGCATTTTTGTAGGATAAAATGGAGCATGTGTGAACATTTCTTATATGCAAAACTTTAAAAAATTAACTTTTAATCTGAGGTTTTACAAAGTTATAGAAAATTTAAAATATAAAGTAAATGTGTATTTTGAGCACTAGATATTATAATCACTGTTATAAATAGGTTAGATAAAACAAATAAAACAAAAAATAGCATATAGAAAAAATTCTGTTAATAAATTACAACTTACATAAAAATAATAATTTTCTTGACAAACATAACTTTAAAAACCTGACCGAAAAGAAATAGAAAATATGAATTTTCCTGTATATGATAACCCAGTCCAAAATGATTTCATTCACCAATTCATCCAAATACTTAAGTAAAATATAAAACATATTTTACATAAACCCTTTTAGAGTACAGGGAACATTTCCCAACTCATTTATGGCCCTAAGTCTCTAACAACAAAACCTGCAAAAGGATAAAATTGTAGATCAATATACCTAAGGAAAATATATGCAAAATCCTGAAGAATATTGACAAGTCAAATACCATATATAAAAATTTTAATTATGGAGATATTTGAATATTTAGCAGGGGAGTTTTCCATATCTGTA
>NW_012150941.1:383511-386986 GCF_000956105.1 Propithecus coquereli
GTCATTTGCCTTTCTACTCTGTTTTACAACTTTATTTGAATTGCAAAACAAAAATCACATCTAGAAACTGAACTTCAAGGAAATCAGAAAAATGTTCTTTTACATATTTTAGTTTTCCAATGTATTGAAACGGTACAAAGATTAAATGGTGGTTGAATGAGTCAATGCAAGTGTTATACATTTTTTCATGTCTTCCTGTTTCATCTGCATTTTCTGATTAGTCTAAAATTATTTATACTGTACACTTATTATCTTTTAAAATGTTTATTATATGTAAAGCAAATAAAAATGGTAATTAAGTATGTTTAATTGCCAAAAAAGAATAAAATATTCATATCTCACTATAACAACATAATAACAGAATTTTCCAGTCTCTAAATTCTTTGTTCCCTTAGCAATTGTAGCACTTTCTCTCTTCACATCTATCCTTGATGATGGCTTTGCCATTTCATTGATTTTCCTTAGTTTTACAATTTATTTATTTATTGTTAAAATACAAATTTTTATGTGTTGAATATTGAACTTTTCATAAATGCCAGCTTACTCTTTTTTTTCTTTCCAGTTTTTATGATCTTGGAATTCATTCATGTGTATGTATTAAATATGTAGTTGTAGTTCACTAAATTTTTATTATGTAGTTTTTAATCATATGAATAAAAAACTTCATTTCTTACACATTAACCTATTACTGATATTTGCTGACCTCAGCCCCACAGGATTTTGCTGTTAAAACATTGTTGTTATGAGTTTCATAGGTGCAATAATCCCTTAAGAAATGTTTTTCAAGTCAATTTAATGTTCACAAACATTATTTAAAAGAATAGAGCAGAGGAAATGAAGAATAATAAGAAAATATGAGAATGAAATATCAGTAGAAAAATTTATTCCCTCTTCATTAAACTTTACTTTAATCTATGTGTGCATGCATGTTTGTGTGTGTGTAAGAGAGAGAGAGAGAGAAAGAGTGAGAGCTGGAATATACATTTCTTTTCCAGAATCAGTAGTCATACACTTTGAAGATTACTGCTAAGGTCTAGGAAGGGGTTGGCTTGGTCATAGGATTGGAGCATCTTCACCTGTATGATATTTTGTAATATGCCTACAAATTCACCACCTCACTAAACACATACAAGAATTATGATTACTCTATAGTTTCTCCACCACTTAACATTGGTGAATTTTTATTGTTACAATGATAAGTCTAAATGTTATTTGATTTTGATTTCAATTTGTACTACACTCTTTACTAAGAAAGCCAAGCTTAGATTTAAATGTTTATTTACTTGTTATGTTTTCTTTCATGTGGAATGCATTTTGTATTTAAAAAAATTTTTGGATTTTTTTTTATATTTTCTCCATTTTTTATTTTTAAGGATTTTTGAAGGGCCTGTGATGCTAGCTTTTAATCAATTATATATGGTGTAGATACATTTCCAATCTCTGACTTACCTTTTCACTTTCTTCATAATGTCACAGAATGAATGTATATAACTAATTAAATATATTAAATATAGTTGAATTCATCAGATTTTCCCTATGATCGGTGCATTTTTCGTACTTTTAAAGTAATCTTTTATATCCTATGAGCATGAGGATATTTTTCCATATGTTTCGACCTTCATATTTTCTTTTTTTTTCTAAATGCTGCAGATTTTTCCCTTTACACTTAATCTTCAATTTACTCTGAATTTATTTTTGAATGGGTACAATTTAAGCCTGATGTTTCATCATTTTTTTCCCAATAACTTCAAGGATATTGAATGGAAAATTTGTCTTTTTTTTCAGTTTGCAATTCAAGATCTGCTGTTAATTTTTTCCCGTATGTGGATTTGTTAGTTTAATACATGTTCTTTATGTCTGTTCTTTCATCTATTTCTTTGTCACTCTCCCAATTACTAATGCTATGTTAAGTTTTAATATCCGGTACCAATATTTAACCTGATAGGATTTTTTAAGTTCAGTTTAGTTTTATCTTATTCTTGTCATTCATTTTTTCTTAAGTTTTTGGTACCCAAAGTACATGTCCTCTGTGATATAAATTTATATAAAATATTTTATTTTGTTTTATGGGCAAGTGTGTGGAATATTTTACATTTTTAGCATTTCATTTTATCTGACACAACAGAATAGTTATCCTAAAATAATTTCCTTAGAATTTCTATAAATTTTGGATAAATTTTAAGGAAACTTCCTTTAAATGCTAACTTACTATATTCTAGGTACTTCACTTAAACAAATTAATTAATTTTGGTGATCTTAATTTCCCCATACAAAAAATTAAATGAATAAAAGTTTCAATATCATAAGGTTGCTTTGGTATTTAAATTAACTAATACATGCCTGATGCCCAGTCTCCTTTACTGGCAGCAGTGATCATTAATTTGATTACCAACCTCATAATCTACATTCAGTTTCACCCAGCACCATGTTTTCTTAGCTTTGGGGAGGATATAGGACAGGAAACCACACAACGTGTATAGCAACAGCTCATAAGTCATAGCAAAGTCCGATAACTTTCAAGCACAAATTCTCATGACCCAGTTAATCTGTACTTACTTCATGGTCACTACATATGACATGGAGGTGTGAAACAACTTCAGAAGCAGTCAGCACGGGGGTTTACTTCAGCCCCCTCTCAGGTGCACGTACTAGCCAGACATACAACCCTTTGGGATTATGATAACAGATCCCATTCTCCAGTGCCACTGCATTTCATTAACTAATTTGTCATTACCTGAGTATCCCGGAGATATAGGTGTTTGGTCTGATATACAAATGTCAGCCAGTTCATTAATCATTTTTTATCTGGTATAGGCTAACTCTTAATAATTTCTTGAGTTACTGTTTCAAAGAGAAGGTAGACGATTCATTCCTCAGACATCATCCCTGGGGTCAAAAAATAGCTCAATCAGCTCTTAACCACCATTTTCTCCCATATTCACTTTTTAGCCAAGTGTTTACACAGTAGCTGGTCTCAATAAATAGTGTTATTATTACTAATATTAAATTAGTAATTTTGTATATTTTCTATATGAGATGGAAAGGGACAAGTGAAACAATCTCATAATAGTAAAGCAATTGAGGAATTATATTTCTAGCAGTATGGTAGAATAAACCCTCAGAAGGGTGATTTTTATATGAATAGTTCCTGGGTAAATTGAAATAAACATTATTTTATTGTATTGCTAATTTCACAAGAAAGAAGAGATCAGTGGTTCTAAGAAAAAAGAGGAAAGAGAAAAGGAAAAGAAAGGAAACAAAACCAAAGAAAACAGTGAGCTGGATCAAGAACAATGATACTCTGGAAACAAATGTTTTCAGTTCTGTATGGTATCAGGCAACAGATTGGAGATTGTCTATCATAAGTGAAAGAAACTAAATCTAAGTTTTCTATATTAAGTCCAGACCCAGAAAAGAACTAGTGTTGTCTCAACTTATTAGCACAACTTAGTTCCTATTTAAAGTATATTTAAAT
>NW_012150941.1:387041-388841 GCF_000956105.1 Propithecus coquereli
AAAAGTCAAATATTAAAGAGTGAATTCTGAGAAAAATGTGAAAGACCTCTATACTAAAGAGTATAAAACATTGACTTCTCGTTACTCTTAATTATATTTTTCTTCTTCTTGGTATGCTGGTAATTTTCTATTCGATGTTAAACTTTGTGTTTTTGGTTTGTTGGTTGCTGGACATTTTCGTGTTTCTTTAAATATTTCTGAGATTTTTTTTCTGAATATGGCTGAGTTACTTGGAAGAAGTTTGGTTCTTTTGAGGCTTGCTTTTATGCTTTGTTAGATAGGACAAGAGAAGCCTTACATCTAAGAATATTTTTCACCCGCTACTCAGACAATACCCTGAGTACTCTAATTGATATCTTATATATTATGATGTTGTTTCACTGGTTGGAACAAAATCTATTATCAGTCCTACATGGAGTTTTAAAGATTTTTCCATTCACTCCTTTCTGGTTGCTCTTTCCACACCTTTGTTAGTATTTTTATGTGAATTCACTGAGTTAGTACTTAGCTTAAGTCTGAAAAGGAATCCTCCTCAAATCTCTGGTGCTATCTCTTTGTGTGCAACTTTCTCTTCTCTTTGCTAATATCTCAAGTCCAGTGTTTTGTCCATTATATTTTAGCTTCAATTGAAAGGAACAAGCAATATTCTGATACACAATATCCTGAAAGTCATTTTGGCATTATATATCAAGATTCTTTAAACATGTTCAGACCCTCTTAATAAGCATATTTTGAGATGTAATTTTAAGAATTGAAAATGTACATAAAGAGTTGTGAATAAGAATGTATATTATAATATTATTTATAAAAATAAAAGTTGAAAATATCCTGCACCCCCAAATAAAGAATAATAAAACAGAGTATCTCCCTTTATCAGAATAATAGTCTATAATTAAAGGCATGTTTTGAATACTATTTAATACCATGGGAAAATGTGCTGGTATAGTATTAAATAAAGAAAAACAATAGTTTTCTGGGAATATGATAGTTTAAATAATCTGATAGGCTTTTACACATAATATTTAGTAAATACTCAAATACGAAATATGCTTCAAAAAATCTGATGAATTTCAGAGAGATTTCTGCGGTTAGGAATGCGGGGGAAGGAACAAATGGTATATCAAGCATTAAAGCCATTATCCATATGGAGAATTCAGGAAGAGTATAAACATAGCTCTGCAGTCTCCTATAACGCTCCCACAGTGAGGTTGATTATTTGAAAAATAAATCCATGAAAAAGTAGACAACAAGGGACATATTCTTGAAACTAGGTAGCTGCTTTACAAATTAACCTGAATCCAAATGTGGTGGTATGGCCTAGCTACTCAGGAGGCTGAGGCTGGAAGATCGTTTGAGCCCAGGAGTTTAAGGCTGCAGTGCGCCATGTTCAGGCTTGTGAATAGCCACTGCAGTACAGCCTGGGCAACACAGTAAGAACCCATCTTTTAAAAAAAAACTATACCTGGAGATCTGGAGAATCCATGACCACTGAACAGCTCCAGTGAACTTTTCTGATTCTACCATGATTTGTGCTTCACTACAAATGAACTAATATATTAAAAATGAACCTCGATCTGTTATGTTCTAGATGCCTGGCAGAAGTAAATTCTGCCACCTCCACAGCTGCTGCTCACTGAATAAGCCAGTCTGCCCAGCCAAACATGGAGTGCGGCTGTTGCTAACACCTCATTTTCCAGAGCCCACTTGTCCACCTGCACTGCCACCAAAATTCGTCATTTGCCTTTCTACTCTGTTTTACAACTTTATTTGAATTGCAAAACAAAAATCACATCTAGAAAC
>NW_012150941.1:392606-396005 GCF_000956105.1 Propithecus coquereli
TGATAATGGAAGATAAAATTGTAATTGATGAGTTTAAAGTAAGATTATACCAGTTGATGAGAGAATCGGATGTTATCTACAATGCACCACAGAGAGATAAAGAGATAGAATATACTAAAGAGAGGTCAAAAGACACAGAGAAGAGATGAGAAGGTCCAGAATACATCAAATGAATGTGAAAATCAAAATCTAAAACTTTTATAAAAATAGGAACATCTTTTATGACCATGGGGTTAGAGAAGTTTTTCTTAAGACACAAAAAGCTAACTGTAAAAAAATTCTCTTCTTCAAAAGACATCAAAAAGAAAATAAAAAGACAAACCACAAAATGGGAGAAATTATTTGAAATAGATGTACTTTCAATGGTATTATATCCTTAGAATTTAAGGAACTGCAAAAAAATTAACACATAATAGAAAAATAAGTAGAAAATTTGAAAAAGTCATGTTAATAAGTATTTCACAAAAAATAAGAATTAAAAAATTGCAAGAGGCAAGCTATTAAATCTTATTAATAATCAGGGAAACAAACTAAAACTACAATAGAATACCAATTTAAGTCCACTAGAGGTACTTTTAATACACTTGCAACTGGAATTGGTATAATGAGTTCTGAAAAAAATTTGGCATCATATCTTAAAATTGAAAATGCAGATACCCCTCACTTAAGAAAAAAATTATACAATGATACTTTTTAAAGCACTTTATTCAAGGCCATTGCAATAGGCATAGGGACCACTGCAATGAGGTCTTGCTCTGGGGGTAGACATTGGGCTCAACTCCAAACACAGCATAGGCAAGTGGGAATTTATAGCCAAAGAGTACAATGGGGGTCAATGGACGCAGGTGTAAGGAGGATTTTGGCTATACCGAGCTAACAACATTCTGGCTGAAGATATGCATTGGTGATCCAATATCACTGGGGGACAGTGGAGGATGAGGAATTGGATCAGATATTGAAGATAATCAGATACAGAGGGTAAGATACAGAGGATAAGATAATGAGATAGAGTTCTTGCTGAACTGAGTTAGCATGCTTCTTTGCTAAAACTGAATTTACAAGAAAGTACACAAATGGGCCTGGGAGAAGGTTCAGGAGCCTAAAGAAAGTTTGATCAAGCAAAGATCTGTTGTCAATACCCTAGAGAAATTTTTGTAGACATGTACGAAAAAGATGTTTTTGAGAATGCAACTGTACATCTTGCTTATACTAGCAAAATATATATATATATATATGTACACAAAAACAAAACAGTGAGAACAAAAAAAGGAAAAAGAAAAATGGAAGCAAATCAAATGTCTATGAGCACAGAAGTGGATAAAAAATTGTGCTATAGTCATACAATATCTTACAACATTAAATAGTAATGATTCACATCTACAGATAATATCATTGATGAATAACAGGCATACGATGTTGGTGAAAAACAAGTCATATAGGACGATTTAGAATTTGACATTTTTTTCCAAAGCTCAAAAAAAGTAACAAAAAACAGGAGCTATATTTTGTTTTGGGATTC
Source organism: Propithecus coquereli (assembly GCF_000956105.1). Lineage (NCBI taxonomy): Eukaryota > Metazoa > Chordata > Mammalia > Primates > Indriidae > Propithecus > Propithecus coquereli. The sequence continues at coordinate 394,126 of NW_012150941.1, forward strand.
CTACAGATATTGTCCTTGAGGTTCAGAAAGAAACACAGAAATTCTCCTATGCATGGAAGGCAGAAAGAGATTAATAGGGAATTAAAGGTTTACAGAATCCCTTCAAGGGTGAGAAAATCAAGGGCAAGGAATATTTTATTGACTTCAGAATATCAGGAGGCTGCAGAAATTTCAGGAAATACCCCATTGATCTTATTATCTGGTAGCAGCACCAAATAGATGATTTGCATGAAAATACTGGAGTGGCCAAGGTACCCTTTAAAAGTTCACTGAAAAAAAAAAAATCACTGACAAAATGTAGACTAATTAAAGAAAAGGCATAGAACTTCATTTAACTTGTATACATACATGACTTAAGAATGAAGACCCAAAGATTACAGGGAAAATTGTCTGTTTTTCAGCCTCAGGTTCAACAAATTATGGACAGCTGTGTAAAAATATGATTGAACAAAAGGGATCTGACCTAATGTTAATAAACTGAGTGGGAAAACTCAACAAGACCTGTCTGTCTGGATTCTTCTTGGCCTTTTTGAGCATGAATTCCTTCCTTCTGGATGTGAGGCAGGACCTTTTCCGGAACGGGATCTGATGACCTACAGTCAAACAAGATAGATCAGATAATTTCTTTAAGGCCAGTTTTTATACAGAATATTTTTAGGTTTTATGGCTGGCTTTCAAGCAAAAGGGGTCTGGTTTCTATGACCTATCTTGGGGACGAAGATTCCAGTTTCTGTTTCTAGCCTCAGGGGAGAATGGAACTGAGAGGCAGGAGGTCAGGAGAGGCAGAAGGGCAGGAGAAGATTAGAGAAAACCTTTTGCTTCTGTGGCTGCTTCTGAGGCCATCGTTTGTATTGTATTGTTTTCTGAGCCCCAACAATGCCTATGTGCTAATCAAAATCCTCCTCTTCTCTTTGGAGATTGATGGTATTTCCTTCTTTTCTGCCTTCCAAATATTCCATGCTTCTTAATATCAAAATCTAACCCCAAATACTTGTTGGCAATTGTATCAAGGAAATGTAGTTCTAGGCTTCTCTCCTATGAGATGAGCAAAATATTAATATAAGAGAGGGTAAAGTTGATACTGAGTTGAAAAGAAATAATCTGGCACAATATTAAATAGATTTTTAAAAACTAAGGCAGTGATAAATACAAAATTTAAGATATTTGTTACCCCTGTATAACAGAGGGATAATTGAGAAAACACATATATAGTCATGCATGGTCATGGGCATTGGTAATATTCTAATATTTGAGAGTTTATTTGTTTTTATGCTTCAGAACTTTCACATACATCCCATATACATTTTAATGTATAAAATACTACATTATAATATTTACAAGATTGAAAGTATTTGATTTAAATATTCACAATCTGAACTATACTACTATCTTGTAAGTGCATAAGTTTAATTTACCCCAGGAAAAATTTTATAAGTAGTATTAGCTCACATTTTAACAACACAATGCTTCTGATGTCTTATATATGAATATATTATGTGTTGTTTACAAAAGTAGCCTATTTGAATGCAAAGATACACCAACAAATCACATTATTTTTCTGTTCTGTTAAAACATATTAAGAGTTATATTTTCTTTATCTTCAGTTTTTTTTCCAAAAAATTGATTGTTCCTAGAAACAAACAAAAAATTGGTTCTAGAAAAACCCTACAAAAAAGCAGTCTCCAAATTCAGACATTAATTAATTTTTTTCACAATGATAATATGTTAATAGTACAAACACTGGGCTTTTTTTTTGGCCTAAGTAAGATACTCTATTTACTCCCTTCAAACCACCAGCTATAATAGGTTATTTTTTCCATGTTGCTATTCAAAAATGCTATGAATTACAAAAAAGTTATATTCTGCTAAACTAGATATTT
>NW_012150941.1:397080-398038 GCF_000956105.1 Propithecus coquereli
CTCTAAATTCAATTCATACATTTTAAAAGATATCTACTGAATATATATAATTTGTTTCCCTAGAAAAGGTAACACACCATTTTACCTGTAGTAAAAAAAGGACAAATTCAATATGGAAAAGAGAATAAAAGAATCGGTAGAACCACAGCCACTGCGTAGCTATTTTCTCTTGATTTATCATACAGAGTCCTTTTCAATTGCTGAACAAAAAGCCAATTGTTGGTGGAATGAGGAGAACTATTCAACTGTGCCAGCTACTACCACCTGCTGTAACTAATTAAGTGTGATTATAAGGTAGTGGAGAGGTGGCAATATTATCATAACCACCTGAAACTCTTGGTTTGAGAGAATGCCCAGAATTCCAGGGCATTCAATCAACAAAGACAAATTGTTCAAGTCATACACAAGGTCTCTGAAGTTATTTATTTAGACCGGTGCTTTTTTTGGCTATTTATAGCATCAGGTCAACTAGTGAATGAAGTATATTTAATCTGGTATCAGATAATCCAAATCAGCATGGAAGTCAAATCAACTGCTATAATGCAGCTGCCTCGATTCATTTTTTTTCTATGAAAAGGTTCCATTTGTCCTGAAAGATAAAACATATTCCATTTGAAGTAGCAATTGGTCTCCAAAAGTGATTTGTATTATAAAATTTATTAGAAATTTTCAACGTTTTGCAAAACAATTCTAATGAGCACAGGTATCAGTAAATCTCAATTATTAAGAAGAAAGTTGTTAAACCTCTGAACGTAAAGCCGAGTCCATTGAAACCAATATAATCGATTACTTTATCAACATTATTTGATGTGATGTAATGACACTAGGAATAGGATCTTCAAAGAAATAGAAAATGGAGGTAATCCAGAAATGACATCAGGATTGCAGTCTTCCAGGCTCTTTCTTTCTGTGTGTGGCACTATAATTTATACTTCTAATGCTTGAGTTTGGCATTGCC
>NW_012150941.1:400143-413297 GCF_000956105.1 Propithecus coquereli
GCTAATTTCTTTTTCTATATATATTTTTAATTGTCCAGATAATTTCTTTCTATTTTTAGTAGCGACGGGATCTCGCTCTTACTCAGGCTGATCACAAACTCCTGACCTTGAACGATCCACCCGCTTTGGCCTCCCGAGTGCTAGGATTACAGGCATGAACCACTGCGCCAGGTCACAGCTTCTCAGCAGTGCTTTAGGTTTTAAATTTCAACAGGAACTGAGATAAAAGATTTTCTCCTAAATAATAAAAGGCTCTCATTTTTAACATCCCATAATTCCATCAGAAGAAGGGCAGCAGCCACCAAGAGATTTGCTCCCTTTCTCAGAAATATTTTTTCAGATGGTTGGATTTCCAAAGTCTTTGGAAAACTCTTCATGGTACTGAAGGCTTATTCAGCCTATTGATGTCAGGTGGGTTTGTTCTGGGAAAAGAATTAGAGCTGAACCCTTTTAATCCGTATGCTTTTTGGTTTGTATATTATGCTTCAATAAAAGCCTTATTTAATAAAAATGGACATCAAAGACAGTGATTGACATAACTCTGAATATAAACTGAAAAAGCCTGACAGAAAGCTTCCATTGCTGATTTAGGGGGTTGTTCTGTCTGGTAAGGACACCCAGGTGAAGAAATAGTACTTTGCCAGCACTCAGAAGGTATCCTTGTGGCTTGATAAAGCTTTTCCAAGCAGCTTTAGACCTTTCCAAAGTATCCAGTAACTGGACCTCAAAAGCATGTATTAATTTGCCTCTTCTTGAACTGTATAAATGGAATTATATAGTGGTATGCTTTATATCTGACTTCTTTCACTCGACATTATATTTGTAATACTTATTCATGTTATATGTATTAAATAGCAACCATTTCATCTTTCTGTTTTATTGTATTGTTTTCCATTTCATGAAGTTTCCACATTATATTTAACCATTCAACTGAGGATGAAGGTTCGGATTCATTATAAGTAGCGGTATTGTTTATTATCTGAATTAGTTTTCTAGGACAGCCATAACAAAATACAAGATTGAGTGGTTTAAACAACAGAAATTTATTTCTTACAGGTATGCAGGTTGGAAGTTCAAGATAAAGGTGTTGGTAGGTTTGGTTTCTCCTTCCTTAGGAAGAGACCTCTCTTCTTGGCTTGTAGAGACAGCCACCTTCTCACTGTGACTTCGCATGGCCTTTTCTCTGTGGGCGTGTATACTTGGTGTCACTCTCTTTTTAATAAGGACACCAGTCATATTGCCTCTTTAATGACTGTCTTCAAATACAGCCATAATGTAGGTTAGGGTTTCAATATTTGTATTTCGGGGGGGACACAATTGAGTTCATAAGATCATTTGTCACAGATTAATTTTCATTTTCTAGAATTTTATGTAAATGACATCATAAAAGATTTATTCTTTGTTGTCTAACTTCTTTCATTCAGTAGAATTATTATGAATTTTGTTTATGTTGCATGGTATATCAATAATTGATTTTTTATTGATAAATAGTATTCTATTGTACAAATATGCCACAATTTATTCACCTGTTAATGGACATTTTGGTCATTTCTGGTATCACCTCTTATACATAAAGCTACTATGAACATTCATGCACAATTCTTTAAAAGGACGTATGCTTTTATTTCTCTTGTGAAAATATGTAGGAGTGGATATGGCTGTATTGCATGATCAATGTATTGACTATTTTAAGAAATTGCCAAGATGTTTTCCTAAGTGATTCTACCAATTTACATTTCTACCAGCAATATATGAGAATTTCAGATCCCCTTAATTCTTGTCAACACCTGGTATGGTCAAAATATTTAATTTACCCATTCCAGTAAGCATGTGGTAGTATGTCATCAAGGTATTATTTTAGATTTTCCTAATGACTATTATGTTGAACATTGATTTATGTAAATATTTGTCATTAATATGTGGGTTATGCCGAATGATCAGCTCAAAGCTCTTATCCTTTTTTTGAAAATTGTTTGACAGTTCTTTATAAATTCCAGGTACAAGTCCCTTATCAGATAGTTGACTTGCAGATACTTTATTCCTTCTCTGTGGTTTGTCTTTTCATTTTATTTTACAGTGTCTTTTGAAGAGCAAAAGATAATCTTGATAAATTCTATATTGTTATTCCATGGATCAGATCTTGTGTGTCATACCTAAGAAATATTTGCCAATTTTCAAGGCTGCAAATCACTTGTAAAAGTTTTATAGTTTTAAGTTTAGGTCTGTGATCTATTTCAGTTATTTTTTGTATATATATCAGGTATGTATCCGCGTTCATATTTTTACGAACTGATGTTTAATCATTTCAGCCTCATTTGTTGAAAACTCTATATTTTCTCTGCTTCCTTGCATGTTTGTTACCAGTTAGTTGTCTATGTATCTTTGGGTATATTTCTGGACTTGTTCTGCTCTATTATCTTCATGCCTATTTTTATGACAATTCCATATTATCATGGTTAAGAACTATGTTATTCACATCTTCATCTACAATCTTGCAAAATTTTATGCTTTGTTTTTATTTTGATTCAATTCAAAATACATTCTAATTTATTTTAATAACAGATTTAATGATATATAATTCACATCACATACAATTCACCTATGTAAATTGTGCAATTAACTATTTTTAGTATATTCACAGAGCTGTGCAATCATCACAATTAATTTTACAACATTTCATCACCCAGCCAATATCCCACAACATAAAACCCTTACTTACTAGTAGAAATCCCCCTTTCCTACACCATTCCCAGCCCTAGGCAACTACAATTCTATTAATATTTTAATTCTGTGTAGATACATCTATCCTGGACATTATATATAGATATAATTATGCAACATGTGATTTTTTGTGACTAGCTTCTTTTTCTTAGCATAATGTTTTCTAGGTCATCCAGGTTGTGTCATGTATCACTAATTAATTATGTTTTATTGCTGAATATTGTTTCATTATATGATGTGGTAGGCAGAATAATGACCCCCTCAAGGATATATACATCTTAATCCTAGAACATGTGAACAGGTTAATTTATAGGGCAAAAGTAACTTTGCGAATGTGATTAAATTAAGGATTTTGTGAATGTGATTTAATTAAGAATTTAGGGGAGATTGTCCTAGGGTAACCAGGTGGGACAAATGTAAAAAGAAGAAATCTTAAAAGATGGAAGAAGGCAGAAGAGTTAGAGTCAGAAACAAGATGTGCTGAAGGAAGCCGACGTCAGAGTGATGAAAATGCTTTTCTGAAGATGTAGGAAAGGACTTCAAGTGAAGGAATGAGAGCAACTTTTACAAGCTGGAAAAGGCAAAGATACAGATTTTCCCCTAAATCCCCCAGAAAGAACACAGCTCTGATAATATAATTATTTCAGTCCTTTGAGATTCATTTCAGATGTCTGACCTCCAGAATTACAAGATGAGTTTGTATGTTGTAATCCACTAAATTATAATATTTTTACAGCATCAGTAGGAAACTAGTACATATAGTTATCACACATTTCATTTGTGCTTTCATCAGTTTGGGATTGCAGGTTGATTCTTCTTTTGACTATTATGAATAATGATTCTATGAACATATATATGTGTAATACTAATATTTATGTGGACACATATTTTTGATTCTCTGAGCTATACATCTAAGAGTGGAAATCTTGGGTAATATAGTAACTCTAGTTGAACTTTTTGAAGAATTGTCATACTGTTTTCTAAAAAGCTCCATCATTTTATTAATATATTCCCACCAATGGAATAGGAGGGCCCAAATTCCTCCACATCCTTACCAATAATTGTTATTTATCTTTATGAATATATCCATTCTCGTGGGTGTGAGTAGTATCTAATTGTTGTTTTAATTAGCATTTCTCTGATGGTTAATCAAGTTGAGCATCTTATAAAATGCTTAGAAGCCGATTTTATGTCCTTTTGAAGAAATGTCTATTCAGATCATTTGCCTCTTTTTAAGTTTGGATATTTATCTTTTTATTATTGAATTGTATGTGTTTTTGCATATTTTAGATACAAGTTCTTTATCAAATATATGATTTGCAAATTCTCCCATTCTGTGACTACCTAGACCTTATCAACAAGAAAACTTCACTAATAGGAGGAATAACACATACTGAAATGAAATAATTAGAATAACATAAATCTGTATATGATCATGCTAAGTTGTTTAGAGAAACTACCATGGAACTGGTCTACAGTAGAGATAGTTTAATTATGAAAGAAAGGGCAAATCTTACCCAGCAATGCTAGCTAAGCTAGAGAACGCCACTGTTGGGTTAATTTTTTGTTCTTTTCTAGATTAGTTATTATGGCTCTGAGCTACACTAGCTCACTCAAGTCTTCTAATTATGTTCAAAGGAGGAAAGAAGCTAAAATGCTAATTAATGATAGCGTGGCACTTTTTCAAAAGTTGACAGTAATAACGTATGGAAAATTAAAATAAAATTTCCTTTGCCTTGTGTTAAAATTCTTGTTCATACGATCTGACATTAAAAAATGAAAGTAAAACCTTTTGGGAGGAGAAATTAATTACACATTTCTTCCTACAACTTTCCTGTCAGATATCTTCCTATTATCATGTATATTATTAGAGTTTTTAGGCATTTTATGAGAAATCTGCAATCACTTAGTTCTTCTGACAAGATGATTTTTGGGCTAATGTGTTTAATTCATAAATACTCTAGAGTTTCATGTTTGACTTTTCCAGGATAACTTAGAGCCATGTACCCACTGAGAACAATTAGAGCTGGATAAAATAGGAAAAAAAAATTTGAAGGCATCTGAGAACTTCCGTGACAGTCAGAATTTGAGGGTCTGTGATTCTGAAAGAAGGAGAAGTTCATGGAGATGAACCCAAACTTTATACGTACAAGTATTCTCTTTGGATAACTTGCCAACTCTTAACTCTTTATGGCAAGAAGCCGTAAAGCTGGGTGTGGAGGCAGCCAGGACTTGTAGGGTTAAGATCCGAGAAAACAGAAGGTACAGAGAGTTAAGGCCAATTCTGTGTGCTGGCTTTCTTCACAGGCATTTATGATTCCCAAGCTGCTGCTGATGACAGACCAGCGGAAAGTGACAGAAAACCTGACAGGATCTTTTGTTATTCTTATTGTGTGGGAGAAAAAAAAATGGACAAAGTGGCCCTCATAAAATTCACAGATGTTCAGTGGGACCCCTCAAGATGTATACCCTAAACTTAGGCTCAGTTCAGAAGTAGGAGAAGCCTTATGAAGTCTGGCACATCGTCTCAAGTCGTCTCAGTCCCTGAATATATCTACTTAAGCTGCCTGAAAGAGGATAGGGTGAAAAATATATATATATATGTATGCATGAATGTATATATATATGTGTGTGTGTGTGTGTGTGTGTGTGTGTGTGTGTGTGTATGTATCATCCAGAGCTTCTGTGATCTTTTATACAAAATGTTTGGCATGCAATAAAATCTTGCTATGCATACTAAAAAAAAGAACCAGAATATTATAAAACAAGAGGAATAGATCCGTGGGATGATCCAAATATTGGAAATATTAACATTGGCTTTAACGTTTCTAAATGACAATGACATTTAATCTCATTTTTACACCCTTTTCCAAAGGTAATCTCATGATCAGCTTGCCTCTCTTTGCAACAAGTAGGTTAACATTTCTAAATGACAATGGGATTATAAATGTAATCTCATTTTTACACCCTTTTCCCAAGGTAAATCAGCTTGCCTATCCTTACAAGTATAAGTGGATATGAAAATGATGTGATGAAATGAGCACCTTGAAAATTAAGACGTACCTTCAACAGTTCTACACTTTTGGTATCTTGACTTTTTACAATCAGGGGTTAAATTGATATTGAGAGAATTAGCTTGATATACTGGACAATGCAAAAACTGTGGCTCATATTGGAAATCAGCATTCATGATTCTTGCTCTCACCCTAGTTTCTTTGTACCAGAACATGTTTAGCTTCTATATGTTTCCACGGTTTTTACATTACAAATTAGGATTTTCCTGATAGCATTTTATTTATTTTGAAAACCCATCAGGGATTATATTATTATATTCTTTTGTGGTCTCTCTTATTTATTGAGGTAACTAAAATAAATTAAACAATATATTTTATTTATTTCTTTTATCCATCACACCCTCTATTGGAATATAAATTTCAGGAAGGAAGGCATTTCTTTCAGTTTGATTGCTTATTTATTCCCAATATCTGAAACACACTAGATAAAGGGTACAAAGCATTTGTTACACACACACACACACACACACACACACACACACACGTATTAATATATACACAGACATACATGTATATGGGCTACTGGAAACTGTCCAGTCATTGAGAACGGTTACATAGCTTGATACGTTCTGGACAGCCCTTGTTTGTGTGTGTATGTGTGTGTGTGTGATGTGTGTATACATAAATGTACATACTTGCAAAGCAATACATTAATTAGTCATTCAATCTTTCCTTTAGTCTATATATCATGCTAATGAGTAAAACTTATCTTTGTTATTAGATACATTTTTTAAAAAATCAAAGCCATGTATACATGAAGACTTGCATGTCAATATAATTTTTTTTCAATTTCAGTGATAGAGAAACATAAATACTTAGGCCCAAAATGTTCTAGTACACAACTAGACTCTTTACCCCTCTTAAGTCTATTTAAGTCTATTTTTACGTCTTAATAATCATCTACAAAACATTAAGAAATATGCCATTGAATTCCAAGCTTCCTAACCTTAGGCCTAATTTTAAAACTCAGAATTAAGTCTTTATATATAATATCATAAAGAGTTTGTAATTCTGGACTTTGAAAAATTAACAAAACTAAGTTTTGTTTTTCTTAACCAATAAAACCCAAAGAACATCTCCACAGGCAGATTTCACATTTATCACGTGCACAGAAGTTATAAAGTATTTTCACATCTATAATTTTGTATGATATTCAAAATATTTTAAGGTGCGAGTAGATATAATTAAGTCCATTTTATAAATGAAGAAATTAAACAGAAATATAAGTGCTATTTCTAATGTCGGATGGTCACGTTTAGATTTACAAATATTGTAGCTTCTTCATAGTTAAAATTTTAGACAAATAAAATTTAGCAGAGTTTATTTGAGCAAAGAATTATTCATGAATTGGGCAGCAATCAGATCCAGGAGAATTTTAGAGAGCTCCACCCAGCAATGTAGGCAGAAAGCATTTATAGACAGAAAAAGGAAGTAAGGTACAGAAATCACTTGATTTGTGACAACTCAGCATTTGCCTTATTTGGGCATGATGTAATGAGGCACTTGCTTTATATGGACATGGTCTGATCATTGGAAATCTTAGGATTGACTGAAGCCTGGAGGCTGTGATTGGCTAAAACAGTTATTTGTTATAAGAATATACACTTAAGTTAGGTTGCAGTTTACAATGTATGGACTCAAGATAAGGAGGCAGCTTCAGGCCAAATTTAATTTAATTTAATAATATTAACAATATAAAATACACGATTTTATAGTTTGAGATTTTAAACAAAAGGGATAATAGTTGCCTAGTGTTTTGAGAAACTCAGTGTATGCTAAAACTTAGTCTAATATTCAAGTACTTCATTTCATGGCTATTTATTTCCTGAAATCTCTTGGTATGTGTGTGTGCATGCATGTGTGCGTGTGTGTGTGTGTGTGTGTGTGTGTGTGTGTGCGTGTTTACTATTTTCAGTTTGTGACTTGCTTGGAGTCAATAATTTTTCTAAATTTTTATAATTTGTTTTAATTCTATAGTTAATGCTTTTTGTTTTACATCTAAACATTGTTTGACAAGCTCAAGGTCATAATGAATTACTCCTAGGTTTTCTTCTAATTTGTTTCACAGTTTTAATTTTTCTCTTTAAGTCGAACATCCATTTCAAGTTAATTTTTTGATGTGTGTTCTTTATTCCTTGATTTCTATTTTTCTAGAGCATTTTCTTTATATGCCCTAACTTCATATAAAATAGGTTTTTAAGTTTGAACTGATCACCCTGCTTGCTTTTTCTAATAATAAATTTATCTGTAGCAGAAAGAAAACTTCTAATGATCACAGAGCCAGGTATTTGACAACTCTCCATGTGCTAAATGCTTATCACAGATAATGTTGACAATGAAGACCAAGTGATAGGCACAATAGTTTTTGCAAATAAAAGACATTACAAAAAAGCCTTAATCACTTTTCCACATTCTGTCTTTTCTAAGTATTTGCAATTACAGGTGAATCTACTTATAGGCTAGAATCAGGTGAAATGAGCATGACAAACAAATACTGTACAAATCATTTAAAAATTATCATTCCTCAGCTTTCTTTGCAACTGAGACACATTACTTAGATAATGTCCCCTTGGATTCCATTAAACTCTATTAGAAAATCATGAATGCAATTATAACACATTAGCACAGAGTTTTTAAAAGTACATTTAAACTGACCATTGTAAAATGCTGACTACAGGAGTTTTATTAACTGCATGGATCCGCAGACTTTAGGCAATTAAAAATAAAATGGTGAAATGTTTGACAGAATGACTTCTGCTGAGAAAGGAAGAACCTGTGTTGTTGAACAGGCACTACAGAGAAAAAGGCTTTATTTAGTTAAGGTGAGTGAGATGTATTTTTGAAATCACAACCTATGAAATCATTTGCAAAATATCTTTTCTATGTAGCATTTCAGCCTAATAATTTGTTATATCATTGTTATAATTTTCTGGGACATGAAAGTCCTCTATGATCAATGCTAAGAATACTACGTGCTCACTTAAAAACCACACTAGCAATGATTTTCTCTTGCTCGTCATTTTGATAAGTTTTGAATATATAATCTAGTTGTATTTATACGCAAGAAATTATAAAGTTTTAGCCACATGTATTAAGATATTGCACAAGATTCCTTAAAAGTGATTAATGTAATATGTTTATTGAAAGAAAAAAATGAATAGTCCTCATTATCTCATTTTATCTTATATATAGAAAAAGAAAACAGCAAAGATTTGTCAATTATGTGTCCACTTTAATATTCATTATATAATGGGATAATTTAAGTTAAACACATAATTGCATATTTTTGCTGATCATACAAACCATATTAATCACTTATATAATCATCTTTTTGCTTTATTTTTACTTTAAAGACAGAGTCAAGAGTTTTATTTACTGAATCTAAAGGTCTAACATTGTCTTTTTTGAGTTTTGGCTTCTGGAAGATTAAAGTTCTTTCCTGTAGATTGTACAGTTAAGCAAACACAAGTCTGGATAATTTATATTTTTCAGTAAGTTATTTCATTCTGCTCATATAGAGGCCTCAGCTTTATTTCTTACTGTTATATTTTATTTCTCTAATTTGCATAAGAAATAAGATTTAATACATTTTTCTGATTTGTCTATTTATTATTAAATCAAATTTCCCATGTCTTGCTAATATTTAAATTTGGTACCCTGAAATACTCACTATCACATATGGTGGAAAAAATATTAAAATAATCATTAATCATTAGAACTATACATCAAATTTATAAAATCATTGCCTTAAAACTTAGTACTACTTTCATTTATTAGAATACCTATACCATGTCTGGAATTTTGTTAATTGCTTTACAAATGTATGGCTTTTAATATTTACAAGTGCTCAAGTTAGATATTTTCCCCATTTTATAATTAAGTTTCAAATATATTCAAAAAGTTAAATAAATTGTCCAAGGTTACACATATATTTAGTTTATAATTCAAGATTCTCTATTAATCATAAAAAACTTTCTTATTTAACACTATATTGCATAATATTATATTAATTTCATAACTATGAAATTATATTTGCATATCACTTTAATTTTTTTAAGTATAAAGTTATAAAAATTCATATTACTTTTTCCAAGTGAATAAAGATACAATTACTCTTCCCTATGATCTTTATGTTTGAATTGGGGATTTCTATCAAAAATAGAAAAATTAAAATTTTACCCCTCAGAAAAGTGTCAAACTATGTGACAATTGTAAATAACAAGAGTTTATGCTTAATACAAAAATGCAAAGTGTATTGGTAACCAGTAATATGAAAACCTACTTGCTCTGGCAACTGTGAAATTCTGCTCCCCGTACATAAGAATGGAATAATCTGTGGATTTTATAGGCTCTTGACAATTATTTGTATAGTCAATCAGCTCAATTTTTCCAGAGGTACATAAGCAAAAACACAGAAGAACAATATTTACCCCACTGTGAATTATAAGAGAAAGAAACACATGTGTACCAATCTGTTCACAAGATAACATTAGATTTCAAGCCATATTATTGTTCATATCAGGATTGTTATACAACATATTTCAAAATAATCTCATAAGAAAGTGGCTAATCCCTAAACACAGAGCACTCGTGCTGGGAGGTAAATGCTGAGAGAAACTTCTGTAGGGCATGCCAGTCTTAGGAATAACCATTCACAGGCATCAAACACTTCTCATGTAACCTACATCATTGTTTACAGCAGTTAGCAAGCCTGGAAAGAAAGATATGAAACACATCTCCAAAGAGACTTTAGCACAGTATTTGGCCAGGAGCCTCTAGCAACAGTGACAAAAACAATTAAAAGACATTTTTATTTCCACAGATTAAAAGCAAAGGCTCAAAGACAAGGAACTAACAGAAGAAAAAAAAAAAAAAATCACACCAAAATAAAACTGCTCAACAAAGTTAAAAGTGCAAAAAATAAAATTACTTTTATGGGAAGAGAAAAAATGATAACAGCACAATATTAAAGAAAATACCTTTTTTGTTTTTTTCTGAAATAATTATAAGTATTTGGTGTGTACTTCCATGCATAATTACACAGTATTCACCATTTATATTGCTTGAAATTTAATTTATGAACATTATTACAAGGTATGTCATAAAATACTTGTTTAAACAAGCAGATTTTCATATTACTGGTTACTATTAGGCAGGGGCCAAATCTGCAGGTGGCAGATACAGGCCAGGAGGATGGTTCCTAAGGGTAGGATGGGGAGTGGGGGAGGAGAGACTGCAGGAAAATGCAGCTAATAACTACAAAGAGCAGGAACTTGAGGTTTTGAGGCACACACACTTGTGGAGCTGCAACTCTGTTATAAGAACACCTGCCAATCATGTATATCAAACATCTGGTAACATCCCACACCTCCTGTAAGGCCTGCCCTGGACCAGGCCAATAAAAGGAAACCACCTGGGAGTCCTCAATGTCTTTCTCAACCCATAGAGACTGACCCGTTCCTTTCTGGAATGTACTCTCGCTTCGTATAGCTCTCTTCTTTTCTGAAATAAAAGCTGTTTATATGGAATTTCTTCCTGTCTATGGTCAGTCACCCTGTCACACCAGTCCTGCTTGTGAATTTTCTAAGCAAGGAGCCAAAGAACCAGGACAATGGGCCGCCAAGAGGCCTGATCTGACAGTTACCATAAGATTCCTTTAGAGATTAGTTCAATTTATGTGAAAATAAAATCTCTAGAAAATAACACAATTTAAAAAATATAGTGAAAAAAACCTCTTAGTATAGCATATTACATGTTCAATTGAGAATTTGTGTTATTAGTCATATTCAAAGGTAGTCCAAAGAAACTTGCTATCAACATATTTTGCCTGGGTTTAAATTGAAATTGAAGTTCATATGTTCATATTAATCATATTTGTAATAATTTATTATTTTAAATCTGTTGATTCTTAAAGACTTGCATAATCTTTATCAAAGCTACATTTATTCTGTTTTTCTCAGAGTGTAAATTTCTCCTCTTCCTTTGGTTATCTCTGTGTTTTTCCAGAATCAGATAAATTTATTCCTATCCAACTCAGAGACATTGTCTTCTATATTTGAGCTCCTACCATGACAGTATAGGTATTGTAGGACTTATACTTTAATCCTTTCCTCACATCCATCATAAAGTATTACTCACAAAGTATCACTATTATATCAACAATTTCACCTCTAAAAAAGAGGTAACAACTTTATAAAAATTATAATAAAAGCTTATGCTTTACTTTTCTGTAATTACTACCCATCCAGTGCTGAAAGCGATATTATACTTTTTAAAATACGTTCTCAGATTAAAGGTGTGCATATAGACAGACATTTTATATTGGCCCCTCTTGAAACTGCACTAAAAATACTGTGAAGGGATAAAAAAGTTTAAACTGTAAGAAAAATAAAAATGAATTAAAAAATATCAACGTATTCTGGAAGTGGAAAGCAGATAAAAACATGTAAAGTATTGCAAAACTATCAAAACTCAAACTTTAGTCAGAGACAAGGAATCATAGAAACACACTGATTACAACTCAGAACCTCAGAAAGGCACAGACATTAGTTTCTTCATTAAAAGGTAAATATTCATTAAAAGGTAATTAAAAGGGGCTTGTTAAAATATTAGGATTGAAGTATCCTGTGTCTTCTTCCACTACAGAGTAATTCCCATCTCTTGCTCCTGCAGAATATCATGTATTCATTTATTGGGAGACTGAAACAGAGAGTGGACTCAGGACTCAAGCTCGCTGTGAGTGGGAGGAGTGTATGGAAAATAGTGGGATTCAGTGAAAGGCTATATACTGAACAATGAGATTTCCTGATGTTTTCACCCTCTCTGCCAATGTGATCACTAAACTTCTATCAGTGAGAATTCAATCAGAGAAGCTGTTCATTCAATATTTATAACAATTTAGTCAATTCCCGCTTCAAATCCACTGCCCACCTTTTGGTATCTCTCTCACCCAGTAGCTCAGCTGCAATGGCTGCACCAGGGTTTCCACGTTTTTCATTTTAGATTGAGTTGAGCCAATGGACATACAGGTAGGAGATCAGAGGGGGAGGAGAGAGTGAGGTCGAGCGCCATATTTTTTCAGCACTTTCCTTGAAGAATCACTTCTGAATGGCTGCCTCATAACTTATTCACACAATTCTTTATGACAGTTTTATTTTTTTTTGCTACCACTCCCTCCTTTTCCAGCTTTGGGCCAAGAATGAGGAGGATTTCAGACTTGGATGGAGCCACACTACCAGGTTCCCTGGGTCTCCAGCTTACAGACAGCCTGTCCTGGGACTTCTTAGCCTCTATAATCACGTGAGCCAGTTTCCCTAATAAACATCTCTCATCTCTCTCTCTCTCTCTCTCTCTCTCTCT
>NW_012150941.1:413868-415646 GCF_000956105.1 Propithecus coquereli
ATGGGAGTTTGTCAAAGGGATACAATTAACTGAAAGAGTTCCTAATGGCCAAAGCTGAAACAATTTGAGTAAAATTAATTAAATAAAGTAGTATTTGATTAAAACACAAAATATAAAGTACTCATGAGTTCATACAGATATAAATGATTGAATAAATTAATAAACAAGGAAGAAAAGACTACTGTCTTTTAGAGAAAAATGGAAGAAATCTGAATAAAGTATGAACTTTAGCAAACAGTCCCATATCAATGTTGGTTTAATAACTGTGACAAATGTGCGATACTAATATAAAATGTGGTATGTATAGATGACCATTGTTCTGAAAATCTAATACTATTCTAAAATAAAAAGTTAACTCTAAAAAACTTAAAATGATACCACTCCAAAGATATCTGAGTATGAAGAAAAATCCAAATTTCAAGCGTTAGAAGAAAAATTATTTCTAGTCAGAAGGCATAGGAGTAATTACCACAACCAGTGACTGAAGAGAAGAGGGGACATTTGACATGGCCTCCAGAGACTTTTTAATATATTTGCATACTCAAAAGCTGGCATTGTCACCGTTTGTATAAAAATGTCTCCACTTAGTCTGAAAGAAAAATATATTCAAAATTAATTGTTGCATATAGTATTAGAAAACTAGTTTCAACATCTTTGTATCTCTTATTTTACTTCTTTTTGATCTTTAAGAATGTATCCATTAGTTAATAATTTTAGTAAGAAATCGATGTTTTTGTAAGAAAACCATGGTTAGTGATATGCTTAAATTTTACTTTCACTTCTATCCCTCCCCCCTGCCAAAAAGTCAATAAATACATGGTCTATGTCTCTCTTTCTTCCTCTCATTTTTTTCTCCTCTATTGCAGGGGGGAAAGGGCTAGAATTACTCTCAGAGTGTAAACAAATTTAAATCCTAGGAAATTTTGGTATAAGCATTATAAATTCTCACACTTATTTTGAATTTTTTTTGTTAAAGCTACAGTTTCAGTACACTCTGCTATGAATAAAATATCTCATCAACACAATACTCTCCATTAACAAGAAAAATAAACTAGTGGTAAGTGAAATGGTAAAAAAGCAAAAATACTTGCCAAAAAATGTTAGTAAAAGTGAGAATCAAACAAAATCAGTTGTCTGTGCAGATTTTTCAGTGATACATTTAGGTCATGACAGGAAGAACATGAGTGTCTCTTGTTTTGCTTGTTTTAAATAAAACACATGCAAAATTTATGGTCACCCTAAACTATAACAGCTGGGAGGGACAGTACTTGCTCTCAATCTTTACAACTAATGAGTTCATCAAGGTTCTTTCTGTGCATTTGCAATTCCTTTTCAATTCTAATGTAACATGCCTTTTGCTCTTGAGTGTCTATGATCTTCTCTTTATAAAAAATGTATTTTAGGGCATTTCAAGGAGAGCTTATATGGTTTTCTAAAGGCAAAGGGCTTGATAAGGACCTCAGTATAAAAGGATGGAGCAGTCTAATTTGGAACAGATGAATGCTTTAGTCATTTGGAACATTTGTACAATAATTTGCCAGGACACATTTCAACTTGCTTTCAAACATTGATCAACTCATAACTAATTGAGTGGTGCCATGAAGTTGAAAATTCCAGTGTGCACTCTATTGGTTTTTTTGAGGTTGTCACTTTTAAATAAACCACATTAGAGGGCAGGGAACATTGAGATAACTATGAAGTAAACCGTAAAGCACTACCTGTGTTGCCCAAAGTATTTTTTGCCACTATGCTTTCTAAACTGAGATTGATCCAATCAC
>NW_012150941.1:420222-421884 GCF_000956105.1 Propithecus coquereli
ACTTATTTAAGAAACTAATCATAATCAATATTCTGGCAAAATCCTGTGCTCTTGCCCCAAATCCCACCCTGTTCCTTTCTTCAAGGAGCAAGTAACTACTCTGAATACTGTATTTATCATTTGATTGCTTTTCTTTGTACTTTTACCATGCGTGTATGTATGCACTGTGTGGTATATATTAACAATATATTGCTTAATTGATCATTTTTTATAAATTTTATGCATGGTTTCATAGAGAATGTGCAGGGTAAATCTACCTGGATTTGGAAAGGTATATAATCTAAAGGAACTCCTGGAAGTCCAGCTTTGCTTTTTAGCCACCAAAAGGGGAAATGGGCTGACTAACTAATGATTTACCATGTTCTGCTTACAGTCCAAAGTTCTCCTGACCATATCCAGGCACGGTTTGTTCATTGATGGAAGTATTAGTCTGGATTGTCTAGAGAAACAGAACCAATAAAACTAAAGATTGATTGATTGATAGAGAGAGAGACAGACAGAGAGAGAGAGAGAGAGAGAGAGAGAGAGAGAGAGAGAGAGAAAGAGAAAGATTGGGATTTATTTTTAAAGAATTGGTCCATGCAACTATTTAGGCTAGGAAGTACTAATAGCTACATCTAGCAAGCTGGAGACCCAGGAGAGCCAATGGTGTAAGTTCTAGTTTAAGTCTGGATCTGAGTGCAAAGGTAGGTTGATATCCCCACTCTAAAATAGTCTGGGAGAGAGATAATTCTCTCTTACTTCACCTTTTTCTTCTATTAAATCAGTCAAAAGATTGGATGAGGCTCACCCACAATGGGGAGGTCAATATGCTTTACTTAGTTTAACAATTCAAATGTTAATCTTATCCAGAAACATCCTTACAAACACACCCAGAATAATGTTTATCCAAATATCTTGGTACTTTTTGGCTCTGTCAAGTTGACACATAAAATTAACCATCATACTAGCTTTTATACTGGTTTCTTTCATTAGGTATGTATATTTAAAGTTTCTTCATATCTTTTCATAACTTAATAAGTTCATTTCTTTTTACAGCTGAATAATATTCTATTACATGGATGTTCCACACTTGTTCGTCCATTCATCTATTGAAAGACATCTTGTTTGTTTCTAAATTTTGTCAATTATGAATAAAGCTACTGAAAACTTGTGTGTGCAAGATTTTGTGTGGATTTAAGTTTTCAACATTTGGGGGTAAATACCAAGGAACATGATTGCTGGATCATACTGTAACCCATGTTTAGAGTTGTAAGAAACTGCCAAACTTTCTTTCAAAGTAGCTGTAGCATTACCATCCCCTCAGCAATGAATGAAAGTTCCTGTTGCTCTAGGCCATCAGCACTTGATGTTTTTAGGGTTTTGTAATTTAGCCCTTCTAATAGGTGTATAGTTATATCTTCTTTTAATTTACAATGTTCTAATAATATATAATGCTGAGCATCTTTTTATATACTTATTTGCCATCTGCATATTTTCTTTGGCAGCATGTCTATTTTTCTCTATTTTTAATTTATTCAATCATTTCTTGTATCACTATGAAGTTATGCATATTTGTTGTAGATTTTGGGTTATAATCCAGTAATAATTTACTTATTTTCTTGTTCAAATTATTCCATCTTTGGCCACTGATAACTCTTTCATAATCTTAAAAAGTAACGC
>NW_012150941.1:421934-424161 GCF_000956105.1 Propithecus coquereli
TCAGGCTGGTTTCAAACTCCTGAGCTCAAACAATCCGCCCGCCTCGGCCTCCCAGAGTGCTAGGATTACAGGCGTGAGCCACCGCGCCCGGCCTCGGCTGTTGCTTTTTATAAAGGGCATTTCGTGAGAATCAGTGACTTTTTGTTGTTATTATTAATGCGAGCAAAATAATGTTTTATGTAGCTAGTCTATATCTGTATATGTTTTTGAGTGTCTTTATTATTTGGTTTATATTATTTCACTAATATTATATGAAAAATTGGAGAAGTTACAGATAATGTGATGTGATACCTTTCCTTTATTCAGCACTCTTAATAAGGTGTGTAGAAAAACAGCTTGCAAGGCTTAAGTGATATGACAATCATCTCCAAACATGACAACACGTGGTGGTTTTTCACAGTTGTTTTGAGCAGTTATCCTTCTGTGAAATTTACTTGTGAGTAGGTTCTCATATATAAGTGAAGCTAAAAAAACTCATCTTCATGTTTTTTCCCTCTCTCAGCATATGTTAGATTTGAGTGACAAAGGCATTTTTCCAAATGATAAATTAAACAACTTTTTTCTTTTCTAAACATCCATCCATTGCATATTTGTGGATAAAATATGCTGTTTACTAAATTAGCTTTTATAATTTTTTTTCCCTATTTGGCTGCCATATAAAATAGGTGTGTATTAGAATTATTCCAGTACCTTATTAGTATTTTATTGATTTTCAAAATCTCTCTACATTTTTTTCTATCTAATTGTTTCAAACTCTATGTTTCAAAATGCACATAAGATTCAGCAAAGTCTAATAACTATCCAATTTTATAAAAGTGAGGAATGCTATTTAATAAGCCAAACTCAGAACTTAGAGTGTCAATCCCTTGAAATTCCAAACTGAAGATAGCTTGCTTCTTGGGACTTTATCTTATCCATTTGTATACTGGGTGACATCACAGAAAATGATTATAGTTTGGAACTTTTTTAGCTATCCAGAGCAAAGAAAAATACACATAAGAGCATTTAAAATTCTCAGGAATAATGACTGAGTAGAATTATGATTTAGGAAATGAAATTAACTTATATTGAGGGTTTAAGAGAACTTTGTTAAGTAATAAGCTTCTATTACTTCTTTAAATCCATACAACATCAATGAAGTACTTATATGTTTATTTTATTCATGAAATGAAAAGGTCAGAGATTTTAGGTGAGTTGCTTAAGGTAACACAATTTATGGTGCCATTTTTACAGCTCAAGTCTTTGACAATCTAGAGACTAACTTGCCACTTTTCCATTTTTCCTTTTCTTCACTGACCTACTACCTTTCTACTACTAGAAAACAATAAGAAAGAGTGTCATGTAAATACATGTAAAAAATTGGTTGCATTTTTTGAACAAACAAAACAGAAAAAAACCATACCTCTGTATGTTTACATGTATACAATATATATATGTGCATGTATAGTTTACATACATACATTTATATATTTACCAAATACAAAAATATGTATATAAACCAGACACAAAGTCTGAACATAAAGCAGCAGTTTCCATCCCTGTAGACAAGAGAACTATGTCTCACTTTCCTGTGGTAAGCAAGTCTTTATGCAGAATTGTGTAAAATAAATAGGACACTCAGGTGATGGCACTGTTGTCAGTGGTTTTTTTGTTTCTGATTGTTTTGTTTTTAATGTGAACTAAGATAGAATGCCTACCTTTAAAAGTATGCTTTCTATTTCCCTATTATCTCGCAGAAAGTTAATAAGAGCAAATATATCTTTAGTGAGTTTTTTTTATTATTTTTCAATCACATATTTTGAACGTCTACAAAGAAACCATTGGAAAATGCATGGACTATGTTTTGTGAAGAATTTACGGAAGTCCTCACTCAGATACTACAAACCTTAGTATGTTTATAGCTCTTAAACATATCCTGACATATAATATAAACCTAGGTTTTGGTGGTTTGATTCTTTTTTTTTAAATTTTGGAGCCATTCTTTATATTAATGTATATGTAGTAGTTCAGTGCATAGAATGTGGAGCTGGATTGCTGGGATTTGAACGCAGGCTCAGCCGTTTACTGTGTGATATCGGGAAGTTTACTTAACCTCACTATCCTTCAATTTCCACTTTGGTGGAATTAGCAGAAGGAACTACTTCACACTATTATGAGGAGGATATAAGGAATTAATACATGAAAAACATTTAGAATAGTACATGGAAAATGAGTCTAAAAATATTAG
>NW_012150941.1:424211-425713 GCF_000956105.1 Propithecus coquereli
CTTTGCGGTTTTAAGCAGAACTGGCATGGAAATTCCCCAACAATACGTTTACACTGTTTTCACAGTTGTCATCAGAGAGTGACTTTAAGTAATTTACCTTTAATGTAGAATAACAAGACCCTACTATTTTTTTTTTCTTTTTATTTATCCATTAGCTCCCACAAGACCCTACTATTGCTTGAATTTTACAAGTAATTGTATACAATTTTCTTTTATATGAGAAACCTTCACATCAATCAACATTGTCATAGACTGATTATCATTGTGGAATGAAAACTCATGAGTGAATTGAATACATCAATATTATGGCCGCAAAAAATTCCCCTTAGTAAGATTCACAATAATTTTGAATAATTATGAGCTTTTACAGGAGTTAGATTTTAGATTATTATTCAATGAAATAAACCTGATTTAGTTGCCATGGTGTGCTGTTATGGAAACTCCTTTTTTTGAATCTATCATGTTAGCCTAAGACTGTGAGTGTTGCAGTATTTTATATGGAGAAGGTTAATGGAAAGCTTATGCCAATTTATTCCTAGGATTAATTTGTGCACTAAGATACTGGGGCAATGAGGGAAGCTGGTTGATAGCGCTTTAAGGGCTTTAATATATGTTATGTTTATGTGAAAATTTGGAGTGAATATTTTAAAGAACAGGTAATGGAGGTAAATTTATAAAAGAAGTACAAAATGAGCCTTTAGCCTCTGGCTATCGACAGGATGAGCTCAGTGAATAATGGGTGACTTGGCTTCTGTGTATACTGAAGGAGCTGAGACAAAATCCTCTGCTGTACACTTCACTTTCACTGCTGCTGCAATCAATCCTCTGGACAAAATGCATCAGCCAGGCCCTTGCAGTCCAACAGGCTTAGGTTTGTATACTGTGTATGCACTTACAGTAAACAGGAATGTAAGCGATTTCCCTACATCCCTGACTTCAGGTATTTTTGCTGTTTTTCTTTATCTGTAAATCATGGTTTGTAATATTTAATTCATAAAGACTAAATATAGTCATATGCAATGCTTACCATTGTGCTTAATAGTTTAAAATTGTTCATTAGAACTACTGGAGATAAAATATTAATCTTAATATTGATGCAATAAGTTTACACCATTATATGCATAATTTCAAATGATCGACTTAGTCTAAATTTTTCCTGCCATTTGTCTGCCTTAAAATTAGTTGTTTGCTAAAATTTATAAAATAGATCTTTTCAAAAGACACCTTCCTTTTTTCCTACTTTCATGCCTCATTAGCATCTATAGTGTAGTAATACTATTGTCTGTGTGCCCCGCTTCATTAACAAGTGATATATAGAAAATATCAATTGCTTTCTGATCTTACACAGGAATTTTGAATTTTTGTCCGGATGGTAAATTATAGTAAGTTATTTTAAGACATTATCAACTTATAAATTGATTTAATTAAACAAAATATTTAAGGCTGTTGCTTTTTTTTTTGAAACAGGGTCTCACTCTTTTGCCCGGGCTAGAGTGAGTGCC
>NW_012150941.1:432204-432534 GCF_000956105.1 Propithecus coquereli
CTAAAATAAATCTAACATTTTTTTAAAAAACTTAATTAGTGTATACTATAAAATGTTGAAAAATTAAAGAAAGCTTAAGTAAATTGAGAGATACCGTGTTCTAGAATTGGAAGATTCAACATTGTTACTGCAATTTCATTTAAATTCATTTGTAGATTCAGTGTAATACCCATAAAAATCCTAGCAGGCTTTTTTGTGTAGATTCCGACAAGGTAATTGTAAAACTTAAATGAACTTGAAATATCTAAAATAGCCAAAACACTTTCAGAATTAGCATAATTGGAAGAATTTCCCTACCTAACTGTAACAGTTAATGTAAATGTACAGTAA
>NW_012150941.1:434474-436183 GCF_000956105.1 Propithecus coquereli
ACAGAGAAAAGATCCTTAGGAGAGGAGGAGCCGAAGTGAGGTGATGGAGGGTAGTGATGGATTTGTTCATTTTCTTGACTGTGATACTAACTTCACAATTTAAACATATATAGTTTATTATATGTGAACTATACCACTAAAAAAGAAAAAGAAAAAAACCCAAAGAATAGCAAGTCAGGGATTCAGAAAAATATTTTTAAAACATATATCTGATAATCAACCTGTATATAGAGAATAGGAAAGACATTTATAACTTATTAATAAGAACATAACCCAACATAATTGAACATGGGATTTGAATAGATACTTTGTCAAAAGCTTTAAGGATTCCTTGCAGTTTTGTCTTTGCAGTCAGGGGGAAGTCAGTTGTCATGTAAAAGTATCAATATCTGAATGCTGTCCTGCTTATATAAACCCAAACTCACCCCATAGGAGAGGACTTGGAGGAGAACTGAGGCTCTTGTTACAGCCCCAGATGACAGCAGACTTGTTAGGAAGGCTCTTTTGAAGTGGATCCTTCGGTGCCAAATCAGAAAATCTCAAGTGATACGACCTAGAGTAGAGATGAACTGTCTGCACTAATCTTTATCTAAATTTCAGAACTGTGAACAAACTAATATGGCTGCTGTTTTAGCCACGAAGTTGGCGTTGTTTTTAATGAAGCAATTGAAAAACCAAGCGAAAACTAGAAATGTCTCAAGCCTCATGAAAAAGTCAAGTGGAGAAAAACCAAGCTTCTCTGGTTGGTATCACTACCTGGTCTCCCAGGTGATGACCAGCACCAACCGCACAATGGCAAGCCGGTCTCTTTTGGATCATTTAGCCACTGCTACTCCCACCAACAATATGTGATGCAGAGAAACCGCCAAGTTAATTGTCAGAATTCTGGGAAATAATGAGTTGTCTATTGAAACTAAT
This sequence comes from Propithecus coquereli, assembly GCF_000956105.1. Taxonomy (NCBI): domain Eukaryota; kingdom Metazoa; phylum Chordata; class Mammalia; order Primates; family Indriidae; genus Propithecus; species Propithecus coquereli. The sequence goes on from NW_012150941.1 coordinate 435,393, forward strand.
AAGTTTTTTGTGCTTTATGACTCAGCAGTAGGTAACTGAAACCTGTATCTTTCCAATAGTTTGTCATAGTGTCTTTAGGAATAAATCATTTTCAATTTCTGTGATCCCAAACCTCTATCTTGTGCTCTAAAATTAGCTCTTTAGAATTCATGTTCTCTGCTCTCCATGCTCTACCATGTTTATATCCACATGTTCCAAATTCAGTCTCTTCTCAAAAGTGGGTATTAAGTGATTGCCCTTGTAGGTATTCAACATAGCTGGTATAGTAGAGTAGTTAATAAAGCAGAATCTTGAGATACATTTCTTATGATTGATGCCTAGTACTAGCTATGAGTCTTTCTCTGTGTATGAATTTCCTCACATGAAAAATGGGGTAAATAAATGTACCTTTACCCAACACAGTGTAATATGGATTGAATGAGTTAATGTTACATGTACCATCATTAAAATAATATCTAAAACATATCAAAATGTTTTAATGTTATTTATGTTGGTAATCATTGTTTACAACAGTATCTAAAAGTTGAATCTTTACTTTGCGCCATTAATTGTGGTGTATGACAAAAGAGTTCATAACTTCTTTCCCTAAAAGTTTTTGGAATTTTCTCTCTAATGCTATTGTTTCAATGGTAGTACAAATACCGAAAATCATCATAACGTTCAGTGGAGGACACCAAAAATAGTTTGTTGTTGTTACAAAAATTATTCCTATGTTAGATAGGTATGGGCAAGATATGGAAAATGAAACCACCACTGGTTAGCTTGGTTACACATAAGAAAGATGTGAAAAG
>NW_012150941.1:439706-441332 GCF_000956105.1 Propithecus coquereli
ATTCATCTCATTCCAGACCCCTCCAGCCTTGCTGTCTAACCTAGAGGGATGGGGTTTTAAGGAAATACATCAGAGACACAGCAGCCTGTGAAGGGGTGTGTGTGTGTGTGTGTGTGTGTGTGTGTGTGTGTGGTGGAGAGAGCACAACTTTGAAAACACTTGTGAAAAAAAGCTCCAAAAAAGAGATCCATTAAGAGATTGATATTTAATTATAAGATTATAGAATTCTCTCTTTTCCCTACAATTTACCACCACACCAACAGGGTGTTAGTATAATAGTGGGTGATAGGCTAAATAGCTACAAAACACAGGCTCTCTCTTAGAAGTACTTAAGCAAAAGTATTTAAGCAAATTCAAGATGGGAGGCAAAACAAGGACACTAAGGGAATTTAAAACCTCTAGTACTTACAGCTATAAAAAATATTAAAACACAGCCCACCATTAACATAAATCTTTATACTAAAGACCTATGTACCTCAGTTTCTATTACCTCAGTACAATGGAGCCAGTTTTCAACAAAAAATATTATAAGGAAAGTCAAAACACGAGTAAAAGCACAGTCTAAAGAGACAAAGTAATAATGAAAATCAGAATCAGGTTATGACACAGTTTTTGGAATTATCAGATGGGAAATCTAAAATAATCGATCAATATATTAAGGCTTTTATTTTAAAAAAGTAGAAAATACAAAAATACAGGTGGATAGTGTAAGTAGAGAGATGAAGACTAAGAAAGAATCAAAAATAATGTCAGAATTCAACAACACTCATATGGATATTAAGAATAGGCTCATCAGTAGATTTTATGCTGCTGAGGAAAGAATCAATTAACTTTAACATAGTTCAGTAGAAACTTCCCAAACTGAAATACAAACAGGGAAAAAAATCAGAACAGAACATCCCAAGCATTCTGAGACAATATTAAAATGTGTAACACATGCACAATTAGGATTCCAGGAGAAGAAGAAAGAAGTTAGAATGATCAAGAACTTTAAAAAATTAATGGCAAACACAAACCATAGACCCAGGAAAGCACTAAGCAGGATACATTTTTAAAAATCACATCTAGACATATCATACTTGACCTTTAGAACACCAAAGACAAAGGTAAAAATCTTGAAAGAAGTCAGGATGAAACACTTTACCTGTAGAGAAACAGGGAAAAGAATTATAGCTGACTTCTCATTAGAAACCGTGCAAACAAGAAGAGAGTGGAGTGAAATATTTAAAGTATTGAAAGAATAAGTTAAGCATAGTGGCTCATGATTGTAATTTTAGCACTTTGGGAGGCTGAGGTGGGAGGATCACTTCTGGCCAGGGTTCAAGACCAGCCTTGGCAACACAGCAAGGCTAATTTTCTAAAACATTAGTCAGTCATGGTGTCGTGTACCTGTAGTCCCAGATACTCAGGAGGCTGAGACAGGAGGATCACTTGAACCCAGAAAAAAATCTTCAAACTCAAAATGTTTATCCAGTAAAATTATCCTTCAAAATGAAGGAGAAATAATAACAATATATTGGATAATACAGCATATAGGAAGTAAAATGAATAATAGCAATGCCTTAAGGGAAAGGAGGGAAGACTTGCTCTGTTATGAGGAACGTGCACTATACGTGAAGTGGTATA
>NW_012150941.1:451868-452333 GCF_000956105.1 Propithecus coquereli
GATAGAGTCACCTGGAACTATATAAAATCCCGCCCCCAAGGGCATCATGTCCCTTTTGAATGTGCTGTTCTTTTGCCTATAATATTTACTCTTTCTAATTTTCTTCAAGAAGTTTAAGTTGATCCCTCAATGTGACTTAATTTATTTTTCACTGTAAGAGGGGGAAGGGTGTAAAGGAGGGAATGGGGGAGGAGAAAGACAGAAAGAGGAAAAGATGTAGGGAACTGAACTATTGCAATAGGGAGAACACTCCAGACATGAGATCTGCAGACATCTTACTGGTTAAGCAGAAAAGAACTGTTCTTTTACAGGAAGGAATAAACAAGGTTAGAAAGTACCAGGTATGGAGATGCGGGATGAGTAAGGGTGGTATGATCAGACAATAGATCAGAAAATGTTGTAACCTGAGGCCAGCCTCTTCCCAGGAGAGGCCCAGAAGGAGGGGCTGTATCCTGGCTCAAGGCA
>NW_012150941.1:452383-453422 GCF_000956105.1 Propithecus coquereli
TATACATGTATGTAATAATGTAGGATAAAATGGAATCATATAAAATGTTCAAACAAGGGAAGGCAGAAAAAGAAGGACAAAAAGAAATAAATAACAAATGCAACAAACAGAAAACAATTACAAATACAGTAAATATCAATACAACTATATAAATAATCATTTTAAATGTGAATAGTCTAAGCACACCAATTAAAATACAGAGATTGTCAAACTGGATTAAGAAAAAGAGAACCCAACTATCTGTTTTCTATCAAAAACTCAGTTTAAATATAAAGACTGAAATAGATTCTGAGTAAAAGACAGAGCTTTCAGCTCTATATAACAGAAAGCTAGAGTGGCTGTATTAATTTCAGACAAAGTACATTTAAGAACAAAAAACATTATCAGGCATAAAGAGAGGTATTACATATCAATTTTCCAAGAAGACATAATCCTAAATGTGTATGCAGCTAACAGAGCATCATGTTTATAAGATGTTGAAAGTAACTTATCTCAGAAGTACTAGATTTGACATATATTAAATGTGACTCATATATGATGAGTCGAATGGAATCTAATACATGAGATTATATATATTCTCTCCAGAATTTAATAATTTAAAAACTCAAATCAAAAATAAAATATTCGCATTATACAGAAACCTAGATGCATTCTTCCTGTATTTTAATCACTTATATCTAAACCAGCAATTGCTATTTGTCAAAAATTAACATGGTTTTTCATAATCTCCTGGCTAGATTCTACATTTATCAACCAGGCAAAGTTAAAGTTAGATAATTTATGGAGGTATCCTTATTGTTATACTTGGGAAGAAGACATTTGAGATAATTATATCCTTTTTATTTTTTTTACCTTGTTTCTCAATTCAGGGTAATTATATTGAACATTGCAATCAAAAAAGACAAAGAATAAATTTTATCGCCCTAGAGAAACGACAATCAACTAGTGAACAGTTTGCCTAATGATGAAGCTGTGATAAGATTCCCTGAAATCAAGGTTATAGTACTTCATAGTCTCTTCTTTATGCAATAGGAGAGTG
>NW_012150941.1:453867-455540 GCF_000956105.1 Propithecus coquereli
CTACTCAATTATAAAATATGTAATACAATTTGGGGGAGTGTATAAGTATCAAGATTATGTAAATACAAAGTGGCTGATGTCTAGGAATCACTATATAGATGTAACCAAATATTATATTGCTAGGAGGTCAGAAGATGGCATATATTAATAAGGAGATTCCAAGGTCATTTTATGTAGAAATGAATTATTCCAGGCAGCACGTGTAAAAATCTAGACAGGGAAATTGACAAAAAGGCCTCAATATTTCAGGAGAAGAACAAGTAGAGTACTTATCCCTGCTTTAACTTTTCTTTAAAATTTTAGACTAAAATTTAGAAAGCTAGCCAAACTATGTAAATCTCTGTGTCTAAAGCAAAAGCCATTATCTCTGACCAAAGGTGCTTTTCCTACTTACCTTCCTTTCATAAGAATGGCACTGCTGGGTTCCAGGGGTGGGGAACCTGCAGCCTCCGGGCCACATGGGGCCCTGAAGATGCCCAACTGCAGCTCCTCCACCGAATCCAAGCTTCCAAACTAAATTTGGATTTAGCCAAAGGCCTCACTCAAGAATCCAGAAGGTCACATGTGGCCCCAAATGTCTCAAACATTTAGGTTTAAGGTCTTACCTTCACCCTTGTCTTTTCCCTTTTCTTTGCCCAACATTTACTTAGGCTAACCATCCAATTTGAGTAAAAGGTCCCCTATTTGGGTTATTTAGTCATATATTTGGGAGAAAAAAAATACTTTGCCTTTCATTTCTATTTATAATCCTGACGCCTTGCCTATAAGAGGTGCTCAAAACTATTAGTTTGTAAATAAAAGAAAGAAAGAGATGGGGCCCTTTGGTACTACACACTTAAACCTTACCCAATATATTCATGACCACAGTCATTACGTGCTCTTTGTTACCTGCCATCTGTGGTATATTCATACCATGGCTTTGCAAATTATCTGCTTCTTATCTCATCAAAACCACAAATCACTAATTAATTAGGCACTTACTTTTCAAGTATATCCTGCCCTTTTTCTCCTCCTTTCCCTATTTCTTCTTCTTCTCCTCTTTCTTCTCACCATAAATTATCCTCTATAGCCTAACAAATAATATCTGAATTCCTTTCTCAATCAAAAGTTCTCATCTATTTTATTACAAAATACTTTCATCCATATCAATAGCCACAATAGCCTGTGATTAATTTTGTACGATTTAAATGAATTAGTGCTCTTTCACCTTTCATATATTATTCCCTCATAGTTTTACTCAAAGTGTGTTTGCTATTCACTGTGCCACTTTTTTGTCTAACAAAAATCTATCCCTGGTTCTAGATCCAAGTAAAATTCCAGTTACTTTAATAACTTTCCCCTCAGGAGTCCCCTCACAACAGCATAACCATGATAACCAAAAACAACAACAAAAACATGACACGCTCCTCTTTGAAATAAGGTATATATATATGACTTATATCCTACCATATCACCATTATTTATAAATTTTTTTCCCAACCTATTTGTATTTCTTTGTCATTTCCTACAGCTTCATGCATTATTTGCAAAAGTAAGCACTAATTAACTTTTTATATGAATAATTAAATTTGAAGTCAAGCTTTATTTCAACTTGGGATGTTGGCAAGATTAGTTTTGAACTTGTAAATAATTAATTAAACAGAAGCAGAAAGAACAAGAAAATACATCTCTGG
>NW_012150941.1:455590-456346 GCF_000956105.1 Propithecus coquereli
CTGGCCTGCCTACCACTCATCTCCTGCTGTGTGGCACAGTTCCTAACAGGTCATGGACTGAAACTGGTCTGCAGTCTAGGGTTTGGGGACCACAGGTCTAGAATATAATTAATATACCGTAGTAAGTGCTCCTTGACTTTTTTTTTTTAATATATAAATACAGCTGGCAACTATGTTGTGCTTCATCATTTTCTCTTTGTTTTTTATAGTGGCCAGTCTTCAAGAGATTGTTCTCATTTTGTATACGTTACTTGGCTCATATATATGTCATATGTAAAATCTCTAGGGTTGAAGGAGTATGTCTTTTTTCCAGTTTCAGCTCTAACATGAAATGAACTTAAAATTCATCATTTACAACCTTAGAAAAATAAAAGGCTGGACAAACTGAAATTCAAAGACTTCTCTTGAACCCATCTGAAACATGAGGACACAAGGCAAATCACCAAACCGGAATGGAGCAGATGGTGGAGCCATAAACTGGTAGGAACACTTAAATGGTAATTTTGAGGAATCATGGGGACAGAGTTCGGACTATTTTGACAGCAAGAAACTCCTGCGCAGACAGTTTTGGCAGCAGTTCCACACCTTCATGGGGTTTAACTCCAGGAATCTTAACAGTTTCTCATAAATAATATCTGATAAATACCCCTTCATGGTTCTGGAAGGTGGGCAGGAAGAGTAATTATTGTGAAATACATTCTGAGCTTTTTCTCAAAAGAGTCTTAATATTCAGACAAAAAGACTTTGCAATAAGGT
>NW_012150941.1:465849-466634 GCF_000956105.1 Propithecus coquereli
ACAAAATGGTCTCTATGTTTCAGAACAGGCATTGATCTAGAAACTAGATGAGGAATTATGGTTTAACAATGTGGTGATAAAAGCAAATTTCTCATTTACTCTTGATTTTTTGTTATTGTTGCTGTTGCTGTTGTTGAAGATGTCAATTGTTGACTCTACTTATCTAGCTTCTAGGAACTCCATGTTCTATCAGCCACCACCAATGATACCTGGTTGTCTTTTTAGCCTTGTTGCTCATTATAATAATTAAGTTCATTTTGTCTATGATGGTTTATTCCTGCCACTTTGTCTCTGATGTTCTAGAATCCTATCAACCCTATTCCACAGCAGCATACCCTACCATCAATCCTGGCATACTAAGGATTGATACCACTGTTTTTCAACCACACAAGTGCCCTCTTCACTAACAAATTTTTATATTCTTGTGAATCAAGTGCTTGTTAGGCCCTGTAAGGAACATAGTCAACGTTTTTTTCTGGTCTTATGTAATAAATCCATTTTAACACATAATAAGGAACTACTCTGATTCATTCTTTAATATTCTGCCATGACACTTTTGGTATCTCCACTTAATTTGCTATAAGACACTATTTTCTCAAAGCTTCCAAGGTCTATTCAGCAGGATATTATTAATAGTACCAGCTCCAGATATCCTTTATTGTTACTGGGCAAGCAAGTGGTACAATTTCATTCAGAATCTCATTCTGGGATAAATTTTTCTAGAATCACATTAGGTATCAATTTTTAATTTTGTTTTTATTTAAAATTATGATGGATACATAGTA
>NW_012150941.1:466684-468156 GCF_000956105.1 Propithecus coquereli
TAGTGGCTGGTGGCCTAGTTGCAGAAACCTATTTGAATTGTCATGCCTTACTGTTTTGTTGTCTTTTCCTCATAACTATTTACATTAGTCTCCATTAATTATGCTTTTAAATAATTCATAGAATGTTAAAGAGAAGATTCAAAGTTTTAATTTTATCTTAGACAGAGGAGCCTGTCAAAATTATAAAATTTTGTAACAGTTCAAGCCTATTATTTTCAATATTCTTATTCTCAACAGTGATAGCTGTTATTTGTCCTACAAAAAATAATGAAGTTTCCTGTTTCACCTTTAACATATAAAGAACTTGAAGGTTTCTAAGCAAATTTACAGTAATAAAAAGCGAGACAAACTGAAAACCAAGGACTTTTCCTTATCCCTCAGATAATTGAGTTTTTACAGCAAACCACTACCTTGACCTCCAGAGAGAGAGGTGAATCTAGAGACATAGGTGAGATCACCTTCCCTAAAACAGAAGCTGTTGGAATCATAAACTGGTAGGCATTATTAAATGGTAATTTTTAAGTTAGAGCCTGAATGTGGACTAGAATGAAAGTGTAAAAATAACAAGGGCCGCAGTCTTAGAAGAGTCCTAAATTTTTATGGTTTTACGTGCAGGAATTGTGCCAGATTCATGGGGTGAAGAGATGAGAAAGATCCCACCAGCCTGTGGTGGGGAGGGGGCAGGAGGATGATGGCAGTGGTGGTGGAAGAGTAACCTTTGTTAAATATGTCTAGAAGATTTTACACAGAAAAGTCCTACTCTTTAGGGAAAAAAGACTTTACCAGAACCTCATCCAACCTTGGGGAAAGGAGATTTCTCCCCCTTCAGATCCCTCTACTTTTCCTATCTCAACAGAGTGGATGGAACAAAGAAACACTTGTGAAGGTTACAGCCTGAGACACATGCTCACTAAAGTCTGCGACTTAATCATAAGATTACAGATTGCTTCCCATTCTGCATACTTTACCACCATGCCACTAGGGCTGCGGTACAATGACAATGGATGACAGCTAAGTGAGCTGAAATGTACAGACTCCCTTGAAGGAGGAGTTCTTAGGGAAACCCAGAGACAGCAAAAGAGGCAAAACAAGGACACCTGAGGAATTTCAGATATCTGGCACTTACAGTTGCAAGAAACATTAAATACAACTCAACTCCTAGGCGGAATAACCTAATATCACACACCAAAGTTTTCAATAAAAATTATAAGGCATGCTAAAAAGCAAAAAATAAAACAAAATAAAAAGTCAGTCTGGAGAGATAAAGCAAGCATCAGAAGCACACTGAGGTAGGACACAGTTGTTTTGATTATTAGACAGGGAATTTAATAAACTATGATTATTATATTATGAGATCTAATGGAAAAAAGTAAAGAATATTCAAAAACAAATTAATGATGTAAATGTACATATGTATGAAATATAAAAAAATAGAAAGCAAACACACTATAATAGAAATTAAGAATGCTTTT
>NW_012150941.1:482545-483772 GCF_000956105.1 Propithecus coquereli
CATCAAAAAGAACAAAATACTTAGAAATAAATTTAACAAAGAAATACAAAACTTATACTCTGAAAATTACTTAACATTTTGAAAGATATTAAAGGAGATCAAAATAAATGGGAAAACATTCCATATTCATGAATCAGAAGACTTAACACAAGATATCCACACTTCCCATCAGATCTACAGATTTTGTGCAATCCCTATCAGGATCCCAGCTGACTTCATTGTAGAAATTGACAAGCTGCTTTTAAAGTTCATATGGAATTGCAAGGGAACTAGAAAAGCTGAAATAATTCTGGAAAAGAAGAACAAAGTATGAGGACTCACATATTCCTATTTCAAAACTTACTCCAAAGCAATGGTACTGAAGATAGTGTGGTACTGACACAAGGATAGATACATAAATAAATGTAATAGAATTGAGAGTCAGAAAGTAAACACATACATGTATGATTAATTAATTTTTAATAAATGGTGCTACAGCCATGAATTGGTAAAATGATAGTCTTTTCAACAATTGGTCTTGGGACAACTATATAGCCACATATCAAAGAAAGAAATTTGACAAACACCAACTCAAGATGGATCAAATACCTAAATATGAGAGCTGAAACTATAGAAGTCTTAGCGGGAAACATATGGGCAATCTTTATGCCAGTAGATATGGTAAAAGATTACTAAATATATAAAACACCAAAATCAAGAGCAACAAAAGAAAAATAGATATATTGGACTTCATGATAATCTGAAAAAAAAAATTGCACTTGAAAGTACACCATCAAGAATGTGAAAAGAAAAATAACAAAATGAGAGAAAGTATTTGAAAATCATATATCTGATAAGGGACTTATATCTGTAATATGGTAAAGAACCTTTACACTTTAATAATAAAAGATAACCCAATTTTAAAAATGGCTAAAGAATTTGAATAGATATTTCTCTAAAGAAATATACAAATGGCCAAAAAGCACAAATAAAGATGCTCAACATCATTAGTCTCAGAGAAATGTAAATAAAACCCACAATGAGATACTACTTCATGCTCACTAGGATGGCTAGAATCAAAAATCAGATAAGAAAAAGTTTAGGTAAGGATGTGGAAAAAATCAAAAACCCTCATAACATTTCTGGTGGGAATGTAAAATGGTACAGTTGCTTTGAAAAACATTCTGGCAGTTTCTTAAATGATTAAACATGGAGTTATTATATGACCTAGCAATTGCACTCCTTATA
>NW_012150941.1:485857-486464 GCF_000956105.1 Propithecus coquereli
ATCATCCCAAATGTGTTTAATTTTTCCTTGGGTTCATCTACCTACCTACTTACTTATCAATCATCTATCTGTCATCTATCAAATGTATTGAGACTTCCTACATCTTGACCCACACCTGTCATTCTTCTACTTTCTAACTTTTTGGCCATTTGTGAAATGGTATATCATGGATGCTTTAATATATATTTCTATGATTACAATATATTTAATTAATTATAGACTTATTTGCCACTTAGACTTTTACTTCTCTGTTCATTTTCAGGATTTTCTCACGTACTTTTATGCAATTGATATTTTCCTTTTATAAATTGCTTATCCATCTGGTTTGGGGACATTTTTCTAACCTGTTTCCCATGTTAGATTATTCTTGTTGGATTGCTAAGGGTTCATGTACATTAAAGATATCACATGAATATTAGTCCACTTTCAAATTACACTTTAATATCTCACTTGTAGTACAGATACCTTATGACTAATTCTTCTCATTAGTTATGACATTGCTATCATTCATATTTTATCCATATGCTATAACTAACTGATAAATTGTTGCTATTATTCTTTAAAAGTTAACTTTGAAACCAATTAAGAATAATAGGTATAAAAATTT
>NW_012150941.1:488485-489602 GCF_000956105.1 Propithecus coquereli
TTTCTATTGACCTATTTTTAAGCTCACTGACTTTCACTGGCCATGTCCAGTCAACCAATGAGCCCATTGAAGGCATTCTTCATCACTGTAACAAGATTTTTTATTTCTATCATTTCATTTTGATTCTTTCTTGGAGTTTCATCTCTCTGCTTACATTAATTATATGTTCTTGCTGTTTTTTTTTTTTTTCCTTATCATTAGGGCTTTTATCTTGTTAGTCATGGTTATATTAATTTTTTTTGTCTGACAATTACAACATTTGTGTCATATCTAAATGTTCTGATATTTGCCTCTGCCTCTTGCATTTTCCTTGTCATTCTACATGGCGTATATTTGCTGTTGAAATCAGGACATGATACATTAGGTGATAGGATCTGAGTGAAATAGGCCTTTATTACAAAGTTTTATGTTTATTAGTTGGACTATGTTTAATGTTTTCTGTAGCTTTAGGTGCCAGAGACTTCATACTTTTCAAAGGCCCTTGTTTATTCCCCACTGTTGACTGTGAGCTTCCTTAAGTACTTCTGCAAAGAGAGAATTTGTTTCTTTCCATCCTCTAGCCTATAATTCATTGGAGTGTGTTTGGTGTAGTGGTTAGGTGAAGGAAGGGGTAGCATTCTTAGTTTTGTTCCCTGCACCCTTCTTAGGTGACACAAAAAGACTATAGGTGACTAGAGTACAGAAAAGTCCCTTTCCCAACTAGTGTAAGACTCTGGGTAAAGCCTTTTTCTCTGCAGAGCAGACCTTTCTATGAAAAAATGCTCTAGGCCTATTTCACAATAGTAACTCTTTTCCCTAAAGCCATAAGGGCTCTCTCTTAGCTCTTCATCATGAGTACCTGACAGGTTCTTACAAGTAAAACTCACAAAATTGTGGGCCCTCTCCTCCAGGTTGCTAGCCCCTAGGGCTGTCTCACTCACTCACTCATCCACACTCGCCTTCCAACAATTTGTCAAAATTCCCATTTATGTGTTACTACCTCATATGGCTTTAATGGCTTCTGATATAGGGAAGATGGTCTCAGTTGTAACTCTCTGGGCTTGCCTGTCTCTCCAAATTTCAGGGTGATGGTTTACCCTACAACCTAAGTTCTCTGCTGGGTATAGGAAAGGTCATT
>NW_012150941.1:490906-491495 GCF_000956105.1 Propithecus coquereli
GGTAATAGGACTTCATAGCAACTCATTGGTGTTGCTACCTAAGAGATAACTTTTTTTTTTTTTTTTTTGCTTAATCAACATAAATTTATTTTCTGGCAGCTCTGGAGGCTGAAATTCCACAGCGGTCTGCCAACATGGTCAGATTCTGGTAAGGGCTGTCTTCGGGGCTTGCAGGTAGCCACTTTCTATGAGCTCATATGGCCTTTCCCCAGTGTGTGCTGTACATAGATAAAACTTTCTTTTCTTTTGAATATGAAGGGGTGAGGGGTTGTGAGAAAGGGTGCTCAATTGCCTTGTTTGTGTTTTGTTGTTGTTGTTGAGACAGAGTCTCACTCTGCCACCCTGGTTAGAGTGCAGTGGCCCCTGTCGCAACCTCCTACTTCTGGGCTCTGAGTGATCCTTCTGCCTCGGCCTCCCTGGTAGCTGGCACTACTACAGGCATGTGCCGCAACGCCTAGCTGGTTTTCCGTTTTTTTGTTTTTTTGAGGTTTTTTTGTGTTTTTGGTAGAGACGGGGTCTCACTCTTGCTGGCAATCAGTAGTCTCAGACTCCTGACCTCAGGTGATCCTCCCACTTCAGCCTCCCAGAG
>NW_012150941.1:491545-492807 GCF_000956105.1 Propithecus coquereli
TCCATTCATGATAAATGCCTTATATAGTTAAATCATTTTTTCTCTTCTGTAACATAGTTTTACCGTATCTTTTCTATGTTTAGATGTGTTTTGATACACAAATATTTGCCACTGTGCTACAATGCCTACAGTATACAGTATACCACCATGCTATACAGGTTATAGCCTAGAAACAATAGGCTATACCACATAGATGAGGTATGTAGTAGGCTAGACCATCTAAGTCTGTGTAAGGTCACTCCAGGACGCTTGCACAATAACAAAATCTCCTAGAGACACATTTCTTAGGAGATATTCCCATTGTTAAGCAACACATGACTGTACTACACTTCTACAACCAGGTTAAAAGTGTGCATGAGTATGTAATTCTGTTAAGAATATACATAGGGGTGGAACTACTGAGCTACCACATATAGGTAACTTCAAATTGTTAATAGATAAAAGGTTTTTAAATATATTGTTTGACAATCTCCCTTATGAATATAGATGCAAAAATTCTCAACAAAATCCTAGCAAACTGAATTCAGGTGCTTATCAAAAAAATAATCCATCACAATCAAGTGGGCTTCATAGGGATGACAACATATGCAAATCTATAAATGAAATTCACCACATAAATAGAAGTAAAAACAAAGACCATATGATCCTCTCAATAGACACGGAAAAAGCATTAGACAAAATTCAGCACCCTTTTATGATAAGAATGCTTAACAAAATAGGCAATGAGAAAAGCCATATATGACAAACCCACAGCCAACATTGTACTGAAAGAGGAAAAACTGAAAGCATTCCCCCTTAGAACCGGAGCCAGACAAGGTTGCCCTCTATCACCACTTCTATTTAACATAGTGCTGGAAGTCCTAGCTAGAGCAATCAGATAAGAGAAGGAAATCAAGGGCATCCGAATGGAGACAGAAGAGGTCAAACTATCACTCTTTGCTGATGATATGATCTTATATCTAAAACACGTCAAAGATTCTGCCATGAGATTACTGAAATTGATAAACAAATTCAGCAAAGTCTCAGGTTACAAAATCAATGTACAAAAAAATCAGTAGCATTCTTATATACCAACAACAGTCAAACTGAGAACCAAATCAAAGACTCAATACCCTTCACAATAGCAACAAAGAAAATAAAATAACTAGGAATATATTTAACTAAGGAGATTGAAGACCTCTACAGGGAGAACTATTAAACATCATTTTTCACAGATCTAGAAAAAATAATTCTATGCTTTGTATGGAACCAGAGAAGACCCC
>NW_012150941.1:492857-493362 GCF_000956105.1 Propithecus coquereli
GGCAATCAGTAGTCTCAGACTCCTGACCTCAGGTGATCCTCCCACTTCAGCCTCCCAGAGGTGCTAGGATTATACACATAAACCACTGCACCTGGTCGACTTTTAGAACTTATTCTTTGTCTTTGGTGTTCTTAAATTTCAAGATAATGTGATTAACCATTTGTGGAACTTGAAAATAATAGTTTATCTTACATTCAAATTCTTCTGGAAGTTTCTTTAAAATATTTATTTTTCCATTTTCTTTTTCTGTGTCTCTTTATCCTGGATGCACATAAAATGGCCTTTCATTACACCTACTTACGTCTTACACATTATTTATCATTTATTTAGTGTTTTCCATATCTTTATCAGTTTTTTACTCCTTCTGACAAAGTTTCATATTTTTGGCTACAATTATTCTGTTCATCCAATCTCTTGAATTTTAAATTTAATTTTCCTGTAGTTTAAGCACAGTATTCCCATTTGGATCAAGATAACTTCTTCATGCTTTATGATACAAATATTA
>NW_012150941.1:495047-496485 GCF_000956105.1 Propithecus coquereli
AAATTATAGTTATATATATTTATAGGGTACAAAGCCACGTGACTTAGGAATACATAGTGGAATAATTAAATCTAACTAATTAGCATATCTATCAGTTTTGATGATTTTTATCTAGGATTTTCTATTCAAGTGTTGTAAGTATTTTAAAACTATACTATTTCCGGATGTAAAAAGATAGGAAGGCACCAAATTTTGGTCTCTTGAGTGAATGTTAAAGGTATTAAAGCAGGCCAGGAAATTGAAAATCTGAATGAGAACCTAGTTTTACCTAAGTGTGATAGTCACATTACTAAGTGCTTCTCATGTGCTACCTCATTTAATCTTTATTACCTCACTTAGAAATTGATTTTATTTTCTTCTCTTCTAAAGAAATCACTAAAACTCAGATGGACTTTATAATTCATCTTATGCAAATGGAATAAGAGTGTGAGAATAAGAACTTACCACAAATGACCCAATCAACAGGTTTTTACAAGGAGACATTTCAGAGAAACTAGAAGGAGTCTGTTGAGGGTGGGGAAATATTTAACTGCAAAAATGCATGTCTTGGAGATGATTTTGTGAAGTTAAATTTCTATAAATTTTTTTATGAAATATCTGCTTTTCTGAACCCAATCTTTGAAAGCAATACACGTGAAAATGAAGGATCTTTATTGCTGACTTGATAAATTGCCGTCTTAAATGGAAATAGTAAAGGATTTCTTATTATTTCTTCATCCTTTTCTGCTGGAAATATGCAAAATTTAAATATTGCAGAAATATATGTTTTTGAATTTCAGTTATTTTGTCAACATATTAGTCACAGATGCTGACTGAAGAAAAAATTTAGTGTGCAAAGTCCATAAACCTAGAGTTTTATGTGTTGACAAAAAATAAGGAATAAAAGGTGCAAAGTAATTATAGTGAAGTATCCTTTAAAAATGTCTATTTAATGCAACAAAATAGGCAGTCAATGCATTCTTTATCTTCCTATTTTTTGTATTATTATAATATGGTTGATATACAATGAAAAAAATATGTAGAACTGAAGCTGAGATTTCCATGATGTGGATAAACCATCTAATTTACCTAAACCTACTTAATGTTTAATCTAGTTAAGTTTAACAGTAAAGTCAACTGAAAACTTAATGCATAGCATAGCTGTATAAATAAGCCATAAGTAAAAAGAAAGTCATGGAATATATGGTTTAAGAGAATTGACTAGGTTTTGTCACTTACAAGCAGGGTAAACTCGATGTAGTTATATAAATTCATCTTAGATTTAATAGGGATCAGATTACATTTCACATTGTTGTTGAATGAATTAAATAAGATTTCATTTTATGCGGTGCCTACGATCTGTAGTACACAGTATGTAGTCAACAAAAAGTAACTACAGTCATGTGTCATGTAACATTTTGGTCAGTGATGGACTGAATATGTGACTATGGTTCCATAA
>NW_012150941.1:496535-497667 GCF_000956105.1 Propithecus coquereli
TTTGTTCTTCTTGGTTACTCTAGAAAGAAAGGAGTTGAGCTTCAATGTAGAAGATTTCCAAATCACCCTCCCATTGAGGTGAACTGCCTCTTTGAAACCACCATCCACATTTATACTGGCATTATTATTTATCATCTGAACAACTAGAGAACTAGTGCAGGAAACTTTTGCCATACATGAACAACTCAAGGAAGTATTTCTTTAAAGCATCCCCAATTATGGGTTATACCTTTTCCACACAGGCTGTGATTTCCTCCCTATAGGGATACAAGAGTCTTCTCCCTCCCAGAACTTTCTTACAACATTTTAATATTATTTTTTTCAGTTTCATATGATTCCATCTCACTTCTGTTCATATCCATGATTGAATAGCCTGATCTAATTTTTCATCTTATTGGGAAACCAGAAATTTAACCACTGATTCCTTACATGTCTATGTGCATACATTTATTCTCAAATTGAAAGCAATTCACAAAGAAAATAATAACATGCTATAATTATGTTTAAAATATTCAAATACTTAGATGAGTCCTATAACTTGAAGGAAAAGAGTTAATAAACCAAATTTTTTCTTAATTGATAGAAAAAAATCTCAGCTTTAAGATGTTAAAAACTTCTATATTCTAAGTAAAACACATCAATAAATAGAGATATTTTAAAAAAATCAAATTTCAAATGTACCTTTTACTTAACTCATCGATATTTAAATCTTCTAAAAATCTTCCCAAGCTATTATATAATCAACACAATCAATTTTAAATGGATTAAAAAGTAGTAATATGGTTGGAAGAAAAATAGGTGTGTTTAAGAGTAATGATGTTCTTTTTATGATTTTATTTCAGGTAATTTGCCCTTCTCAGATTATGACTTTATCAAAGCAAAATATGTCAGTTTCACACAAATTTTGTCAATGAGCTGCAGTAAAACATGACTATGATGCACAACAGATGGTATTATAATGGCTTGTTTAATTATTTCAACTGAGTGCAATTTTTAATGTAAAATATTCACGAAGAATTAAAATCAAACAAAACTATTCCAGAAAGAAACTCATATGATTAGGTGAGTCAAATCAACTTTTAAATATGTGTAAAATTGTTAATTTATTAATTACTTTAAACTGAGGAAAATC
>NW_012150941.1:502381-502679 GCF_000956105.1 Propithecus coquereli
GTTTTTAGAAAACTTTTATTTTAAATGAATCTTTAATTTCATTATTTTATCAATTTGTCAGTTTTTCTACATCTATTGTGATCATATTATGTTTCTATTTAAATCTGCTAATATGACAAACATAATGATTAATTCTGAAATGTTAATGAACTTACTTTCCTAGAATAAAATCAATTTGATCATGATTTATTTTCATCATTATATATGGCTGATTTAGTCTGCTAATATTTTAGATATAAAAAATTTAATGTTTTAATTTGGAATTAAGTATATCCTGAAATGGGAAACAAGATATAGA
>NW_012150941.1:503380-504352 GCF_000956105.1 Propithecus coquereli
ATACTTTTTAGAAAATATATAACCATGACTCTTATGCAAATATAAAATGATCACATATCAATTATTTTACTTAACTTGTAAATACCTATTTAAAGGAGAATTATTTGAATGTACCTAAATAGGTAGTCATGAAAGCGGAAATAAATTTTAAAATAGGTGCAAAACTGTTCACTATCCACAGACCAATAATCAATGCATTTCATTAGGCATAATTCAGTTGTATTTTTATAGAGAAGAATAATTTACATTGTTATTAATTTTCTGTGATTACAGGCTTGTAAAATAATTCAAAGACAATGAAAGTTTAAGATAAAGCAGAGCCGCACTAGACACAGCAGCCAGTAATCTCTTTTGTCTATTTCAGTTTTTCTCCATTGTTCTTAGAACATCTGACTATGGAAACAAGTTAGACTTTCCAACTGCCATACTAGAATTTCAGTATTAACACTTGGGCTGTTCAGCATGCAGATTTGTTATTTTACCTCAACCTCTACATGTTCAAACTTATTTCTGACACTTTGTCAAGTCTCTAATCACTTGATAGCAGATATTATGATATAAACTTTCCCTCCAGGGATGCTCGCAAATATTATATTTCAATAACTTTAACAGAATGATTTCTTTTAAGAGAAAAACCTGAATACTCTTTTAGTCTTTTCATTTGCATGTGCCTCATTTGTCCAACCCATAGTCAATTTCTAATGTCGTTTTATGTACATACAATTTCCATTGAGACACTAATTCTCCATTGTGCTCAGTGAGTCCATTTCTAATTACCCAATGGCAGAAGCTCTACATGAATTTTTACCTTTCAACTTTTTAGTACTGCTAGATTCACTCCACAAGAAATAAACCTCACCTTAATTAGCATATATTAACCTCACTATGTGGCAATTTATTGAACATAGTTTATTGAGTAAAGTGCACAAATCTTAAATGAACAGCTGGACAAGACTTTATGTATGGATAAAG
>NW_012150941.1:508262-509951 GCF_000956105.1 Propithecus coquereli
ATTTCTATTTCTTCCTGATTCAGGATTGGGAAGTTGTGTGCTTTCAGGAATTTATACATTTCCTCTTAGGTTTTCTAGTTTGTGTGTATGGAGTTTTTTGTAGTATTCGCAAACAATATTTTGTATTTCTCGGCTATCAGTTGTAATATACTCTTTTACATTTCTGATTAAGCTTCTTTGAGTTTTTTCTCTTCTATTTCTGGTTAATCTGGCTAGTGGTCTATTGATTTTGTTTATCTTTTCAAAGAAACAACTTTTTATTTCATCTATGTTTGTGTTGCTTTTTGATTTCTATTTCATTTAGTTCTTCTCTGAGCTTTGCTATTTCTTTTCTTCTACTGCCTTTGGCTTTAGTTTGTTCTTCTTTTCCTAGTTTCTTGATATGTAACATTAGGTGGTGAATTAGTGATCTTTCTGTCTTTTCGATAAAGGCATTTAAGGCTACTCAGGCGGCAGCAGCAGCAGTGCTATCAAGATGGAAAAATTTTGGTGGCAGATGCTGAGGGCCAGTGTGCACCTCCTCTGTTCAAATCGCTGGGAGGCAGCTGGTGGGGGCGTTGGGGGGTACACAGCACTGAGTCACAGTGCACACAAGAGCACCTGCCCTCCCATTTCATCCCTGGCCTGGCAGAGGTAATGGGGAGACGGCTGCAGTGGAGCCATCCCCTCTGCAGATTGGGCACTCTGGGGCTGAGAGCACAGTGGCATCTGTTGCAGAGAACTCAGACCAGAATCTGGCAGGCCCCCACTGCTGGCTCTCTGGTGCAATGCTGCTGCACTGTCTCCAAGCAGCTCCCTGATCAGTTTGGAGGTCTGCTGTGCTTGGGAAGTCCCGTCGCAGCTCATATTTCAGTGTCTGCTGGGGGAGTGAAGATCCTCCGGGATCTCTTCCCTGACCCTTCCATACATGTGGATGCTCCCCCAGATACCTTCCTATCTTGCTGATCAGATCATCCCACCTCTCCCCTCTCTCTCCTCTGCTTTGAATATCTCCAGTCATTTCTCTGATGAAGCATAGTGCTCTCTTGAGGGGGTGGATTCACCCTTCATGGATGAATCTCTACCTGCAGCCTTTGATCTTTCCCTTAAGAGTGGTGAGTGCAGGCCACTTGTAGTCTGCCCTCTTGGCAGAGCACCTGGTTATTCTTTTAGTTATTACTCTGGAAATTACAAATATTTTTATCAGCTTCTGAGCAATAAAAGAAATGGAACAACTTAAGTTTTTTTACCTTTTGAACTCTTTTTGCTACTATTACTATCTAGAAATGAGTTAAAGCAGGCCTGAGGCCCAGATCTTTACAAAGGCCTGCTAACAAGTTTGGCCCTTTGCTAGCAACTAGAATCTTGAATTGTGAAATGCTCTCTAAATTATAAATTGTTTCTCTGTGTCTACAGTGTGATTTGAGGTGAACACCAGCTTTGCTTTTGAGAGTCTGGAATATTGGTAGTTGAGCAGAGTATGTCCACATGACCAGCTCCCAATAGAAAACCATTAACTCTGTCTCAAATAGGCTTTCCTAACCAGAAACGTTACATGTATGTTATATTTTCCCTGCTGTATGCATGGTATACTCTGTGTGATCCCTCATAGGAGGAATAGAATATAGGAAACCTGTATATAGATCACTCAGGACCTAGCCTATGTCTTTTCCCCTAATTGAACAAGCTGAATGCCCTGACCCTGTTACT
>NW_012150941.1:510001-510315 GCF_000956105.1 Propithecus coquereli
TTAAGTCCCATTTATTTGTTTGTGTTGCTGTATTTCCTTTGGGATTTTAGTCATAAATTCCTTGCGTAGGCCAATGTCTAGAAGAGTTTTTCCCATATTAGAATTTTTATGGTTTCATGCCTTACATTTAAGTTTTTATCAATGTTAAATTAACTTTTGTATATGGTGAAAGATAGGAGTACTCTTTCAATCTTCTGCATGTCGTTATCCAGTTTTCCTGGTACCATTTATTGAATAGGGTTTCCTTTTTCTAGTGTATGTCGTTGTCTGTTTTGTCAAAGATAAGTCAGTTGTAGCTATATGGTTTAATTTCT
>NW_012150941.1:521820-522183 GCF_000956105.1 Propithecus coquereli
TACAAAACTTCAGCTCCTGTCTTCATATGTCTCCCCTCTCCAGAATTTTAGCCTCTCTCTTCTTATTGCTTTAGTAGTTCTCTGAGGTCTTTAAAAAGATAAATGTTGTGGAGAAATTTTGGTTTTTTATGCTCTTCTTGGTGTCAATACTGTTTTTCTTCAGTTATCCTATATGACCTAAAATTAGAAGTTTCATTTTATAGAAGTTTTACCTTGTTTTTACTTCATATAAACTTGACTTCTTGAGGCTTCCAACATAACACTGCTTTAACACATTGCAATATAAATCAACTGTCCTCAATATTCTACCGTTTTCACTAATAGGAAATTTTATAAGACTAAAAAATAGCCAAATTCAATCCT
>NW_012150941.1:522480-523235 GCF_000956105.1 Propithecus coquereli
TTTAATCTAAAGAAAGAAAATATACAAGAAATTATCAAATTTAAAGAAGAGACTCAGACTCACTCAAATGTCATATGATTTGGCCCAAATTGTAAAATAACCCATACTGCTGTGTGGAACACCTTCCTTACTTCACTTGAACTCTGATAGCCCATTACCTTGGTCTGTCTTTGACTCCCTGTAGCTCTCCACCCATGACCATATGGGCACCCTCCTCACTCCAGTCTTCCTCTGACATTTCTAATAGCCAGTCCCTTAGCCCTAACTGTTGTGAGTATAGTACTTGCCCTATCTGACCTCACCATCTTCACCTAGGACACCCTACCATACAGAAGACTTTCTTACTCCACTTAATCTCTAATCTCATACACAAACTGCCTCCTCCACCTTGTCCACTCTGCTCACGGTTTTCTGTCCTGTTGTTGGACACTGTTAACATTTGCACATCTGTTTCTCAGCGTTCTCAGATTCTGGCATTCCAATCTGAGACATCAAGTCTCCCTCGAACACAGCATGATCAGCTATCTTGCATGACCTTATCTAATGTCTTTAAGACTGAATTATTCTTGATTAGATTATAGTGATAGATACTAACTTCATGATTTTGATTATATAGAAGAATGTTTTTATTTATAGGAAGTAAATACTAAGGGATTTGAGGATGATTCGCACCAACTTTGCAAAGTGATCATCTCAAGTGGTTCAAAGAAATCACCAGGAAATAAGTGAAGAATTTACTGTACTAGGCAATAAAT
>NW_012150941.1:525118-525592 GCF_000956105.1 Propithecus coquereli
AGCTGCTCCATAGTGTTCTTTTTTTAAATAACTCATTTATTTTTATGCCTTTGGAATTTCCTATGGCACATTTTCTAATTGTTTTCTTCACTGTTATAGTTCTTTCTGACTTACTGAGAAAATGGACAGGCATTTTCCTTTTCTCTACTTGAAAGCATATATTTAATAAAACCCCTTTCATTCTCTCACATTTTTATGCTTTCCTTCATGGGCAAATGACTGTGAGACATTTAATTCCCTAAACAAGATAGAATAAGTGTTAGCTTTTGTATGATAGTGTATACAAAATGCTTTCCTATGCATTATTGTATTGTTTAAAGAAAGTTTAAAATTAGTTATTATACTCAGATGACAAACTCAGCATCACAATTTAAGTGACTTGCCCAGAGTCATACAGAGGTAAAGAAATTCACGAAATTTCACCCCAAAATATGACTCCTTGTTATGAAGAATATTTTGAAATAAAGGTCATTC
>NW_012150941.1:525724-526093 GCF_000956105.1 Propithecus coquereli
GAACAAGAATAAAAATGCCATTGTGCAGAACACAGTAGGACTTCAAAACTTCAAAAGACAATAACTTTTCAAGAAAACCTTAAAAATAAAGCTTGATGTATATAATGAAACACAATGGCGTTACATTCATAACTTAATTTTAGGGCTTCAAATATACTCTAGTGAAACCATGAACAAGTTCCTAAGCATGATCTAATTTGACGCTCAAAGATATAAATAAATGAGAACATCAACTGGAGTGAGAATGAATGGGCAGAAGTAAAAACAATTTCTGTAAGTTTGTAGGGTGTTAATTACCTGAAGCACTAGCACAAAATATAGTTAAATTAGTTGAAGGGCATTTTAACTGATTTGCTTTTCATTAGCCAG
>NW_012150941.1:526155-527017 GCF_000956105.1 Propithecus coquereli
ATACCCTCTCTGTATCAGAAAAGAAGAGTGGTAAGGTAAGCAACCATGAAGAGTACTATAGACACAAATCTCTAAGTCTATACATTTTATATTAAGTTGTATTAAGCAACTCTGTATAGATAAGGAGTTATTTGTTAACTCAACTATTTTCTGTTCATTCACTCATCAAACAGCATGAGAGAGCATATAATATATGTAAGATACCTTACTAGAAAACATATTTGCCTCCTGAAAAGTTGCTAGAAGGAGGAAGGGGTTAAGGAATTTTCTCTGAAACATATTTCTCTAGCCTTGATAATTTTTTGTCATGTCAAGAACCCATCGAAATACCTGGAGAAAAAAAAAAAGGCACATTTAACAGTAGTAAGAAAAAATCATATAGGAAGATCTGACACAGAGAAAATGAAGAATTTATCTAGTGATTTGAGGTACTCAAAAGAAAAATCTAGTATGCTTTCACTTCCAGGCCTTTGCACTTGCAGTTCCATCTGCGTGGAATTCTTCTTCCTCACATGTCCATGTGGTTCTTTCCTTCACATTTTCAACGTCAGACCTCTAACACTTCTCTGCTAAAATTGCAGCTACCTCCTCTGTGGTTGTTACTTCCCTTCTCTAAACCACTCATTGCTATCTCACGCACTATGTATTTACTTGCTTGTTTTTGTCGTTTTTGTTTGCCTGTATATAAACTCTGTAAGAACATGATTTCTGTCTTTTTTATTCACTACTCTTTTATTAGTACCTTAAAAAGCATCTAGCTTAAAGAAGTTGCTGGGAAAGATTTGTTAAATGAATGAAT
This sequence comes from Propithecus coquereli, assembly GCF_000956105.1. NCBI lineage: Eukaryota > Metazoa > Chordata > Mammalia > Primates > Indriidae > Propithecus > Propithecus coquereli. Next base: position 526,955 of record NW_012150941.1, read on the forward strand.
ACTTTAAAACAGAGGGGAGAATAGAAAGCACTAAGAGAAATTCAAAAGAAATGCAAAGAAAAT
>NW_012150941.1:527067-528176 GCF_000956105.1 Propithecus coquereli
TGTTGCTAATATTTACTAATGTCAGTTGTTATGTTACCATATGACAATTCTAAAGATGGTCTCTATGGCATCTAGATCCTCTGATTCTGAGCCCTTCCTAGAATTTCTAAACTCATATTTGCCCAGGAAATTCTGATATTCTTTCTATGACATATTAGAAGTAAAAGTCAGAATTATTGTTGGGGAGAAGGTAAAATGAGATCTTTCATGCAAAACCACTTTTCGCCATATTATTAATAAGATATTCTTTTCCAGCCGAAGGATAAAAGCAATTACACGCATAAGCCATACTGTTCAGGCCAGTACCCTCTTGTCTGTAGGACTTACACGTAAGTAGACAAGCTAGGTGAAATTCATAATTTTTCACAGTCTTCTTACATATCTTTGTCAATATGAGACTGAAAAGCATCTCTGTTTACCCATTTGATTCTGAACTCTCATTCCTGTCTCTCCAATTCAGGCTCTTAGCTGATTAAAATCTCCTCCTCTCTCCAACTCCTTTCCCCATTTTGTTCCCTGGAATGCCTATTCATCAAGTTTCAGATATTCTTAAACTCATCTCTGAATTTCCCCTTTATATTGTTTTTTAGATCAAATATTTATTTTCTCTCTGAATATACCATTTCCTGCAGTTCTTTTAGTGGAAAGCTTTTGTTTTCTTTTCACATTCAACATATCTTAAGTTTGAAAGCAGTGTTCCTTGCTCTCCACTGTTGCTCTGAAATATTTACTTCTTCTCTGTTTTTAGACTTTTCCACATTTAGCTATATACGTATTCTATATTTCTTCCTAGTGATCCTGAAAGTTTCAGGCATTGTTCTTTTAATCACAGATCTCCATTTATCTCCATTTATCTCTACAATACTTTAATACCCTTTGTATATCTCATTTTGCTCTTTAGACTTCTAAAATATTTGACTCAAAAAATTGTCTTTTCCTTTACTCTGCCATGATCACGTTGTGCGTGTTGTCATAATCATAAAGTGAACCATCTCTTGAATCACTAATTCAGACTTTTTGCTATATGATTTTTTAACAACAATAAGTACATTATTATAATCAGTACATTAAATATACTGATATTGTTGGTCTTGACATGTGACCTTAAA
>NW_012150941.1:528226-529192 GCF_000956105.1 Propithecus coquereli
TTTCAATTTTGAGAGTGGCCAAGGTTTAATCACCGCCTATTCACCCCTGGTGATGAGGAAGAGTCTCCTGTCCTTGGATTATGGGGATGGCCTAACACACAGCACTGGATGCTGGAAAGATGAAATCAGCAGCTGTTTATTAGTCACATATGCCCCCTTCCATGTGAAGAGGGCGCTGCATTCTACAGAAAGCCACATGCAGTGGTTGCTCTTGGGATTAGAGTGAACGACCAGAGGCAGTGAGAGGCAGGCTTTGTAGTATCAAAAGAGTGAGATGCTCCCTGAATCCTAAAGGAGAATACGATTGGCTTGATTGAATAATTTCATGGGCTGGCAAGGAACTGAAGCCCCTACTCAGAGGTAAACAGAAATTCTGATTACCCTTTGACAAAGGGCTATTTGGCTAGAGATCTTATCTACAGGAGCAGAGTGGGGAGGAGAATTTGCCGTTATGTCATTCTAAGACATTTCAATTTTATCAGATATCAAGGCAGCATATATTATTGAGTGTTAATTTTAGGCATTAAATCACAAGCCCATACAGTAAACTTATGTTTTTGCATATACTACATGTTTTACCTTTAGGTAAGGGGAATTTCAGGGGTAAGATCAGAGATAAGATTTAATGGCCTCTGCTGGGATGTCATTATCAATGGATTCCTCATGACCAGTAACCCACATTGGACATGCCACAGTTACCTGCTATTAACTTAGACCTGAGGGGGAAGGAGGGAGAAAGGAGGGAAGAGAAAAAGAAACATGACAAGTAAGAATTTTTTTAAGTCTGTAACTTTTCTTATAGGGAAAAATATCATTTTATCTACGACAGAAAACTCAGATTGTCCTCTTTAACACCAGAAAAAATTGGAAGAACAACTTTTGAATTTTTAGCATTGAAAAATTATCTCACTCACAAATCTTAAAACTGAAAAGATTATTTGTTTATTTTGGGGTGAAGATATTACA
>NW_012150941.1:535257-535631 GCF_000956105.1 Propithecus coquereli
AATGATAAAAAGGATGCTTTCCTTTAAGATCAGGTAGGAGACAAGAATATCCACTTTATCCACTTATATTCAATATTGTACTGGAAGTTCTCAACAGGGCAATTATTCAAGAGAAAGAAATAAAAGGTAACAAGATTAGAAAGGAGAAAGTAAAACTGTTTCTATGTGAGATGATATGATCTTGTATATAAAAAAATTTACAGAATCCCCAAAATACTATTAGAACTACTAAATGAGTTCAGTAAGTTTACAAGATATAAGATCAACATACAAAAATCAACAGTATGTTTATACATTTGCAATGAAAAATGTTAAATTTAAGAAAAAATTTTTCATTCATAATAGTATGAAAAAGAATAAAATACTTAGAAATA
>NW_012150941.1:537047-537501 GCF_000956105.1 Propithecus coquereli
TGAAAACATAAGCACCACATGTACTCACCAGCAAATTGGTTTCACTGATCAACACCTAAGGGCACATATGAGAATAACATTTACTGGGTGTCCGGCAGATGGGAGGGGGGAGGAAGGGATGGGTACATACATACATAAGGAGTGCGATGTGCACCATCTGGGGGATGGACATGCTTGAAGCTCTGACTTGTGGGGGGAGAGGGGCTAAGGGCAACATATGTAACCTAAACCACTCTACCGCCATAATATGCTGAAATAAAAAAAAATAATAAAAAAGTCAAAAAAAAAAAAAAACCAATAGATATTGGTGTGGATGCAATGAAAAAGGAATGCTTATAAATTTTGCTAGTGGGAATATACATTAGCACAATCTTTATGGAAAACAGTATGGAAATTTTCCAAAGAACTATTTATTAAACAAAAGTTGCTCTGCCATATGATCCAGTAATCTCAC
>NW_012150941.1:539785-542607 GCF_000956105.1 Propithecus coquereli
AGTCTTAGGGTTTGCTTTGGTTGAACTTTCGAAATGACTTACTCCCAGTTGGGTGTTCAACAGGACTGTCAATCAGAATGCCTGTATGTGGTCTCTCCATCTTGACAATCTTGGGACATTCTATCCTATTCTATGGTTGCTTACTTCCTCCAGATGAAGTTTCCCAAGAGGTGCTTAATGGTTATTTGCATTTTAGGACTGGATTCAAGGGGAAGAGTAACTAAAAACTGTATTCCTCCATCTTCAGCCTTAAACTTAGTAATTAACTATCTACTTTCTTTGTTACGTTCAGTTGGAAGCCTTCCTTAGACTTTTGTTAGAAACTGTTTGGCTCAGAGCTAAGTATCACCTATTTTGCACATTCAAAGCATTCCACTGAAGCTATCTTACAAGAGACATCCACAACAATCCTCGGTCTCTCTCCATCATCCCCAATAATGTTTTCCACGGTATCTTGAATATCTGTCATGCATTTAGCAGCAAAAATACATCGAAGAGCTCATTATCATTGGCAAAAAATATGAGAAATTTTGGTTGTTGGGATATTGAGGAAATCTTCAAAATGAGAATTGCTCTCGTTGCCATCAGTGGAACACGAAGGATTCTCAAATCTCAAATACGCTCTATTGCTGTTTGGCAGAGAAAAGTAACTGGGAAGAGGAAGAAGGTGGGAGGAGTCTTTCAAATTTCACCTCCCTTAACCATTTATTGGGGTATTTCATAGAAATTATTTCAAGAGAAGTTTCTGCTATGAATTTTTTAAAACCTCTAACTTATATTCCAATAAATCAATTAATTTTTTTAAATGCAACATTAATGTTGCTGGCCCAGATGCAATGATACTGAGAAAGGAGTTCTCCTTTCATCATTATTCTTTTCATCCTGTTTAGATATTTTAACGGTCACTGTGCATCTGGTGTTGCATTAGGTTTGTGATTAAATGAAAGGGAAATGCCACTGAGCTACATTGTTTAGCTAAGTCATGTAACCCAACATTTCAGGTTGGCATTTTGCAAAGTTGTAACTTTAAAGCTGGTATTTCACAAAAATATTCAAAAATAAATTTCCTCTACATTATACACTTTTTGTAAAGGTTAAGTGCACAGTGTTTCACTTTTAAGGTGATTCTTAAATTGACAACGAAGTTACTCCCTTTGTTTTGAGATGTCAACCATAATACATGGTTCATTTAAATGTGACCCACAGTCTTTCTTACTCTTAATGCCTTTCTTTTGGTATTTTAAATAAAAACCTATACTTGGCTCCCTCACCTGGAAAATTGTCATTGACTTTTCTATGTAGGAATCAGGCATTATAATTCATCTCTTTGCATCCCACCTAAAGTGATTTATTTTTCTATAAAAAATTAAGCTAATCAGTGGTTGGAGTTTAGATCTCCATGCTTCTAAATGAGCACCATTGACCAATCACAAAAGATGAGTCAGTGCAGAGTATACACTGCTATTCACTTCCTGGAATGTAAAAGTCTGAATGTTAGCTAATTGCTTATAGTTCAGATGACATAGGGACGTAGTATAAGCAATGGTTTTATTTATTTTGTATAGTGCAATCAAATGAAATGTTATAAAACTATGTGAACAGTATACAGATTTATAATAGAATATAGCATTACTGGAAAAATCATCAGGTAAGAGGGGTCTCAAATTACACAATAACATTCAAATCAGTACACACACATCAGAATAAATAAACAACTTTGAGAACTTTGGAGCTCAATTTTACTATCGAATAACACAATGACTTCAGAGTTTCTCAATAATTTTGGCTCTGTGATAGATTTTGTCTTCTTTAGACCCTGAAAATGCAAGGATGCATTTAATAAAGCAAAAAACACAACACCTCTCTTTTGAATATGCACCAGTGTGAGGTAGGGGTGGGTGTGTGTGTGTGAGAGAGAGAGAGGTTTTAATATGGCTGTTTTTCTTTTTGATCACTGATTGACACAATTGTGATAATTTACATTTGTGCCACTGTGAAATTAAGGTAGATTTAAAAGAGTGATGCTTTACAGACTGTCTTTGCCATTACTTATGCAGTTAATGTAAATTTTGGTTAGTGTAATACATCTAAAGTATAGATTTTTATTGGTAAAAACACCACTGCAAATTCCATCTCCCTACATAGAAAAAAAAGTAAGCAGACTTTCACTAATAATACTCCTACAAATTGTTTATCCTTCCCAGCCCTAGCCTTTTCTCCCCCAATTCAAAACAGTTGATACTGCAAGCAATCTTCCATCTCCCCGTGTCAGAAAGTATGGAGAGTTTCTGAGCAAAATGAATATAATTTCTCCTCTGAAATATTTTATAATGTTGACTGACAATACATACGTATCATTTTTGGTGTCCAGAAAAACAAATCTTGTTAAAAATCAGTGTTTGGCATAGTGTAAACAGCTATTTTATCACCCTCTTAGCTTTTCTTATACCCACCCATGTCCTCCCTACTCAAAACTATAGCTTTTTTCTCGGAACTCCAAGTGTAAGGCTAAGACTTATACTTGGTTATATAGTTTGTACTTTCTTAAAGAAAGTATTTGCATTGTATAATGTAATTCTAAAGAAGTAAGGATAAAAGAGACATTAGGTTTAATTTTTAATAATGTGGAGATCTTTATTTTTCATTTACTATCACATACAAGGATAAAAAGGAGACTACATGCTAGTTTCTCATGCACTTTTCAAATGGGCGCTATATGTTGGAAACAACCTTTCAATAATATCAGCCACAGCAAGCTCCATGAAGAAGTCTGGATGTTTGTTTGTCTGAGTTTGAAGCTGTTCTGATAAACCTTTCCTAAG
>NW_012150941.1:546288-546633 GCF_000956105.1 Propithecus coquereli
GCTGGGTGGGGTAGCAAGTTGTGTTATGGTCTATTAGTTCCTTTGGTTTACAGATGCTCCTAAACTTATAATGAGATTACATCCTGATCAACTCATTGTAAATTGAAAATATTGTGTAATACATCAAAAATGAATTTAATGCCTTGATAAATGCATAATGTCAAAAAATTACATATCAAACCAATGTAAGTCTGGATGCTCCTATATTTACTATGTGATCATATCTCAATAAACTCATGGTGAGTTGAAAAATCACAAGCAGAACCATTATAAATCGGGAACTATCTGTATACTGCTGCATAAATTTGCTATTTCTGTATTGATTTTCTGTCTGATTGTTCTATT
>NW_012150941.1:546683-547064 GCF_000956105.1 Propithecus coquereli
TTAAAATTTTAATTTTACACACTCTATCTTTATAATGATACATGGCTTTTAAAATGTGATGCTCATTTTATGAAGTATGAGCTAATAGAAAATGTATATAGTGTATTCCCATGATGGTGTTGTGATTGGCTAGGGAAAATACATGGAACAGTTTCCTTTATTGAATCAAGACCCATACATATATTAATACATGTGAATAAAATTTATCACATTGTATTCCTATTAAAAGTGTAAAAACAAAACACACACTGAGAAAAAGTTATATACTTTTAGCAAGAATGGAAGAAAAATATAAAGTCAATTCAGTAAATGTTATATTTCCCTATCTTTGCATTGTATTTTGTTAAAGATTTTAGTCATCAGTCAATATAATTCTTTGTT
>NW_012150941.1:547332-547710 GCF_000956105.1 Propithecus coquereli
AATTTTTTCTCCATTAATGCATGTCAGATTATCATCTTTCTTTGAGGCATAGAGAAAATAAAAGCTGTATTCAACATTTTTTTTCTTCAGATTTCTCTATTAGTTCAAATCCATAGATGTTTATGAAAAGTCACAATAAACTAGATTATAAGAAACATCAGTAAAGGGGAGAAAATGCTGCTATCATCTATAAAAAGTGATTAGGTTATAATAAAATGTCATATTTAGCTGAAGAAAAGGAAAATATTTTTAAGACTTATTTATATCTAGCTGGATACAAAATTTAACGTTACTAATAAACTTAAGCAAAGTCTAAAAAAAAAGCAAAATTTTTCATTCCATTAAGCAATTTCTCTCCATTATACAAAATCTAACTAA
>NW_012150941.1:548582-549017 GCF_000956105.1 Propithecus coquereli
GGCCAACAACCATTCACTGACATAAAGCTTTTATCTTAAATCTTTTCTTAAATTACCCCTTTTCATTGACTGAATGCCTGTTAGGGAACAGTTTTTGTGGTAATTCTGTGAATAAAGAGGAATAATATTTCCTTCCTTTCAGGTAATATTCTCTGTGAAACAATTATAAAACAGTAAAATAAAAAATACTCCTGCATCTTTATGGAGGTACGTACAACATATTATGGGAATAAAGAGGAGAAGTAGGTTAAGAACAGATTTTATTTTCTTTTGTTGGAGTTTAGCAGTTAATTGATTGATGGCAACATTTCCAGAGAAATTTTACTGAATTACTAAGACCTTAACTTAGATTGTGGTATTGTAATAAGTGGATGAAGATTGAGGTAATCAAGACATTGAATGAAAGCTAAGACAAATGACAGTTCCTAAAGGAAT
>NW_012150941.1:549225-551313 GCF_000956105.1 Propithecus coquereli
AAGGTCCTACCATGTAGTAGTTACTATTGTAAACAGATCAAATATCCCTGTTCCCTTGAAGTTTACATTCTAGTGGGCAGAGAGAATACTAAACAACATAATTAAGATGCATCCACACACACACATTATGTTAAATAATAAGTGATAAAGAAAACATAAAGCAGCGAAGAATTAAATAACGTGGAGAAAGAAGTTGCAATTTTAGATCTGGTGGTGGACAAAGAAGGTCTCACAGAGATGGTGATATTTAAGTAAGATCTGAAAGAGGTGATGGATCTGGCCATGTATTTAGTTGTGTGCCTCAGAAGAGCAGTCCAGGAAAGAAAATAAATAAATAAATAAACTCCAGCAAGAGCAATGACTCTGGTATGCTGTTGTGTGGAGGCCAGTGTGGCTGGAATTGAGGGAGCAAGGTGGAGAATAGTAGGTAAGTTTGGAGAGGTAAATGGTACCCAATCATAGAGAACCTTTCTAAGGACTTACGTTTGAGTAACATAGGAAACCATTGGTGGGTTCTGAGTGGAATAGTAGGATAATCTGATATATTTGAAATGTGTTACTCTGGCTGCATTGTTAAGATTGGATTTTATGGGTCTGACCGATTATTTAATCATGGCTGCACAGAGCAAGTTATGTATTAATATTTCACTGTGGGTTTTTAATGTCATAGACATTTTCAGAGACAGAGTCAAGTTTCACTAAAGTGATTTATTTTATGAGAAAAATAGAAAATATGAAAAAAGAGTGTGTCTACAACTATCTTCACAGATTTAACAAAAGAAGTCATTCCAACATGAAATTCAGTCCAACAGAAATGCATGACTACCTAACACATCTATTCTTACCTAAAGCTTAGCATAACCGATAAATTGAGATTGAAAATGGTCAAATTCTAATTCACTTTCAAGGGAGATTTTCTATCATTAAGCTCTTACTGGAAATAAGATATTCAATACAAAGAGAAAATTCAATCCTTCAATTCCTTGTTAAAGACAAACATCAGAGGACATAAAAATTCATAAACATGTGCAAAAGGCTTCTCTAGCTTACCATCTGGGAAATAATAAAGATTATTTTACATAAATTTTATTGCAGGTCGTAGAAATGAAAATTCTTGGCATTCTGATAGTTAATAAGAGCAATAAATGGTGTATGTATTCACAGGGCTTAGAAAATATGCAGACACATAAGCATGCTGTTTATTTGTAGTCATATCTGTAATTTGCTTTAGCTTAAATTGTATGAAAATAGGTGTTAAAGATAAACATCTACTGAAAGAACCAACTGCATCACATATGGCAAAAATTTATCCTTTCTTTTTTAAAAGTAACTGTTCTGAAATAATAATATATAGAGTTGCTAAGAATTCATATGGCCCTTTTAATATTAAGCTGTTAATATTCATTGACATATAATTGTTTTCATTTTTCTTATTGATTCCTTTTTCTGCTTGTGCTAAGCCATCTGTTATAAACTTAGATTTATTTATAAAAACACCTTCCGCTTGGTTAGAGACAATCAGAATTTAGACTGTAATGGCATTTCATACATTTTTTTGATCCCTGTGGAGAAGGAAGTCTCAAGTTGACCTTCATGTACCTATTTAAGGAAAGCTATTATTGAACTGCTGTACTTGATAAGGAGATCTAATTCCACAGGAATAGTAAAAATGAAGAAGAGGGTAATCATATTTGAAAAAGGGTAGGCTTATTCATTCAACAGAAAATAGAGAAGAGCAAAGCAATATTAAGGATGATGTTCTCATTTAGTACAAGGTGAAAAGGGCTTAAAAAAGGGACACTGGTTCAAAATCCTCCAAGAACAATTTTTTATACTAATTTATATATGTAAACAAAGACAAAGCTTTACAATTTCTACCTACACTGTGTTCTGTACAGTAAATAACTAGTCACTATTGAGCAAGTGACTAGTTTGTACTATGTTTCAGATTCCTATTAGAACACACAGGCATATATTTTTCATTGTAATATTTAAACTATAAGTATAAATATGCATCAATTGGGGTTACTCTGAGTTAAAATGACAAATGTTGATAAGAAACAAAGGGAAAATAAATGTAACTGTTTT
>NW_012150941.1:553158-555019 GCF_000956105.1 Propithecus coquereli
GCAGCTTAAAACAACACAAATTTATTATCTCACTGTTTTCATGGATCAGGAGTCTGGCATGTCATGGCTGGATTCTGTGCTTAGGGTCTCACATAGTTGAAATTGTGGTGTCATCTAGAGCTATGTTCTCATCTGAAGCTCAGGATTATCTCCCAAGCTTGTAAGGATGGTTCGTGTAATTTCATTTAATTTAATTCTGAAGGCTGAGGTCCCCAAGCTTTTGCTGGATATAATCAGGGAATGTTTTTGGCTCTTAGTGGATGCCCACCATCCTGTCACGTGACCATCTCCATAATGTGGTATTTGTGCCTTCAAAGCCAGCAGGAGAATGTTTCTTTTGTGTCTAATCTTTGGCTTCTCTGTCTCTGACCTGTAGGCAAAGATTTAAGGGCTCAATTGTTTAGGTCAAACCCCTCGTATGTCCAATTTGATTAGTCTAAAGTCAACTGATTCATAACCTTAGCTTCATCTTTGGAAAATCTTTTCAAATATAAATCGAGTTTCACAGGAATGATCTTTCACATTTCTGTTCACATTCAATGGGAGATTTTACAAGGGGAACGTTTATGAGAAATCATCTTAGAATTCTACCTACCTGAATTTTCCTTCCGTCTTAATGAGTTCTGTCTTTTAAATCCCTGAAGTATCCCTTACAATTAAAGTTCTATTGACTCTCTCCATCACTTTCTCTAAACATGCTAACACATACAGAGTGGACACTTCTCAAATTCTTTCCCTTATGGCTCTTGGCCCTCATGGAAAGTAGAAAAATATAGGATTTGGAGTGGTGGCAGGAAGTGGTAAATACTAGTTATGACCAAATGAGACACACTGTTATAACTCCCCTTGAGCAGAATTCATATACTGATTTAAATGAAGTGGACTCCCAGATATGTCAAGCTATGAGTGACAACTGAGCAATGGGAATCACATACGTTTCCCCTCAGAAAATTACTACACCCTCAGAATGTTGACTCTAATGCAGATTTCTTTAAGGAGGAATGCAGCCGTGAAGGACAGTGGCCCCACATATATAAAATGTTAGCAGAGCGCAGTGGGTAGAACACAGGTTCTGGATTCAGGACATATATGTATACATGTGTGTGTTTGTGCAATTTGTTAAATTATAACGTGCAAATATCAGATTTGGCAATCTCGTTCTGCGTTCTCAGTTCTTGGTGTGCTCTTGGCTGAAGAATGACCAGACACACCAAAGGAAAGCAAGCACAATGTGCAATTTATTGAGGGGATGCAAGATACCACTTTTGGACAATTGGGAGTTATATGACCTAAATCTTTTCTTTTTTAATTTCTTTTTTTTTTCTTATATCAGGGTATTATGAGAGTACAAACATTATGGTTACATTGTATTTCTTTGTTTCGTCCTAGAGAGGGTTAGAGGTGTGTCCTTCCCCTCTACAATGCTCCCCGTGTCCTTTAGTTGCGGGTTTACCCCCGCACATCCCCCTAATCCCTGGAGGGTATTACTCCCATGTGAGCACCCTAGTATTCAACAGTTAGTACCAGTTTGATGGTGAGTTCAAGTGGAGCCCGTTCTTCCAATCTTCTGTTACCTTACTTCGGATAATAGGCTCAAGTTCAATCCAGGAAAATACAAGAGGTGCTAGGTCACTGTCATTTCTTATAAATGAGTAATATTCCATTGTATAAATATGCCAAATTTTAATAATCCACTCATGAATTGATGGGCATTTGGATTGTTTCCACATCCTTGAAATAGTGAATTGTGCTGCCATAAACATTTGGGTGCAGGTGACTTTATCATAGAATGTCTTTTGCTCTTTTGGGTAGATGCCTAATAGTGCTATTGCTGGATCTAATGGTATTTCTATTTTTAGCT
>NW_012150941.1:555332-555645 GCF_000956105.1 Propithecus coquereli
ACCCAATTGATTAAAGGCAGATTAACAAGAGAAAAGACATACAGATTTATTAACATGCATAGGGAATGATCACAGAGTGATTGCCCCAAGATGCAATGGGATGCGATGGTTGTACACGCTTTTTCTTAAGGGAAAGGAAGATGGAAAAGTGTGGATGATTTTAGGACGGTAGTAAATGATTTTTAGGAGAATTCCATGGGCTCGAAGAACATTCAATTGCCTGGGACAAAGTCTGTTGGGCTCACAGAGCAGAGGATGCTTTATGGCAAAAGTCTGCCCAGGTATGTTGACAGATAGGCCTTTCTTCCTGTAA
>NW_012150941.1:557944-558257 GCF_000956105.1 Propithecus coquereli
ACCCAATTGATTAAAGGCAGATTAACAAGAGAAAAGACATACAGATTTATTAACATGCATAGGGAATGATCACAGAGTGATTGCCCCAAGATGCAGTGGGATGCGATGGTTGTACACGCTTTTTCTTAGGGGAAAGGAAGATGGAAAAGTGTGGATGATTTTAGGAAGGTAGTAAATGATTTTTAGGAGAATTCCATGGGCTCGAAGAACATTCAATGGCCTGGGACAAAGTCTGTTGGGCTCACAGAGCAGAGGATGCTTTATGGCAAAAGTCTGCCCAGGTATGTTGACAGATAGGCCTTTCTTCCTGTAA
>NW_012150941.1:558387-558623 GCF_000956105.1 Propithecus coquereli
AGTTCTAGATAGATTCTGGTTATCAGCCCTTTATCAGACGTGTAGAGAGCAAATAATTTCTCCCATTCTGTAGGCTGTCTATTCGCACTAATGATAGTTTCCTTAGACATGCAAAAGCTTTTTAATTTGATCAGATCCCATTTATTTATTTCTGTTGCTGCAATGATCGCTTTAGGGGTCTTCTTCAAGAATTCCTTGTCTAGACCGATGTCTGAAAGGGTCTTCCCAACATCTTC
>NW_012150941.1:559679-561860 GCF_000956105.1 Propithecus coquereli
ATCTCATAAATAAGGATTTTATATTCCTACTTCTTTGCCAGCTTAATAATTTTCCCATTGAATGCCAGCCATTGTGAATTTTACCTTGTTGGTTGAAGGATAATTTTGTATTCCTATAAATATTCTGCAGCTTTGTTTTGATATGCAGTTGACTTACTTGGAAACAGATTAATGCTCTTGGGACTTGCTTTTAGAATTTGTTTGACCTAACCGGAGCAGTGCTCATTCTAGTGCTAATTATTCCACTTTACTAAGGCAAGATCCTTATGTGAACCCCAACAAATTCCCTGTGCATTTTGTTTATTTGTTTTCTGGTCTTACTGGAGGGAGTAGGCACTATTCCTGGCCCCTTGGGCATGGCATGTCAGAAACCCATATGTATTTTGCTCTTTCCTTATGTCTTATCCTTTCACATAGTTCTATATTTTGTCTCAGGTATTTACCTCATTGCATGAGTTAATCAATACTCAGATGAATACTCAAGAATATGAACTTCATGTTTCTGTACTTCTCTATCAATGCAGCTGTTGCTTTTCTGGTACTCTATTCTTCAAGCTCTTGCTGTTTTTGTCTCCCTAGACCATCCTCTCTTCAACTCAGGGAGTCTTCTGTGTTCCATGTTGAGTTTCCCCTCCCTGAACTGCAACCTGTAAACTCTCTCAAGGCAGTAAGTTGGACAGTCATAGAGACTCACCTCATTTGTTTCTTTCAGGGGTCACTGTCTTTCATTTTCTTATGCCCACTGTCTTATAAACTGTTATTCCATGTATTTGCCTATCTTTTAATTGTTTTAAGTGGGAAGATAAATACCGTCTCTGTTACTCCATCTCCCTACTTTAAATTCTTGAATCTCTCTACTTTCCTGTATCTTGCTCTTTCCATGTTTCTTTCACCACCAACTCCTGCAGCAGCCTCTGCCATGGTTTTGTATTCTAATATCACTGCATCTCTCCAGATGTCTCGGTTTCATAATCTGTAAAACAGGAATAATAAAAATATTGAACAGGCTTGAGGGTGACATTGATAAAGTAAGATAATAAGTTTAAAGCTCTTATTGTTCTAACATTGACTTTTCCTATACTGTACTTTTACCCTTTTTATCTAAGAGTCCATTTACCTAAGAAGATGAAAGTCTCCACCGTTGTGTGAGCTGCCTCAATTGCAGGGATATGGAGGCTACTATTTTAGGTCAGCCATAGTTACCGAAAGGATGAACGTATTTTAAAGTTTTACAGTGATGCTTATCACAATTTTTGGAGAAAAGATTAACATACAGACAGAGGGAACTCTGAAAGACAAATTTGCATGCTAGTGATGGTCATCTGAAAGGTAATGATATTTTGCAGTATAAGTTAAGATATACAGCTGAGATACTGAAAAGTAGACATGTTGAAATATTTTAGATAGAGAATCTCAAATATTTTGTGTGTTTTGGGTAATGACAAGAAAAAATAAATGAAAATTACCAATTCGTAAGAGGGAGCATCATTATAAAATGAGAAGAAAGAGAAAAAAATAAGATTTGACATGGATTTGGCCAATACAAATCAAGTGATGAAATTTAAAGTAAAATTTTGGCTCGAATGGGACAAAAGCAATTTATGTAACCAAAATGTTTGCACTCCCTAATATTATGAAATAAAAGAAATAAAATCTTTCATAAGCTAATAAAACAAAACAAAATGAAATAAAGTATCATTAAAAGAAAAGAGAGAAATTCAAATGTGTACATCAAGTAAACTAAATGTATGAGTCTGCATCTCAGTATTAAGTCTGAGCTGGAAAAGATAAGATTATTCAGTATATAGAGAATATTTAAATTCATGATGTGATAGACAATGACTTATACAAATCAAAGTTCTTAAACAACAGCAAACATAAATAGTGTTTCAAAGGATATGGATAAGTATACTCTATTTTGAAATAACACAAATCTTTCAGACATTGTTTCAGGGAAAAAAATTATTTCCACTTCACTATCTATTTTGGGTTTGGATTAATGGACAAGTTCTGAACTATATATTCAGAAATATTCTCAAAAAAGGCCATTTGCTTTTGGGACTTCTCAGTTTCACATATAAAAGTTTCTTAAATGCGATCATAGTCATTTTGGGCTGCTATAACAAATTACCATAGACTGGATTGTTTAAACAACAGCAAACATAAATAGTGTTTCAAAGG
>NW_012150941.1:561910-562270 GCF_000956105.1 Propithecus coquereli
GATGAATACTCAAGAATATGAACTTCATGTTTCTGTACTTCTCTATCAATGCAGCTGTTGCTTTTCTGGTACTCTATTCTTCAAGCTCTTGCTGTTTTTGTCTCCCTAGACCATCCTCTCTTCAACTCAGGGAGTCTTCTGTGTTCCATGTTGAGTTTCCCCTCCCTGAACTGCAACCTGTAAACTCTCTCAAGGCAGTAAGTTGGACAGTCATAGAGACTCACCTCATTTGTTTCTTTCAGGGGTCACTGTCTTTCATTTTCTTATGCCCACTGTCTTATAAACTGTTATTCCATGTATTTGCCTATCTTTTAATTGTTTTAAGTGGGAAGATAAATACCGTCTCTGTTACTCCATCTC
>NW_012150941.1:562320-563995 GCF_000956105.1 Propithecus coquereli
TTTCCTTATGTCTTATCCTTTCACATAGTTCTATATTTTGTCTCAGGTATTTACCTCATTGCATGAGTTAATCAATACTCAGATGAATACTCAAGAATATGAACTTCATGTTTCTGTACTTCTCTATCAATGCAGCTGTTGCTTTTCTGGTACTCTATTCTTCAAGCTCTTGCTGTCTTTGTCTCCCTAGACCATCCTCTCTTCAACTCAGGGAGTCTTCTGTATTCCATGTTGAGTTTCCCCTCCCTGAACTGCAACCTGTAAACTCTCTCAAGGCAGTAAGCTGGACAGTCATAGAGACTCACCTCATTTGTTTCTTTCAGGGGTCACTGTCTTTCATTTTCTGATGCCCACTGTCTTATAAACTGTTATTCCATGTATTTGCCTATCTTTTAATTGTTTTAAGTGGGAAGATAAATACCGTCTCTGTTACTCCATCTCCCTACTTTAAATTCTTGAATCTCTCTACTTTCCTGTATCTTGCTCTTTCCATGTTTCTTTCACCACCAACTCCTGCAGTAGCCTCTGCCATGGTTTTGTATTCTAATATCACTGCATCTCTCCAGATGTCTCGGTTTCATAATCTGTAAAACAGGAATAATAAAAATATTGAACAGGCTTGAGGGTGACATTGATAAAGTAAGATAATAAGTTTAAAGCTCTTATTGTTCTAACATTGACTTTTCCTATACTGTACTTTTACCCTTTTTATCTAAGAGTCCATTTACCTAAGAAGATGAAAGTCTCCACCGTTGTGTGAGCTGCCTCAATTGCAGGGATATGGAGGCTACTATTTTAGGTCAGCCATAGTTACCGAAAGGATGAACGTATTTTAAAGTTTTACAGTGATGCTTATCACAATTTTTGGAGAAAAGATTAACATACAGACAGAGGGAACTCTGAAAGACAAATTTGCATGCTAGTGATGGTCATCTGAAAGGTAATGATATTTTGCAGTATAAGTTAAGATATACAGCTGAGATACTGAAAAGTAGACATGTTGAAATATTTTAGATAGAGAATCTCAAATATTTTGTGTGTTTTGGGTAATGACAAGAAAAAATAAATGAAAATTACCAATTCGTAAGAGGGAGCATCATTATAAAATGAGAAGAAAGAGAAAAAAATAAGATTTGACATGGATTTGGCCAATACAAATCAAGTGATGAAATTTAAAGTAAAATTTTGGCTCGAATGGGACAAAAGCAATTTATGTAACCAAAATGTTTGCACTCCCTAATATTATGAAATAAAAGAAATAAAATCTTTCATAAGCTAATAAAACAAAACAAAATGAAATAAAGTATCATTAAAAGAAAAGAGAGAAATTCAAATGTGTACATCAAGTAAACTAAATGTATGAGTCTGCATCTCAGTATTAAGTCTGAGCTGGAAAAGATAAGATTATTCAGTATATAGAGAATATTTAAATTCATGATGTGATAGACAATGACTTATACAAATCAAAGTTCTTAAACAACAGCAAACATAAATAGTGTTTCAAAGGATATGGATAAGTATACTCTATTTTGAAATAACACAAATCTTTCAGACATTGTTTCAGGGAAAAAAATTATTTCCACTTCACTATCTATTTTGGGTTTGGATTAATGGACAAGTTCTGAACTATATATTCAGAAACATTCTCAAAAAAGGCCATTTGCTTTTGGGACTT
>NW_012150941.1:566105-568843 GCF_000956105.1 Propithecus coquereli
CTCTGAGACACTCTTATGGGGATTAAAGTTATTTAATCCTTCCCTGGGATTAAAAACTACCTATAGTTTCTCTTCCCATTTTCCATGAGCTCTTCTTTTTATTACATGTTTTAACCTGCATCCTTTCTTCCTTGATGGGGTGATCTGGCTTGAACATAATGCTTACCCAGGAACAGACAGAAACATGAGTAATAGTTGCCTCACGAGTCCTGTCTTTATCTCATTTCCAGGAATAAGTTTTAGGAATTGATAGGTAAAAATTTATAGCACTGTTTCTACCACTTGGTAATCAGGACACAGTCATAGTCATGCCTAAATCAGCTACAAGAGCTAAAGTTTCGTCCCACTCCAAGGTTCGCTTAGGAATATTGCCAACGAACTTATCTAATAGATACTGTATCTTATGCATCGATATAGTTCTGTCTCCTGGCATTCGCAAATGTAGCCCTTGCCTTAGAAAAACAAAATTATGTAAATCAAAAGAAAAATATTTTAAGATTGGTGAGATACAAAGTTGTATTATTGTATTATCCATCAACACCTTTTTCTCATCTTCTGGTCCTAGTAACAGTTCCAGTGAAGTCTTTCCACTTGTGCCGGAGTTAAAATTTTAACTCTTTTAAATTAAATGTCAGGACACTTTTATTTAATTGACTCAGCCAGCCTATCAAACCTTTTTCACCACCCATTTTAAGTAGCACATTATTTAAAATTGTGGATTTGATGAAACCAATACTCTGAGGGGAGGGTATTAGGAATGTGATATATACGTTTAATATTTTATTTTCTTTCTTATTACTGCACATTCGTATGAATATAGGTTGATCAGCATAAATATATTCTGATGGGCCAAATTGATAGCCTATTTACTATTCCAAACCTTAACTGTATTTTCCACAATTGCTTCTGAAACTGAATAAACTAAGTATAGAGCAAAAACATGTCAGTTCTAAACAACACACATTTGTAGCTCCCTGCAGCTACTGGTAGGAGTTCATGTATTCTAGCAAGGCTCTGGCCCCTGAGCACTAAGAGTTCTACCTAAAGTCATCTTAAGGTGATTTGTTTCCTGTTGGCACAAGTGAGTTTCTTACCACATTATGGTAAGAAAATACGGGTTTTATTGGCTTTGAGGCCCAACTGTGCAGAGTCTGCATATATAATGCCTACTCATTTCATGAATTCAGGTAGCTGATTTTAAAGATCAGACTAAGTTATCCTCCATAGGATTCCAATCACTTTGCTGCCAATTTTGTGTTTTTAGAAGTTGTCTATGAGAATTACTTTGATTCTTTCTGTAAATTCCCACACATACTTCCATAATTGAGTGACTCAGACAGAAGCAGTGTTTGCCATACTGTCAGCTAGAACCTCTTGTCTCAATATACTGTAAAGCCATTGGCTACAGCACAAGAAACTATAAATGTCCAAATACTTTTGTAAGGATAGGAGCCTAATTCCCATGCACCTGCTATATAAACTGCTCCCAGCTTCATCTAGGATAAAGATGCAACTTTTGCTTTTTCACTGGGGTTTTACAGTGTCCATTAAGTATATTGCAACCAATTTCCAAAACAGCCATTTCAACCCTGAGTTCTAAACATTAATTGTGGACAATCCACCATGACTGGCTTTGTTGAGAAGGAAATAGGGTTCAGATCATCCTGTTTTGTGGCCAAGAAGATCTCTCAAAAGCTGTATCAGGCTCTGCAGGCAGTGGAGAGATCTGGTCCAGTATGTGTGAAAACATAACGAAATTTCCTTAATCCATGATTTTGAATATATCATCTCCATTTTATCAATGAACATTGTTGTGCTGCTACTCCTGAGACAGGAAACTGGCAGGCCAAATTCATTAAAAAGTTGCAAGACTGGAACCAAGGTCTCTGACTAAAACAGGAAAACAGGATGCAGTCAAGAAACTGATTAAGACCATTAAGGGCTAAGATTGTGACATAAATGACCTCTGCTTGCCCTTGTATCTCATTATAAACTGTTCATAATGTATTAGTATACTAAAAGAAACTTCCACCAGCCTCATGACAATTTGCAATCACCATAGCAACCCCATACCTTATATGGTATGAAAAGAGGAAGACTCCTGATTCCTGGAAATCTCTGCCCTTTTTCCAGAAAATCCATGAATAATCCACCCCTTAATTTGCATATAATCAATAGATAGCCATAAATAGAGTTGCCAGCCATGTACAGGTGCTACTCTCTGTTGCTCTGAGAGATAGCTGCTACTCTGTCTAAGGGGTAGCCTGCTTGCTGTTTGTTTGTTTAATGAATTTTGCTTTGGTTTCCAACTTAAGGCTCAGGCTTGAATTACTGCACAAAGCCAAGAATACTATTGGTCTTCAGGCCAGACCCTGGTTTTGGGGTCCACTTTCTGCTGTCACACTCTCTCTCTCTTTTGGACTCTTTCTCCAACATTACAAAAAATATGACGAATAATTCTGATCTCAGAATTATCTGATACCCTTCAGAGGTAGGAGCTATCTCTTTCAATGCCCAATAACAAATTAGAAATTGTCTTTCAAATAGGATATAAAAGTGGCTGAATTAGACAGTTTTAGAGCTCAAAACACAAGAGGTCTTGGATGAATAGTGACATGTGCTGTCTACCACTGGGTTCAAAGGGTTTAGTCTGCATGTGTTCTGGTTGCAAGCACATTTCAAATCTTATGAGCCATGGAGTTATAGTGTACCAGTGACAGTACCTGAACAACTGCCTT
>NW_012150941.1:568893-570091 GCF_000956105.1 Propithecus coquereli
ATGATGGTGATTAGAGGCCACTGTTCAGGAAATTGCAGATTCTATCTGGTTTAAGCATAGCCTGAGTATCATAACATATGATTTTTACAGATACAGGCTTCCAGATATCATGTGTCATTGTTCATCTCTCCCTCCATAGAAACATATGTTAATCCTTTATGTGTCGGATCTCAGTTGAATCCTAGGAGGAGGAGTCTCTCTTTTCATCTTTAGCACCTGAGACATTTGATAAGCCACAATAATACCATACTTCTCTGTGGCATCTTATCATAGTTTAGGCTATCCACAGTGCTCCCAAAAATGCACCAACTAAGCCTTGGTCATTAGCCTTACTAACTACAGATCTTTAAAAATACCAGAATTAATACTGTCCTTCTGGGTAAAGGTTTAAGCCTTCTATCAGAACTATTAACGGCCTTGTTTGTTCATCAGTTGGTAATATGATTAGCCAACTCATGAATTATTCCTTATCTTTCCTATTGCTATCTGATGTCATTCTGAAATAGCATGCCCGTTAGATCCCTAAAAACATAAGATAATCAACTGAAATTCTAACATCACATCTAGCCTGACATATCCATATCTAATTAAGTCACCATGGAACTTCTTAGAGTGGAATATTGTGGCGTAGGAAAGGCTGGGTACAACATAGCATTCAGAACTGTAACTCTTGGTCAGAGTCTTACTGTAAATACAGCTCAGTATGAGTTGTCACGAATAGAACATCTGTGACTCAAAAGGAGAGTTTTTTGTGATATGTGGCCACAATATAAATTCAAAGTCCCCATCTTTTTAGGCTTCTCAGCTTCCATGCCAGTTTTCTGTAAGGCATTTCATCTTCATTCACTTTTAGTGTATTTAAAGGAGCAAGTCAAGTGCTGACCTTCTGGGAAGGTGGCATAAATTGGCTTCCCGTGCTTTAGGCAGCTGTCTCAATTTGTCAGCTTGTTTCACACCTACAATTTGTATAGAAACTAAGCAACCGATTAAAGTGCAATATTTATCTCAATACATATTTTTGGGAAAAAAACAAAATAGTAAATATAGTCCAACAAGCATGAATCCAATGTAGTTCCAACTGGTTGAATCATCTGGGGATACGATAATACCTTTTTTCCCTACGTGCCAGATCAAGTATTTAGGCAAAACCCATAAGTCAGCAAGAGTCAATTTTCATTCTTTGTAGAGATGTCTTTTT
>NW_012150941.1:581431-581795 GCF_000956105.1 Propithecus coquereli
AAAGTTATCTAAGAATGAAAATATAACAGACTATAAATAAACATAATAGTATTTTTTAAAAGGAGAAATTTGTGTTTGTATCACATTGTGAAAGTCTTTAATAAAATAGAGAATTAAATATGAATGCATGAAAATACAAAAGAATGCATTTAAAACCTTAATTTTCATTTTTCACAAAGATAATAATTTCACAGGATTGTAATACAAAGAAAAGCAAAGAGTTAAAGAAAGAAAAGAGATTTTTGAAACACATGTCATTTATTATTTAAAAAAACTGAATTAAAAAAAACTATTTGGAGGCCAGGTATGGTGGCTCATTTCTGTAATCCTGGCACTATGGGCGGCCAAGGCAGGAGGATCTCTT
>NW_012150941.1:583326-585676 GCF_000956105.1 Propithecus coquereli
AAAACGGCCATGAAAGATTCCATGCTAATGGCTAAACTATGTTCCAGAAATTAGATCAAACATTATTTACAAATACTAATTATATTCAAATGAAATTTGTACTTTGATAAGTTAATACAAACATTTATTTAACAGAAATTGAATGTGTACAGGATAAATATGGTTATATCAAATCAGTAAGAATAATATCTCTTCCTTATGCTTTTCTTTGATGTATTTCCCCAAATAAGCTCCCTAACATTATTTCTTTCAAAGCAATTGCAGAAATATTCACAGAACGAAAGAGTGAGAAGGGGGAAAGAGAGAAAGAAAGACAAGGAGAGAGAAAAAAGGAAAGAAAGAAGTAACAAATTGAGAAAGAGAAAAACCAATGTTTAAGAATTAAACAATATAGTCTATGAAGTTGATGTTTTCTATTAAAGACAAAGTTTACAGTATCTGGAATAGTACAGTAGACATAATATTACTCTATCAACATTTCTTGACTTTTTGACTTCTTATAGTAAGACTCAATTCATTTTTCATGAAAAACCAATACTGAAGATGTTTCATGAGGATTGTACACTGCAATCCAAAGAAACTATTCTGTGTTTGATAGAACCGATTTCATCTATTTGCTTTATCTAATTTTGTATACTTAATCTCAACAACTGATTGTGCCACATAGTAGCTGGTCAAAATATTGTTAGATGAATGAGTGAATTAAACTTAGAAAATTCTGTGTAGTAAATCTCTTCTCTAGGAAGATGACATTTCAGAAACATGTACATATATCAAAAATAAGATTACATCCTTTAAACTCAAGTGCCCAGGAAACAGAATATCTTTATTTTCTAATAGTGTTTCAGTTTTGAACTCAGCCCCTGTATGACCTAGGTGGCAAAACAGTTCATCTTAAACCTTCTAGAGCTGTGGTCCCCAACCCACAGGAGGCAGACTGGAACTGATTCGTGGTCTGGTAGGAACCAGGCTGCACAGCAAGAGGTGAGCAGTGGGGAGAGCCTGTGAAGCTTCATCTGTATTTACAGCCATTCCCCATCCCTCATATCACTGCATAATCTCCACCTCTTGTCAGATCAGAGTGGCATGAGATTTTCATAGGAGTGCGAACCCTATTGTAAACTTGACATGGGAGGGAACTAGGTTGCGTGCTCCTCATGAGAATCTAATGCCTGATGATCTGAGGTGGAGCTGTGGTGGTGATGCTAGCACTGGGAAGTGGCTGCAAATACACATTATCATTAGCAGAGAGGTTTGGCTAAGCAATAAATGTAATGAGCTTGAATCAGCCCAAAACCATGCCCCCACTGCACCCTGGTCCATGGAAAAATTGTCTTCCATGAAACCAGTCCCTGATACGAAAAAGTGGGGGACTGCTGTTCCAAAGATCTCCCCTTATTTAGGATCATGCTATAATTCTGGATTTTCCTTAATAATCCTAAATCATCCAATGTGATGGTAGATCTGGACCTCTACCTTGAGTCTAGATTGCCTCTGGGTGTCCACTGGCCCTGTCTGTCCACATGGCTTTCATGTTCGGTGGTTCTTTACTATTCCATACAGTCTCTGGCCCTGTGCAGTGGCTGGTCCTCATTTGCATGTGGGAGGGAGACAGCAATTGCAATTTAGGTGAAAGAGAAATGCTAACAAACTTATCTTGAAACTGGATTTGCATAGCTAACATTCTTTTATAATTTGAATGGTGTGTCTATTTGGTTAGGCTTTCAGCCAGCAGGATGGACTCACTAGCAACACTGATCAGGCCCCGCCCCAGCCACCCTGCTGTCACTACTACTATTACACTATGTTCAGAGGTCAAAATCTTTCTGTATTTCCTTGCTTTGGTTAGTGCACAGTAAACTTTTGGGAGGCCTGTGATCCCATCTCTCTATATTCATCATACTCTGCTCTGGAGTTTTGCAATTTTGGTGTATAGGAATAAAGTATTCTTCGCTCTTATAATCCAGTGGAATCTCACTCTAGACAAGTCAAAATTATTCTCCCTTTATGTTTCTTGCAAAACATATTTTCTGTGCCCAAACCCTCTTCACATTATGGCCTCTTAATTATATGATGGGCCTAAATTTTTGGAAAAAATTACCAATTTTTTTTTTTTTTTTTTTTTGAGACAAAGTCTCACTCCGTACCTGGGCTAGAATGTCACGGCATCAGCCTAGCTCACAACCTCAAACTCTTGGGCTCAAGCCATCCTCCTGCCTCAGACTACAGAGAAGCTGGGACTACAGGTGTGCACCACTACACCTGGCTAATTTTTTCCAATTTTATTAGAGACAGGTGTCTTGCTTTTGTTCAGGCTGGTCTTGAACTCCTGACCTCAAGTGATCCTCCT
>NW_012150941.1:590156-592565 GCF_000956105.1 Propithecus coquereli
ACTTTTCCTCACAAATCTATTCATTTAGTGTCCTCCATTTTTAAAAATCAACACCAGATGGCAATATAAAAGGGGTCAAAAGACATTCAGAGATTGACTGATAATTTTCATGTAATAATGGCTAATATATATTGAGAGATCACCACGTGCATTAGTCGTGTTCTCCAGAGAAACAGAAACAAGATATGTGTATGTGTATGTGTATGTGTGTGTGCCTTCAACACTTTGCTTAGAAATCTCTTCAGCTAAATATCCAAGATTCCAAGTTTTTCACTTATAATTATTTACTTTCCACAAAACACAACAACACAATTTGGCCAACTTTTTTTTTGCCATTTTATGATAAGGATTGTCTCTCCTTCAGTGTCCAATAACATGTTTCATTTCTGTCTGAGACCTCACCAGAATCACCTTTAACATCCATATTTCTGCCAGCAATCTCTTTAAGGCGATCTATGCTTTCTCTCGCATGTGCCTTAAAACTCTTCCAGTCCCTAATCATTACACAGTTCCAAAGCCAATTTCACATTTAGGCATTTGTTACAACAGCGCCCCACTTTTTGATACCAACAGCTGTATTAGTTTTGAAGGGCTGGCATAACAAAACACCAAAGACTGGATGGATTAAACAACAGAAATTTATATACTCACTGATCTGGATGCTATGAAGTCTAAGATTGGGGTGCCAAAAGGGCTAGGTTCTTCTGAGACCTCTCTCCTTGGCTTGTAGGTGGCTGCCCTCCAGATGACACGGTTGTTCCTCGGTGCATGAGTGTCCCTGATATCTTTGGGTGTGTCCAAATTTTCTCTTTTTGTAAGGACATTTAAGAAGATTAGATTAAAGCTCACTCCAAGAGTTACTATATTGAGAGGTATTGGGGGATAGGGCTTCAACATATGAATGGGGGAGGTGGACAGACCTAGTTGTGTCACTGTTTGTAATATATTTTAGCTAGAAAGAGTGAGATACACAAACAAGAAAATGATACAAGGTACTTCTTTCAAATGTAAACAAACATAGTACTTTAAAGTGCTCTTAGAAAGAGGTGACCTTTCTGTCTGGGACAGAGGAAAAGGTTCAGATAGAAGAAAATGTTACCATTCTTCCTGGAAGAAAGCAAAGTAAAGTTACATGTTAAGTAAAGTTACATGTTTTCAGGAACTGGGTTGTGGCTAGAGTTCTCTATATGTTGGAAGAAGTGGAAAAACAGAAATTTGGAAGGAAAATTAGAGATATATGCCCAACCTATTCTTTCTCCAGAAAGAAATCTCAATTGATTATAAGATGAATTAAGACATTGGATGAGGTGAATCTCCTTTTAACAAAGCAGTAGAACCTTTCGACTAACAACTTCTAGAAAGATTTTCTTGACCCTAATGACTTTAATTTTATAATTAACTTCCATTGATGACAAATTGATATTGAATAAACATTTCTTGGAAAATAATTTACTCAAATTTAAAAAATGACTGATATGAGAACATTGTCAAATAACAGCATAGCTGGTACTGAGATGTGGTAAAATAACAAAGTCATTGCAATATTAGCAGAGGTCTGATAAGCTTTAAAATAAAATAATGGAATAATTTGAGGTTTGGGATTAAAAACTGGTATTCTCAAATTTATTTGTGAGATCTAATTTCTTGAAGTCATACATTTTAGGTAAATTTTCAGGTTTTTCCTTCATAATCATAATTGTGATGGAAGATATGTGGTATCATGAAAAAAAAAGCAGTCATGGAATCAAGGTCTGTATTCTCTGAATATTTCTGAACATTTATCAAGCCTTGTTCTGTCCTTCTCAGACTTACCTTTCCAAAGGATCCCTTTAAGAGCATATTGACAAATGAAGGGGCTGGAACTGTGTGGTTAACTTTAGTCCGTGTTCTGAGACTGTCAAAGATTCCATGATGGTAGAGATGGAGGGTTTAGCAACAAGGATAAATAACTTTTATAGCAACAAGAATAAAGGGCTTTTCTTCTTCATTCCCTCATTTTCTTTCAACCTAAACAGTTCCACTCTTTAGATATTTAAAAGTTTTATTAGATGAAAGTGACTTGCAATTAAATTTGAAAGGCTTTGAATTAGATCTTTCCAAAAATCTTAACCAATTTAAAAAAAGGAGTATATTCTATTGATTTCATTTCTCTGTTCATATTATTTTCAGCTACGAAATGTATGTTACTGTCAGTGTAATTAGGATAATGCCTTTTATAATTTGAATGATTGCTACACATGTACTTATTGTTAACATTTGTAAATTTTCTTCTTTAGGAAAGAATGTGCTATAGGTCACCATACAACTGCTTTATTATTTGGATATCACAATTTAATCCAGGAAAATAATTGCAGAACTGCATAGTAAAATAAACTTTCCAGTAAAATCAGACACAAAATTTGTGTAGTT
>NW_012150941.1:596465-597153 GCF_000956105.1 Propithecus coquereli
TTGATTCTATGTCTTGACAAGGTAATATCTCATATGATTTTACTCGGAGAGCAAAAAGAGCAAGTTTTCAGTGGTCTTAGGACATTCTAATCTTGTTTCCTCTTGGGAGGATGGCCATGTCTTTCATTCATCATTGATATAATAATTAATTTCAGTTAATTCCTTTCCTGAAAAAGTGGTACCATTAGCTATAGTCTTCTTAGAGCCCATTCTCATTGCAGAGGAGAAGGGAAATAACAGGTTAATAAGTTTGGAAGAAAACATTAAGCCTGGAATCCCTTTCTCTGTCTTTCTAAAATAACATCTCTACACAGAGGGAAATTTATTTCTTTTGTCTCCAGGGTCAGCATCTGTCCTTGGCAGAGAAGACCTATGCAGCTCAATTTTGTTGATTCTGGGAAGATAAATACGTTAATTTTTTTTTCTTTGTAGTAAAAACAAACTTGACACAAATAGAAGCCATGCAATCTAACCTGACTATAAACAGTAATTCCATTCACCCTTTTTTTGAAATACCTTCTTTATTTGGCTTTTAAGGGAGTATTTCTACTCCCTCTTTTCGTTTCTTTTTTGAAATTTTATTTGTGATATGCAGAAGTGTAAAAATACATAGAAAATAGCAGAAACATATAAGTACAGTTTAATAGTAAAAAAATATATGTATAGTAACTACAACCATGTCAAAAAT
>NW_012150941.1:597203-597708 GCF_000956105.1 Propithecus coquereli
AAGGAACTATGATTAAGGTTGTGCTCTCAGTTTGATCCAAGTAATACCTACAAAAAAATTAATGGTCATACTTATTAAATATTCAGATTCCTATCTTAGACCATTGAAATCAAACTATAGGAATTTGGAACCCAAATATTGGCTCAGAAATCTAGAGAAGTTCTAGATTTTGTTACTAAGTAAAATCATTTTTTGAAATCTATTCGAAACATTCAGCAAGGGTTGTTATTGGTCCTTTATCCTAAATAGTGCATGTTTACTTCACTGTGAAAAAGGTGTAAAAACTCTTCTTAATAAACTGATGTATTAAGGTTCTAATAATACATACATGTTGTTAGATTAACTGTAATGATGTCTAAATATAGACTCTAAGCCATACTCAGAAAACTAAAGATGTTAATCTGATACATGGTCATCACGTAAAGCATTAAATAGAGCATAACAGTAGTTATTTAAAAATACTGATTCATCTCTCTAGAGAGATATACTGGGAGATATTTCTATT
>NW_012150941.1:597758-598295 GCF_000956105.1 Propithecus coquereli
GTAAAATGCAACAATTGAAACAGATTCAGACTCATTTTACAGAGATTTTTTTTTTTTTTAAATGAAATGTAGTTTGGCATATCTGCAGAACAAATCTATTTAAACTCAATAGGGCACTTATCTCTTTTTTTTTCCCTGAGGCAATCCTGTCAGATACAGAGTAGAATAGCATATAGCAATTACCATCATATTAAAATGACAAAATTTAGCTTCTAAAAGGGTTAGAGGACTAGGGTATGAAAGAAAAGAGGATTATAAAGTACAGAGACACACAAAGAAAAAACATTGACTATTCATTCTTGTACACAGGAGAATTTAAAGATGCATTAAAGAATCTGGGTATAGGTTTTACATCACTTATGGCAGGTATTTAGGGAAATAGATTTTTACTTCCATTTAAACTTGATATGAATAAGATTTTTCAGACACAAAAATATGTTTGTGAAACATAACTATTTAATAAAGGTTTCAAATGTTTTTAATTGACTTTATTTTTAAACAGTTTCAGAATTATAGAATATTATATTTTGAATGTTT
>NW_012150941.1:610860-612326 GCF_000956105.1 Propithecus coquereli
CTTGTGAAATCAAAGTTGGATTCCAAATGAGTAAGTTTTAGTGAAGAAAGTGAGAAATTCTTTAACTTTGTGAATGAATTTTTTTTTAATTCTGAAGAAGTAATATTTCATAAAATGAGTCGTTTTATTCACTGAATTAGTTTTTGTCAAAATATACCAATAACAGAAAAACTTAGATGTAGTCAGTGCAACATTTTCTAGGCTCCTGTGGCCTTTTCAAAGATCATCAAACCATTCTTAGATCACAGGCCTTACGAAAACAGGTGGTGCATGCTATTTGACTCAATCCTCTTCTAGATGGTAAATATAAATAGAGAAGGTATACAATGGGGTTACATTCTGATAAACCCATCATGTGTTGGAAATATTGTAAGTCAAAAGCACATTTAATATGCCTAACCTACCAAACATCTTAGCCTAGCTTAAACATGCACAGAACTTAGCCTAGCTTAAACATGCACAGAACTTACATTAGCCTACAGTTTGACAAAAATCATCTAACACAAAGACTACTGTATAAGAAATCATTGACTATCTCATATAATTTATTGAATACTGCACTGAAAGTGAAAAACAGAATGGCTTGCCCAGAACTGCAAGAAGGTATTATACTGCATATCACTAGCCCAGAAAAAGATACAAATTCAAAATTCAAGGTACTGTTTCTACTGCATGTGTATACAACAATTGCAAGATGCAGTTTTGTACATTATTACATATTATTTCCAGAATCATTAATTGGAACATAAAACAAGCAAGAAAATGGGCACCTCACACTACTGGGAAATAATGTTGACTTGTATAGGGCTTTCAGCTGTCTGAAGGAAGAGTTTGACAAATTAATAAATTTGTAATTCTCTAACTTAAGAGACTGTGCTGTTCAAATCTTTCTTGCAACTTAAAGCATTTTTGAATCTAACATTGATGGCAACATCATCCACATTTCAAGACATTTAGATGCAATCAACTTTTATTTCAAGTATATAAGGCAAGTGATAATTTTCCTGGGTCCTAAAGGATGTGTTTATGTATTTTAACTGATTTAACATGGAATTTGGTTTATTACTAATGTGTTTCCTTTGTTTTGGTGAAAAGGAAAATGTGGTATTCTTTAGGGTTATTCACAGATAATTTACCTGCCTTCAGCATAAGTAACAGGATTCCCTACCCACATCTTTGAGTTAGGCAAAGTTCTGTGGCTTGCTATGGACGATGAAATAAGAGCAGAATTCACATGTAACTTTCAATTCAAATATTTAAATGTCCATGTATAATTCATCAGGTCCCGTTTCCTTGCCAAGGTGACTGGTATTCCAGATGGTAGAAGCCACATTTTCTTGCATTATTGATTGAGGTGGACTTAGAGCAGAGGTCCCAGGTAATTCACAATGAACATGCAATGTAAATAAATAAATCTTATTTTTTAAGTCACTTCAGCGCAACCTAGTCTATTCTGATTGAAACAA
>NW_012150941.1:614344-614595 GCF_000956105.1 Propithecus coquereli
GAGTTTTTTAAGTTATTACAAAAATCTCATTGTATTCTCTGTGATCAAAAGTAAATATATAGATTTTACTTGTAGGTGTTACTGTTGTTCCACACTGGCCAAATAGCTACTGAATTAGTTTCTCACAGTCCAAGTTGGTGTTAAGACAAATATTTTAGATTTATACAGTGAAATTGTGTATGAAATAGCAGTACTGTTGCATTACTTTAAGTTTCTTGTTTGCAAGGAATGTGATCTAATTCATCATCATC
>NW_012150941.1:616178-616537 GCF_000956105.1 Propithecus coquereli
ATTCTTGCATGTTTTACCATCATGACTAATTTAAATGCAATAAAAATGCCTGCTCGGTTGTTTATAAGCAACCCAGGGCTTGAATTTCTTCATCCAGGACCACTAGAGACTCTGGATGAACTACTAGAATAAACAATTTAATGAATAAATAATTAACACACAATTAAAAAGTTATTAAAACAAACTGGCATTAGCTATCTGTGTATTGAAAGTCTCATAGGTGTCCTATAGATGAGCATTTTATACTACTATCTCTATTATTAATCTTGGTTAATGGCAATTTTAGTCTTAAGTAAGGGAATTTTTATATTATTATATCTCCTAAGATCAAAAAGTATATAATGCTGTATACCTAAATT
>NW_012150941.1:628340-629153 GCF_000956105.1 Propithecus coquereli
ACATTTAATAAAGCATTTACAATCTTCCTAGCTATAGCGACATCTACATGAGCAAAATGAGTTATCTCAATTTTTTCAATGAGTTTTATTTTTTCAGACTCTGCTTTATTCATTCACAAAAATGAAAAACAAATTAGAGCAACATACTTGTTATAAGAGGGTTAGCTATCTTAAGAACAAAATTGGATCCCAGCTGTGCTAAAGTGCATATCTCAGAGCCATTTCTAAAACCTGAATATCTGCAAAAAGTTTAGTGGAATGGAAATTCAAATAAGATAGATAATATTAGAAAGGGGTGAACCAAAAAAAAATATATCATTCACAAGACATTACTCTTAGGGAAAAAATTTATGCAGAGTGTGATGTACAGAACTAAGCCTGGAAAAAAGTTGATATTTCTGTAGCTTAGAGTGACTCCTTCTTTTCCTTTTTTCCCCTGCTCTGACAGTGTAAATGTTTGGTTATCGATAGATAAATCAGCTAAACTTCCTTGCCTTCATGGTAAGTTTAGATTAGCAGATGTTTATTCCATTGTCTAGTATTATAGTTATAGTCGAGACAATCTTGGGAGCTAAGATACACTGGAGGCAGAGGAATGAGTAGTATAAATACGAAAGTGGGATGGTGGAGGATGGAGCACTGGAGAATCCAGTTCTAGGGACAGAGCTAATAGGCTATAGTACATTGCATGCATGTGCTCAGATCGGTGAGCTCAGAATAGTGCTCATGTGCGCAGATTAGTGCGTGATCAGTATGTAGTCAATAGTTATGTTTTCTTGCCCTCCTTATTAATGATTTAACTTTTCTTGTTGT
>NW_012150941.1:632770-633316 GCF_000956105.1 Propithecus coquereli
GTATCACATAATTCACTAGTATATTTTATCTACATATTAGAATTTTTTCTTTTTTTATTAATTTTGATAGATTTAGGGGATAAAAGTGTTTTTCATTACATGGATGAATTGTATAGTGGTGATGTCAGGGCTTTTAGTGTACCTGTCACCCGAATAGAGTACATTGTACCCAGCAGATAGATTTTGATCCTTCATTTCCCTCCCAGCTTCCCCCCTTCTTAGTTTCCAATGTCCATTATACCACTTTGTATGACCATATATTCCTACCATTTAGCTCCTATTTACATGGGAAAGCACATGGTATTTGTTTTTCTGTTCCTGAGTTACTTCACTTACAATAATGGTCTCCAGTTCCATCCAAGTTGCCGCAAAAAAACACTATTTCATTCTTTTTTATGGATGAGTAATATTCCATGTTATGTATATACCACATTTTCTTTATCCATTCGTCAGTTCATGGACACTCTTCTGATCATTGGCGTAGACAAAGAACTTATGATCAAGACCTCAAAAGCAAGTACAGCAATAATAAAAATAAATATATGT
>NW_012150941.1:635491-636523 GCF_000956105.1 Propithecus coquereli
GCACTCTGGTATTCTCTCATCTCCATCTGCTTTATCCTTCACAGGTATTCTCCCCAACAAATCTCTTGGATATCTAGTCCCATTTTGGCATCTGTTTCTTGGAGGGTCAAAAATGACTTCAAGGACACCGAAGATTTTCTAAACCTCGAGAAGTAAAAGATGTGCAAATAGGTGAATATAGAGCAATTTTCCAAGTATCATAAAGATATATGGACAGATCGCTCAAGCAACAAAGAGATGTTGTCCTGGAGAGCCAGGGAATAGTTCGTATTTGAACTGCGGCTCATAGGTGCCTGAGGATGGACAAAATTAAATCCTACACACAGCTGACTCCTTTTGCTCTGCACCAACTTCTTAGTCCTTGTGCCTCACACATCTCAAGTCAAACTGACTAATGCTAACAAGAAGGATGTCAGAGAATGGGACAGAAGCTCAAAGCAGAAAACGGAGTAGTATCATTCCAGATACAAGGAATAGCATCTTCAAAACTGAGAAAGAGTACTATGGAGAACAGTGAGAAGTTTAGAGTGCGAGAAGTGTTGATTTTATTCTGCTGTATTTTTTACCTACTTGGTTATTCATTTACAATTCTAAGATTTGTCTTCATGATCAGCCTGGGACCTATGACTTCAGTAACTAGATATATGGTGGTGATTTGCAAATTTACACTATCAGTTCAAATCTCTCCCTGAGCTCCAAAAGCTTCTGTACTGCCTCGCCCATGTATATTACAAGCACCTTAAATTCCTCATGCCATAAACAACCCTGATCTCCTTCCCTCATCTCACCATACATTTAAATATTTCTCATCATTGTCTCAATGAGCTTCCCTACCCAGATGCACAGGCCAGAGTCTGAGCTATCATCCTTCCTTTTTTCCCTTTTTCTGCTACTCTGCTCCCACACCCAATTTATTAATTTACCAGGTGTTACTAATTCTCTATTTAAATTCTTTCAAATCTATCTTTTTTCTTATCCTCATGGTTACTATCTCAGTACAGAGTCCAATTATCTCTCAACTGTTACAAAAAT
>NW_012150941.1:637915-638257 GCF_000956105.1 Propithecus coquereli
ATTATTTGCCAGACATTGTGCTCCATATTAATGGTAGAAAGATGAAAAAGAGAGAATTGTGATCTCAACAACCAACTGCTTATTTTGAGTACCAAAAAATGAAATGTGATGTCTTGTGATTGAGACAACTACCAAGGACTCTAAAAACATGACTTCTGGAGCCAGAATGCTTAAATGTCAATGCTGACACTTCTACCTAATAATGATGTTATTTTATACAACTTACTCAAACTTTATATGCTTTTTTTCACAATTATAAAATGTAGGGAAATAATAGTACCTATCTCATAAGGTGTTGAGATAAATAAGTTAATACTTGTAAATTGCTGATAATAAGGCCTC
>NW_012150941.1:648952-649471 GCF_000956105.1 Propithecus coquereli
CAGATTTCAAGATAATCTTTATTTGGTTTGGCACTGAAAAGCAATGGAGTTACTGGTAATGTCACTTTTTAAATAGTTGGAAGGTATTCAATTTTCCCACTCTCATCTGTGATGAAAGAGAGAGCTAGGCATAGCAAGTATGAATCAATAAAGGAAGTCCAGGTATCTAGAGGTGTTTCAGTTTAGTAAATGTTCATGCTGAACTGATTTTTAAAAAATACTTTTGTTATTACCCCTCCCTAGGGAAAACTCATGATAAAGCATATTTACTAGATTATTTTGCTCTTGTGGTAGGAAGATTCTCTTGTTATTTTATGAGTTACTGTATGAAAGTTTTCTTCCCTTTAAAGTTTAAACTTCTAATTTCATAATTTCCATATTCTCTTGTTTACTTGTCTCTTGGGCAAAGTAATTTCCTGAAACTACATGTTAGACACCAGAAGTACACAGGTATTTTTTTCTTAACTGCAATGAGACCATGAGGGCAAAGTTATATTCAAGTTAATTAATCTATACTAT
>NW_012150942.1:0-1638 GCF_000956105.1 Propithecus coquereli
ATCCTTTAAAATATTGAAGATCTTTTAAAAATTTAACCACTTAAGCTTAAACTATTCTCACAGGTTTTGACAATTTTCAGTTAACTATGTAATTTTTTAAATGCTTTTATGATTTGAATAAAATTTCTTTTTTCCAGAACAGATAGCAGAGGCACTTTATCTATCCAAAGTGTCTTGCCAGCCATTGTCAACTTTGCCCTGAGTCCATGTCAACTGGAGTTCTTGCCTTGCTAGTTGATGCAAAGGAATGTGCTAGGATTGGCTAATACCAGTTCTAGGAAGCAGACTGTGAGCATCTCTTCCCAACTCTACATTCAGTGACATCTTGTTGGTAGCTTAAAATTGGCCCCCTTAGGAGTTATTTACCTAATGAAAATTGAGGACAAGTTCTGAGCTTTCGGTCACACCAGTACACCACTGTGCTTTGTCCTTCCTGACCACTGGGTTCCCTCAGAAAATATTCCTTGACACTGTTTTTCCTCCATACCTTCTATTTATTCTTTCTTTCTTATCTTTTAAAATGAAAATAGGAGCAGGAAATGTCTTAACTTTTGGTACAAAGATCAAAAGCATTCATCGTATTAGTTAAAATATACCCTTGCCAGTCATGACAGACACCTCATATAATAATAGCAGATGAAATAAGATAGAGAATGTATCTTGCTGTTAGATAAAAGTCCTAAGTGGTATGAAAGCACTCCTTCACAAAGTCAAGAGCAGCCCAGGCACTTAGTGTCTTCTGCTCCACCATCCCTCAAGCAATTATACAAGAAAGTCCAAGCAACTCATGTTGCAGCCAGCAGAAAGAGGAAGAGGTAGAGGGGAGGGCATGCTCCCTCCCTTGAAAGATGGGACCTGGAAATACAACTCTCTTCTGCTCCCATTTCACTGCCAAGACCAGATGACTAGGTGAGAAGTGGAGATTGGACAGCAACGAGCAGTACCACATGCTTATTGTTTTTCAAATCCTATTTCAATATTTGAAAGCTAAAAAATGCATATGATAAAAATTGCAAACAGTACAAGAGACTACAGTGCAAAGCAAGTCTCTCTTTAGCCACTGTCCTCTACTTTCCCAGCTCTTCTACCCAGAGAAAACTAGTTTCTCCCATCTTTACAGAAATAGTCTATGCATCCAATACAACTTAAAACATTTTCTTTGTTATGGGCCTTTCCATTTTTCTGTCAGTCTCAACTGATTCTGGGCTTTTCTCTATTAAAATTGCTTTCATAGATTACTGCTGTTCCTCTGGGCCAGAATTGGCTGTATGGCATTCCTTTCATCATCACCAAGTAATCCTTTCCCTCCCTCATGCAAATTTATGGCTTGTGTAGTTTATGAGTAATTTAAAATAGTTCATTTAACCCATATGAATCAACTAGGTTGAGCCCACTTAATACCAGGCTCTTATAGAGAAGGCTGAGGGACTAATTTATTGATGAGTACATGAGGACAGTGGAGGATGTGACACTGATTCTTGTCCTCCCCTTCCCCACCTCTCATTCCAAAACAAAAAGTTCTTCCAGAATGAGCATTTTGTCCCTCTAGAGAGCTGCTAGTTCTATTTTAAAACAAGTTAGAAAAATTGCTTTGGACATCAACATATTATCCAACGTGATGGATATAGAATCTGAATA
>NW_012150942.1:4863-6272 GCF_000956105.1 Propithecus coquereli
ATGAGATAATGCACAGAAAGGGATACTGCAAAGTAGGGTATATTGTGTGGTCTCGATAAATGTTTACGATCAACATGAGCTATATGTATGTCATGTCCTATATACATTAAATTTAAAAAGAATATCACAGAATATATACTAAATTAGATAAGAAACATAAGAACATGGAAATGACTGTATGTGAAAGCTATGGATAAAATACCACCATTCTGAGAGCCAGAAGGAGACCATCTTTTCACCATTTTCCACATTGCCTGATTTTAGGACAGTACAGCATCAAAATTGAGAAACAGACTTCCTCATTGGGGAGTTCATGATAAATTCAGTTTATAAAATAAAATCGAAAGCATTCTAGAGAAGCTCTTCCTGGGATATATTTCATCTTTTTAAAAGGAAGAACTGATTTTAGCTCTCGCCCCAGCATCTTGACAATGAGCTACTATGTTATTAGGATATCTGTCAAAAACAGTTCAGTTAGCAGGAGTGGAGCTGTGGAATGTGTCCTCAGGGAACTTTTGAACCAATGCCATTTATGTAATATTACAAAACAGGAAACAAAATAGACAACACAACCCCATTATTAGCTATAGAGTGAGACCTGGAAATTTCAGGTTGTATGATTCTTCAAGGCAGCAGTCCCCAACGTTTTTGGCAACAGAGACCAGTATCATGAAAGACAATTTTTCTGCAGACCCAGGTTGGAGGATGGTTTCAGGATGATTCAAGCACATTACATTTATTGTACACTTTATTTCTATTATTATTACACTGTCACTTGCCACTCACTGATAGGGTTTTGATATGAGTCTGCAAGCAATTGATTTATTATGGTCTCTGTGCAGTCAAAGCTCTCTGCTAATGATAATCTGTATTTGCAGCCACTCCCCAGCGCTAGCATCACTGCCTCAGCTCCACCTCAGATCATCAGGCATTAGATTCTCATAAGGAAGACACAGCCTAGATCCCTCATATGCTCAGTTTACAGTAGGGTTTGCACTTCTATGAGATTCTAAGGCCGCCACTGATCTGACAGGAGGCAGAGCTCAGGCGGTGATGCCAGTGATGGGGAATGGCTGTAAATACAGATGAAGATTTGCTTGCTCACCTGCCACTGACCTCCTGCTGTGCAGCCCAGTTCCTAACAGGCTGTGGACTGGTACTGGTCCCCAGCCCAGGAATTGGGAAACACACCTTCAAGGGATGACTCAGGATACCTGAAATACATAAATGACCCATGAGATAGGAATGTGGCCAGGAAAAAAGCAAAAATAAAAAAAGCAGAGAGACAAAGAGAATCTGCTTCTCAAGCACTAAAAAAAAAAAAAAATTTAAAAATCCGTTTTTGTTTCCAAGGGCAAGCAATAGATATGTGAGAATGGACTCTTTGATCTCAACTATGTCCCAGTTCT
>NW_012150942.1:10206-10651 GCF_000956105.1 Propithecus coquereli
CATTTATTGAATAAGGTGTCCTTTCCCCAGTATATATTTTTGCCTGCTTTGTCAGAGATCAATTGGCCATAGCTGTATGGTTTTATTTCTGGGTTCTCTATCTTGTTCCATTGGTCTATGTCTCTACTTTTATACTAGTACCATGCTGTTTTGGTTACTACAGCCTTGTAGTATAATTTGAAGTCAGGTAATGTGATGCCTTCAGATTTGTTCTTTTTGCTTAAGATTTCTTTAGCTATTCAAGTTCTGTTTTGGTTCCAAATGAAGGTTAGGATTGTTTCTTCTAGATCAGTGAAGTAAGATGTTGGTATTTTGATGGAAATTGTGTTGAATCTGTAAATCACTTTTGGCAGAATGGACATTTTAATGATGTTGATTCTACCAATCCATGAGCATGGGCTGTTTTTCCATTTGTTTGTGTCATCTATTATTTCTTTCATCAGTG
>NW_012150942.1:10701-11044 GCF_000956105.1 Propithecus coquereli
CTGTTCCATTGGTCTATATCTCTACTTTTATACTAGTACCATGCTGTTTTGGTTACTACAGCCTTGTAGTATAATTTGAAGTCAGGTAATGTGATGCCTCCAGATTTGTTCTTTTTGCTTAAGATTTCTTTAGCTATTCAAGTTCTGTTTTGGTTCCAAATGAAGTTTAGGATTGTTTCTTCTAGATCAGTGAAGTAAGATGTTGGTATTTTGATGGAAATTGTGCTGAATTTGTAAATCACTTTTGACAGAATGGACATTTTAATGATGTTGATTCTACCAATCCATGAGCATGGGCTGTTTTTCCATTTGTTTGTGTCATCTATTATTTCTTTCATCAGTG
>NW_012150943.1:0-601 GCF_000956105.1 Propithecus coquereli
ACAGTAGACACTCATTAAGTCTAATAATGTCTAACCTAATTTAAAGTTATTTGGATAAAAAGAAATATGTCTGGTACATTATAGGTGCATAACAAATACTTGTTGAATATTCAGATCACTCCTTTTGTAGGAGACAGTTTTCATTTTAAGTCTGGCTCTATCTAAAATATTTCAGTTAAATTTTTAACATTATTATATTAGTTACTGAATTCATTTGCCCAGGCAAATTTTTATATAGCTGACAGCAAGATTTTAATGGCACACACTGTGGTAAGGTAGAATGGTCCCCAAAGATGTTCATGCTGCAATTCTGGAAGCTGTGACTATGTTCTCTCACACACACGGCAAAAGGGGCTTTGCAGATGTGGTTAAGGTTAAGATCCATGGGATGGGGAGATTATCCTGGATTATGTGAGTGGACCCAATCTAATCACATGACTGCTTAAAAGAGGAAAACATTTAAGAAGGGTGAGAGAAACACAAAGTTGCTTTGACTATGGAGGAAGGGGCCACGAGCCAAAGAAGATGGGTGGCATCTAGAAGCTGGAAAAGGCAAGGAAAACAGCTTCTCCCCTAGAGCCTCCAGAAAGGAATACAACCC
>NW_012150943.1:2792-3209 GCF_000956105.1 Propithecus coquereli
TGCAACAACAGCAGGCAGAGGAGGAATTATTGGGTAGCCACTTATGCATTTTATTGGATCTTGCATCATTGTAGACTTCCAGACCACTTAAGAAACCACAGCTATAAGTCCCTGTTGCATATTTGATTTCTACAAGGACAAGTCAAGTTTCTCTTGAATGATAATAAAAAAAAAAATTAGCTGAGATAGTGATCAGTTTGATGGAACTTGGTTCTCCTTCATTTTTCCCTTATACAATTCCTCATTCAGGGATCAAGTAGGGAAGGAGATAGAATCAAAATAACCTGTCAGTCATAGCACTATACTGTTAGCTATTAAACATTTACATAATGTAAGACCATCACTTTACTGTGAGCTTCTTGAGGACAGGGGACAAGTCTTGCCCACTATATACATTGAGAGCCTCACACAGAACTT
>NW_012150943.1:6028-6323 GCF_000956105.1 Propithecus coquereli
ACTAGGAGTCACAAGCTCAAAAGAGCCAAGCTCTTTCAGGAGCCAAGCAAAAATCATAAATATGTGAAGACCCTCAAATATAATATGATATGATGGGGTCTATGGCCAATAGGAAAGTACATATCTCCCAACAGCTTTCACATGCAACTGTGTTTTTTCTAAACATTTCCCATCTTTGTCTAGATGTGGGCAGTGGGCCATATGATTATGAGTCTGAGTCCTAAGTTATCTATTATTAATGGCATTAAAGTGTCTTCTTTCACTTGAATATTCATGTTGCTTCTCACAAGTCAGT
>NW_012150943.1:6373-6714 GCF_000956105.1 Propithecus coquereli
TGAGTCTGAGTCCTAAGTTATCTATTATTAATGGCATTAAAGTGTCTTCTTTCACTTGAATATTCATGTTGCTTCTCACAAGTCAGTGATCTTATCAATGGTCAATTTCCTCCTCATCTTACTTGATGGTGTCGACAGCATTTAACCCAGTTGATCCCTCCCTCCACTTTGACAGCTTTCTTCACCTGGCTCCATGGACATCATGTACTCAGGTTTTCCTCTTACCTTTGTAGCTGTACCTCAGTGTTTTTGACTAGTTCCTTCTCTTCTCTGAAATCTCCAAAAGTTAGAGTATTCTAAGGGTTCTTCCCTTCTGTATCTACACACTCACTCTTTTGGTG
>NW_012150944.1:0-1341 GCF_000956105.1 Propithecus coquereli
ATGATACCAATTGAGCCAGTACAGGGACTACACATTGAGAACCACTTTGCTTGAGTTAAATGGCATAGTTATCTCTCCATTTGTAGTAATTATTTTTTAAAATCTCAGTGTACATGGAAATTTTTTAATATAACACTCTGAATAGAAAATTACATTGTTGGTTATTTTTTTATACCTAACCTTAAATATCCAGATATTTGGCATCATGTAGATATTTGCTTTTATTATCCTACATTTTACCTTAGACATTGTTTAGATGAAATTGCTAGATGTGAGACTGTATTTCTAATCAAGTTATTAAGATAATAATTTTAAAACAAATAAGACTGTTTTGGAATATTCTTGTTTTTGAGAGAGGCTGCCCAAGCCTTCAAGACGTCAGGAAAACTTGGACTTCAATGTTTGATTAGTGAGTAAGTTTTGTTATTTTTAAATTATCCTACATTTTTATTACATATTAAAGCACAAGTGTCCCTCAGTATCTGAGGGGATTCGTTCTAGGACACCCCCATATACCAAAATCTGTGCATACTCAAGTCCTGCAGTCAGCCCTGCAGAACTCACTTACACAAAAAGTTGGCCCTCCATATAGGTGAGTTTTGCATACTGAGAGTACTGCATTTAAAAGCTCCATTTGGTTGAAAATAATCCACCCATAAGTGGACCCACCCAGTTCAAACCTGTGTTGTTCAAGGGTCAACTGTATTTTCAATTTTCATCACGCCCAGAAACTGGATGTTGTAAGCCTTCACTCTAATTCCTATGACTTTATTTTCACTTATCTGTTCTTATTTTGTTTGCTTTTCTTCCCTGTTTTGCTAACCATTGTCTCAATCTCTCAGTACCTGTATTCAAATTCCAAATTCCTGGGAAAGAGATAGAATGGGTGGCCCAG
Source organism: Propithecus coquereli (assembly GCF_000956105.1). Taxonomy (NCBI): domain Eukaryota; kingdom Metazoa; phylum Chordata; class Mammalia; order Primates; family Indriidae; genus Propithecus; species Propithecus coquereli. Next base: position 896 of record NW_012150944.1, read on the forward strand.
CCTATGGATAGGATTATCTTGGGCCAGTGGTTTATGGGTTATTTAATAATCTCCAGTCAGATATTATATGGGCACATGTTATATGGAATGATCTTTTACAAAGATTCTGGCATAGTCGAGTTAAAATATGAAAGCTAGGTGAATACTATAGGCAAATGGTTTTTTAAAGTATTCTTAGAGGAAGCCAGATTGCTTGGGCCATAACATCCTTAGTAAAGCCTTTGATTCATGTGCTGATGAAGTACCCAGATTACAGAGAGAAGACTAAATAGATGGCCTCTTGAGAATAGGATTAAAATTTAAACATACAAATTAATGAAATCAGATACAATAGAAACAAAGCACAGAGTCCATGGAGGGAACAAAACATTTCCTGCTGTAAAACAGTATTTCATATGGAGAGAAGTGAACAGGATTTTCTAGGAGAAATCAAATATACTCAGTCC
>NW_012150944.1:10251-10934 GCF_000956105.1 Propithecus coquereli
AAATCGTGTTTTTATGTACAAGTGTAGTCAATCATAGCACAATACTCTGACTCACTCAACACATCAAGACTCAGTCAATTTTAAAATACATTTGGGAGACAAAAAGCAATTCTTTTGAGTTTGAGACCATAAAGGAGGTAATTGTGAACAATTTTCAAGTGTTGAGCTATTATAAAAGAGAAGCTACATTTGAAATAAATAATTGAGTGCAAAAGTTAAGTTGCATCATAAGACTTGTGAATTCTGCATTATTTAAAACATACATGAAGACAAGGGTTCTACAGGGAGAGTTAAACGTATTGTTAAGCTCCTGGGGTAACTGCGCAAAAAAGAAGATTCACCAGTTATTGTTCCAGGGCTCTTGGAAAGAGAAAGATGTGAGATTTCACTTTTAATTTAAACGACACTGGAAACTGGCTTGCTTTAAGGAGAACAAGAAAAATGATGCTTCTGTAAAAGACAACCTAAAACAACTTAAAAAATAATTTCAATTTAATTCTTGGCCACAAGATATGTGGTTACAAACAATGTGCTACTATATACTGAGTGCATGTAATTTCCTTCTCTGCTGTACTTAACACCGCTCTGTTGCATGGATTTACACACCATTGCATGCATTATTGAGATGGGAAAAATGGGTCTAATATTTACTCAGATGAATATAGAATAAAGTATACATTTAA
>NW_012150944.1:11330-11706 GCF_000956105.1 Propithecus coquereli
CTCCTGGGGTAACTGCGCAAAAAAGAAGATTCACCAGTTATTGTTCCAGGGCTCTTGGAAAGAGAAAGATGTGAGATTTCACTTTTAATTTAAACAACACTGGAAACTGGCTTGCTTTAAGGAGAACAAGAAAAATGATGGTTCTGTAAAAGACAACCTAAAACAACTTAAAAAATAATTTCAATTTAATTCTTGGCCACAAGATATATGATTACAAACAATGTGCTACTATATGCTGAGCGCATGTAATTTCCTTCTCTGCTGTACTTAACACCGCTCTATTGCATGGATTTACACACCATTGCATGCATTATTGAGATGGGAAAAATGGGTCTAATATTTACTCAGATGAATATAGAATAAAGTATACATTTAA
>NW_012150944.1:12926-14581 GCF_000956105.1 Propithecus coquereli
TGGGCAGAAAATATAGAAGGCCATGAAGCTGGAGATCCCTGTTCATCACAGCAAAAACATTTGATAAAACTGTCACCTGTGATAACTTGGAAAGTAGATCAAGTGCCTACTAAGCCTACAGCTCTTAAGAAAGTTGTTGGAAAGAGTGAGAATATTAGGATATGTTGTTTGCCTTTTGTAATACTAATATGTTGCAAAAAAAAGATAGGCTAGTTTTCAAGCATAAATGATAGTGATTTTACATGATTGTAAAAACCGATCAATAGTTTCTGAAATTCAAATAATAGTTAATAAGATGGAAGAGGCGTTGAGGGCATAAGAATCATCTAGACTTCTCAGGTAAAAAAAAAAAAAATGTGACTCAGTTGTGGGGCCATATAAGATTAAGGGAATTACCCTTTTTAATCAAAGCCTATTATTTCAGATGGCCTCCAACTGGTAGGAATTGAGTGAGCTTTCTTTTCACAAGCAGGAAGGGGCAAAGATCAGAGGGAAAGAAATGGCAGCAAGGAATGCTGGAGAACTGTACCTAGAAAACATTCTTGGGTGTGGTTTCTGACCCCTGAACTGACTGAAAGAAAATAGATATGGTTTTTGAGGGATTCACATTTCTGTATTCTCCAAGATTTTTGAGGGAACTGTATTGCTAAGGAAACCATGAGCCTAGCTAAAAATAACTTGTGACTGTGACCCAATCTTTAGCTCACACTTCCAACTTGCCATAACAGGAAGCAGCTGAAAAAGCTACGCAGACTCCTAACCCCTAAAGAAGGCAAAGTCCCCGACGCCCTCCCAGTGGGCAGAGCCAAGTGCTACTGAGTACAATGGATAATGTGGTTCCTTCCAGATAACCCAATCCAGGTCTAGGAACAGAGCAGGGCAGGAATCTTCCCAGTCGCTGTCCAGCACTATTCTGTGACTGCCATGGACCAGTGATTGCTGTGTCTGCCATTTTCTTTTTTTGAGTAGAAGTTTTCGTAAGGCATCTCTTGTCTCTGCTCCATCATTGTATATTGGGTTGTTTGTATTAGCTGGGGATGCGGCAAGTTTATCATTTTAGTTTATATGTTGTTATACCACAGGAATACATTAGGACCTAAAGAAGAAGATTGCACATTACCTAAAGATGCTGGACTCCGAGCTGGGTTAAGTAGCCAGATGGGACTCTGGTCTCCCTCCTTTTATGAGGAGAATGAGTGTGTTCTAAGAATAGAAAGAAAAAGGCAAATGGATAACTGGTGTCAAGAAGAAGGAGTTGTAGCAAAAACTACTAGCTATTCACCGAATCCGTTTCCTCTTTTTCCTGGGCACAGGTGAGATTACATTTCTCAGGCTCCCTTGCTTGCAATTAGGTATACTTTTGGGACTGAATGATAACCAGTTGAATGTGAGCATAAGTGATTTGCACAACTCATAGGCATGACCTTAAAAATATCACATACGGTTATGAGCAATTTCTTTGTAATTAGTAATGATTTTAAAAACAACTTTGCTTGAGTCCTCTGTAGACTGTTGGCAGCTGTTGATCTTGTTAAAGTCAGATTGCTTGAAAGGGAAAATTTAAAAAGTGGGAGAATGATATTTTTTCTATCCTCTTCCTTTGGAAGCCATATTTGTAGCTCTTCCCCTATCAGATAAAAGATTATTCATTTATT
>NW_012150945.1:0-2336 GCF_000956105.1 Propithecus coquereli
ACCAGATCCTCAGCGCCAGCCTCCTTTCTGGCGTTGCCCCCGACAGCACTGTCGAGAGAAACCAGCCTCTCCCTGCCCGGCCTGATTTCCAGCTGAGCCGCCCAGGTGAAGTTCAGTCCGACTCTCCTCTGACCTCCATGTTCATCCATCGATTTAGAATTTTTGTTGGAACGGTTCCTTTTAAACCTTACGAGTTATACCACGTTGAAGATTGTTTCTAAGAAAATTAAAATGTTAGGAGAAAACAATAAGGGATGAAAATTATAGGTTTGCCTATGCAGCGTGCGATTTAGTGACTTTAAATACAACCTTTGTAATTAAAGTGGAGAAACAATGTAGCAATATCACACCCCAGCCTCCTGCATCAGTTATATGTGGAACGCGTCATATATTTTGCCTGTCCCTGAACTAGGCAGAAGCTAGTGATCAGGCACAATGAGTCCACACAATTCTTTTTGAAAACTGGATAAAATTTTGAACATGTTATATTTCCCGTCTACCTATAGAATTACAGTTTCTATTCTCTCTATGCTATTTTTTTGTGTGATGTGGACATGAATTGTGTTTGTGTAGCTTTAAGGCTAATGATCACCTTAGAAATTTTAAACTCAAATCTTGTTTGTTAGTCACTATTCACAGAGTTTAGTGTTAACTTCAAAATCAAACTTAAAGAACCTATATTTTTAAAAAATTCTCAATGTATGTTTAAAGTTGGGTGTGAAAACATCCTGTCAGGGTGAAGTGTCGTTAGAAGTGTTGGATTAAATACGCGCATAAATGCGTGTGAATTAAAAAGCACAAACGAAACCTGAAGCCAGTTGCAGCGTAACCAGTTAAATGGTCCATTATCTCTGAGCCGGTGTGTTCTGTGCTGGGTGCTGGACTTGCCAGGATGGTTTCCAACTGGTCCTCACTTACCAGACACGTCTCCGAGACCGTGTATGTGCCACCGATCCCCTGGTCTTTGTGCAGCACTAATAAGGTAAAACCTATTAAGTTATTAATCTCGACTGCACAGTTTCCTTCAAATTCAACTTTCCTCCAGCCGCGCCATCTCCTTCCCGCCCACGACACTGCCGAGGGTGGTCCTGGGGAGAGGAAGATGCTGATGGAGGCGTCAGACCTCCCCGGGGAGTTTGACTGGAGACCCAGCCGGGACTGAAAAAGATGGTCTCTCAGCCCCCTCCCCATACATGGAAAATTAGTAATTTTTACTCTCAGAATGTCACTCATGGCCATTTAAAAATAGATCTGTATCGTATTCAGTAGTTCTTTCATTGTAACCACTAGTATTCTATTTGCTCAGGAAACAGAAGTTACCAGTTCATATTAACTTGGTGAATTTCTGCCAGTTTTACTGAATACTAGTTTTGTTTTTTTTTTTTAATTTTAATCTCATGTAAAAATTAACTCATCACATTCAGTTTCTAACGTTTAATTTCACAGCCTTTATTTACTTTTCCTTTTGGTGTAAGAATGACATCAAAATTCAAAAATAAAGTGAACTTCATCTCCATAGTTTGCCTTTCAAAACAAACACTAAACAACAAATTTGGCCCAAGGAACTTCCACAGAAATAAACTGTTAGATAAGAGATTTGTACTAGCCATTTATACTTTCTTCAAAAGCCAGTAAGCTGGTAAGAAATAGTGTTGATGCCAAAGCTTAGGAGGTACTTTGGATTCCATTTTGAATTTCCAATTTTTAACCAAATTTTGGATATGTGAGTGAAATCCCATGTTTCTGCTATAATCACCCCAGAGGCCCTAAAGTAAAAACTTATCAACTTTTAAGTTGATCATTAATTAATGCATTTTAATAAATAAATAGGTAAAAGTATACAATGAAATATATAGTGTTTTGTGTAAGAGTTTATTATGAACTTCGTTGGCATCACACACGCTACACACGTTAAGTGACCCGACTCGCTACTCTCTGCTCACCCACAGCTCAGCTCACCTGTCAGCCACGCGAGCCTCTTTCCACGACATCCTGGACAGGAACCACTTGCACACCACGCAGGAGAAAGAACTAGATGCTCCTGTGGGTTGACTGGGCACTGAAGAACTATCTCCGCAGGGTGGACACACACATTCCCAGCAATGACATGGAGTATTTTAAAGTCCTCTCTGTCATAGACAAATAAATCAGATTATTCCTGCCCTATTTTTTTCCTCCTTAGCAGATAGATGCAGCTGCATCTCTTCATGGAGACACAGAAATAAATAGGAAGGAAGGTAAATAGATATTTCTGACTGCAACTGTATACAGGACCGAAAAACATGCATGAGCAGATTTAGAGTATTGCTATATGCGCCTCTTCCATCCTGTGGATC
>NW_012150945.1:6808-7531 GCF_000956105.1 Propithecus coquereli
AAATTAATCATTTATTACTATTATTATTTTACTTACACATTTTAGATTGCCACCTATTCAAAGAAAACTTGATAGAATGGTCTTCCTACACATGTGACGGAAGATTAAACAGATTTGGCAGAATTTAGTCCCTGAGCAAAGTACATGATTGTCAAATTAACTGAAGAATAATGGAAATAATTCTGACGGACCCACGTTACTTTCTCAAATTTCTTTTAATACTGCTCATTTGAAATACAGTTAAGGGTAGCTGGAAACATCTTCATAGGATGGCTTTCTCCTTGAACACCTACATGTACCTCTATGGAAACGCTCACCTTAAGCAAAGCTACCTTAAGATTAAAAAAAAATCTTCACTGACAGAACCTTTTCTTGTCTCTAGTAAATAAATATTCAGGCAGGCAGTGTCATCTGGAACTTGGCATTTCTCACCAATTACGGTAGGAAACTGTAGGGGTTGCCGACATATTCAGGTGTTTTTCTGTAGTAGGTGATCTTATTACAGGTGTCTACCAATGCGAAGCAGTTTAACTGGAATGATGCACTCATTTATTCTAATTTTTTTTTCTTCAGCTATATCATGCGGGCACCCAGGGGTTCCTGCCAACGCCGTCCTCACTGGAGAACAGTTTACGTTTGGGGCCACAGTTCACTACTCGTGCAAAGGGAGCCACAGTCTTGTGGGCAACAGCACCAGAGTTTGCCAAGAAGACAGTCACTGGA
>NW_012150945.1:7592-10544 GCF_000956105.1 Propithecus coquereli
AGAAAACTTGATAGAATGGTTTTCCTAGACATGTGACGGAAGATTAAACAGAATTGGCAAAATTTAGTCCCTGAGCAAAGTACATGGTTGTCAAATTAACTGAAGAATAATGGAAATAATTCTGACAGACCCACGTTACTTTCTCAAATTTCTTTTAACACTGCTCATTTGAAATACAGTTAAGGGTAGCTGGAAACATTTTCGTAGGATGGCTTTCTCCTTGAACACCTACATGTACCTCTATGGAAACGCTCACCTTAAGCAAAGCTACCTTAAGATAAAAAAAAATCTTCATTGACAGAACCTTTTCTTGTCTCTAGTAAATAAATATTCAGGCAGGGAGTGTCATCTGGAACTTGGCACTTCTCACCAATTACGGTAGGAAACTGTAGGGGTTGCTGACATATTTAGGTGTTTTTCTGTAGTAGGTGATCTAACTACAGATGTCTACCAATGCGAAGTGGTTTAACTCATTTATTCTAATTTTTTTTTCTTCAGCTATATCATGCGGGCACCCAGGGGTTCCTGCCAACGCTGTCCTCACTGGAGAACGGTTTACGTTTGGGGCCACAGTTCACTACTCGTGCAAAGGGAGCCACAGTCTTGTGGGCAACAGCACCAGAGTTTGCCAAGAAGACAGTCACTGGAGCGGAGCTCTGCCCCACTGCACAGGTGAGGGGTGCCCAGTTAGCAAGGACTGGAAACAGGCTGTACTCATACCCCTGTTCGAGATTCTTATTATCTTATTCCAGCCAAATACGCCCCAGTGGTCCCCAACCTTTTTGGCACCAGGGACCGTTTTCATGGAAGACGATTTTTCCATGGAGAGGGGTGGGGGTATGGTTTTGGGGTCATTCAAGGGCATTACATTTATGATGCACTTTATTTTTATTATTATTACATTGTAATATCTGATGAAATAATTATACAACTCACCGTAAGCTGGAGACCCCTGCTGTAGACCATGGGCGTCATCCCTGTCGCTGCTGGCAGACACCAACACTACGCCTTCCCCTGTGGGAGACCTGGGAGTTTCTGGATCGCGTGGGGGGAAGCTCGCTCGCCCTGGCTCAGGGCCTCCGTTTGCTCCCTGCACCTCCTCTCAGCCCCTCCGCATTTCCCCACCTCTGCTAACTGTAATTCCATTGGCCCTCTTTGAAAAAAACAATCATTTTAACTCTCCGATGAATGTGTCTTACATAAATAAAATTCAGTGAATCAGCTACTCTGGACATAACGGTGAAGCGTTAAACCTCTTGTTTAATTTTTTCATTCCTGGGACACCATAACCCTGTTTCCCTTCTGCCGTCTGTACCCACCCTCCAGGGAGCACCTGCTGAATTCACCAGCCAGGGTTTTCCTTCTTCCAAATGCATGCTGTTCTCATGACGGTGTGTTAATAGGCTATTTTCAGTCTAGCGATGCAGGCGCAATGTGTTCAATCCTTTCATGTTGGGAGCCATCACAAAGAAAATCTTTCTTGTGAGATTGCCAGAATGCTGTGTAGCCATAACTCATGTTACATATACATTGAAATAACTTTGCAGAATCTTTACACATAGTAACTGTTTCAAACAAGTCTTACACAGTTGTGCATTGGCATATGTGTTTATTTTCAATAGGAAATAATCCTGGATTTTGCGGTGATCCGGGGACCCCGGCACACGGGTCTCGGCTGGGGGATGAATTCAAGACGAAGAGTCTGCTCCGCTTCTCCTGCGAGGTGGGCTACCAGCTGCGGGGCTCCGCCGAGCGCACCTGTCTGCTCAACGGGTCGTGGTCGGGGCTGCAGCCTGCGTGTGAGGGTGAGTCCGCTCCTGCCTTTACGACCACCTCGACAGTTAAAGCCACGCGACTCAAAATTCCACAGAAATCCTATAAATTTATACTATTTGTACAATTAAACCTCCCCCCCAAAAATAAATTTATAAGAGCATCATGAAAAATCATGACTGGGTGCACGGAGATATCCTGCACGTGGAGATATCAAAGGTCCCTGTATCACTGATCCTTAAACTTTGAACGTTTGTGACAGACGAGGTTTCTATTCTTCTCCCAATGACAAGCTGCGTGTGGTTTTGCCAGTGTTCTGTGGATCCCGGCGGTGAATGAGCAGGAGCAGCCCGTCACCGACGACAGAGGAGATTTCTGAGCCTGGAAGTCGGTTTCCTTCGCACGTCATTTCCGAGCTATCGGTGGCCCTTGTCCAGAGCACAGTATTACAAAGGAATCTAGGGCTGTGTTCTGTGAAATATTCTGGGGTGAATATATTTGGTTTCAGTCTTTGAAAGGGGCATAGTAGGGCATGGCGGGATGCTCCAATGATGAGAGTAAAAATGGCCGTGGATACCTTGCCGGCATCGTGCTGTGTGGGCAACGTCTGCCTTAGGCAAAGAGGAGCTGACGTGAAAGTCATTTGTTTAGAGTTCAGAAAACAACTGAGTCAGAATTCAGACTGATACGACTTTAAATGTTAGACAAAGCAATCACAGCAGCAACAAAAAACAAATGGGACCTGATCAAATTAAAAAGCTTTTACACAGCCAAGGAAACTATCATTAGAGTGAACAGACAACCTACAGAATGGGAGAAAATATTTGCTTTCTACACATCTGATAAAGGTCTGATAACAAGAATCTACATAGAACTTAAGAAAATAAACAAGAAAAAATCAAACAACCCCATCAATAAATGGGCAAAGGACATGAACAGAAAGTTTCCAAAAGAAGACAGACTAATGGCCAACAAACATATAAAAAAAGTGTTTAACCTCTCTCATCATCAGGGAAATGCAAACCAAAACCACAATGAGACATCGCCTAACCCCAGTGGGATTGGCCTCTATCAAAAACAACAAATGCTGGCGTGCATATGGAGAGATGGGAACACTCTTACATTGCTGGTGGGACTGCAAACTAGTACAACATCTGTGGAAAGTAATTTGGAGATACC
>NW_012150945.1:10594-11457 GCF_000956105.1 Propithecus coquereli
CTGTCTGCTCAACGGGTCGTGGTCGGGGCTGCAGCCTGCGTGTGAGGGTGAGTCCGCTCCTGCCTTTACGACCACCTCGACAGTTAAAGCCACGCAACTCAAAACTCCACAGAAATCCTATAAACTTATACTATTTGTGCAATTAAACCTCCCCCCAAAAAAATTTATAAGAGCATCATCAAAAATCATGACTGGGTACACGGAGATATCCTGCACGTGGAGATATCAAAGGTCCCTGTATCACTGATCCTTAAACTTTGAACGTTTGTAACAAACGAGGTTTCTGTTCTTCTCCCAATGAGAAGCTGTGTGTGGTTTTGCCAGCGTTTTGTGGATCCCAGCGGTGAATGAGCAGGAGCAGCCCCAGTCACCGACGACGGAGGAGATTTCTGAGCCTGGAAGTCGGTTTCCTTCGCACGTCATTTCCAAGCTATCGGTGGCCCTTGTCCAGAGCACAGTATTACAAAGGAATCTAGGGCTGTGTTCTGTGAAATATTCTGGGGTGAATATATTTGGTTTCAGTATTTGAAAGGGGCATAGTAGGGCATGGCGGGATGCTCCAATGATGAGAGTAAAAATGGCCGTGGATACCTTGCCGGCATCGTGCTATGTGGGCAACGTCTGCCTTAGGCAAAGAGGAGCTGACGTGAAAGTCATTTGTTTAGAGTTCAGAAAACAACTGAGTCAGACTTCAGACTGATACGACTTTAAATGTTAGACAAAGCAATCACAGCAGCAACAAAAAACAAATGGGACCTGATCAAATTAAAAAGCTTCTACACAGCCAAGGAAACTATCATTAGAGTGAACAACCTACAGAATGGGAGAAAATATTTGCTCTCTGCACATCCAATAAAGGTCTA
>NW_012150946.1:0-1331 GCF_000956105.1 Propithecus coquereli
ATATACATATATAATCAATGCTTTCATACGATTTTAAAGGGTTTTAAGGAAGTCTTAATATGCCACAGAACAGTACACTATCAAAAGAATACAGGTCAATGTATCACCTGAACACACCTGTGTATTCAGCATCCCAATCAAGAACAGGACCAGTCCCCCTAAATCCCCCTCATGCTCCCTTCTAGTAACTATCCTGCCTGACAGATAACCACTATCCTTACTTCTAACAGCATGGATTAGTTTTTGCCTGTTTTTGAACTTTATATAAATGGAAACTTTTGTGAGATTCATCTATCTTGTGTGTAATTATAGATTATTCATTCTCATTGCTGCATAATGTACCATTTTGTGAATATAACACAATTTATCCCTTCTGTGGTTGATGGGCATTTTGGGTAGTTTCCAGTTTTTTGACTGTTACAAATAGTGTTGCTATGAATACTCAGATATGAGTATTTTGGTGAACATTTGTACACATCTTTGGAGACTTTCCATGGAATTTCCAAGTCATAGTGTATTCATTCATAGGTCAGCTTTAGTAGTGTAGGGGTGGAAAGGTGTGATACCTTTCCTCACCTATCATAAGGATCACAGTTGACACGCCTATAACAAAAGCTATATTAACAAAAGAAAAACATAACACATTTGCTTAAGGTTTTAGGTGACACAAGAGCCTTCAGAAATGAAGACTCAATGACCCAAGGAACATTGTCTGTCTTTACACTTAGTTTCGATGAAGAACGGACAGCTAGCTGTGTAGAAATGTAATTGGACAAAAAAGGGTATGATCTAATGGTAACAGACTGAGCGGGGGAACCCAGCAAGGCCTGTGTGTTCAGATTCTTTTTGTCCTCTCTGCATAGCATTCCTTCCTCCCAGGTATGGGGTAGGACCCTTCTGGAATGATGGTCTTCAAGGGAGAAGGGAGAAAGGGGAGAGTGATGTGACTTTTCTACATTTTATGGCTTGTTTCTGGGGAGGAGAGTTCTAGTTTTTATGACCAACCTTTGGGAGGAGAAATTTTTGTTTCTGTGATTCACTTCAAGGGAGAAAGAGGGTGGGAGAGACTTCTGAGACCTTCCTATCTCCTTTAGCTCAAAGTACTCAGCATGCCAAAGCACCCTATTTGGAGTATCATTTCTGAGCCCTGACAGCAGATATTGCCAAACAGTTTTCCAAAGTGATTTTCACCAATTTACACTTGCACTTACTAGCAGGCTGAGAGTTTTCATATTTTAGTCAACACGTGCAATGGTGTTGCCTCCTGCGTTTAGTTAACATGTCCTTTATTAACATTTCCAGGGTCTTCGCACACATCATTTTAAATACAT
>NW_012150946.1:7210-7559 GCF_000956105.1 Propithecus coquereli
TTCACTGCAACCTCAAACTCCTGGGCTCAAGCAATCCTCCTGCCTCAGCCTCCCGAGTAGCAGGGACTACAGGCATGCTCCACCCCACCTGGCTAAGTTTTTTCTAATGCTTCGTAGAGACAGGTCTTCCTCTCAAGCTGGTTTTGAAGACAGATAGGGTTGATGGTTATACATACGATAGTATGAAAACAATTAGTACCAATGAACTGTATATTTAAAAATGGTTAAAATGGGCCAGGCGTGGTGGCTCACACCTGTAATCCTAGCACTCTGGGAGGCCAAGGTGGGAGGATTGCTTGAGCTCAACGAGTTCAGAACTTGAGCAAGAGCGAGAGAGACCCCATCTATA
>NW_012150946.1:7609-8841 GCF_000956105.1 Propithecus coquereli
GCTGAGATACTCAGAGGTAATTTGAATTGAGTTGTCCAGATTAACCACCGTGCCCTCCCACCCCCAAACTAAGCTCTTGATCTTGAGTCCAAACTTACACCTTCTTCAGTGTATCCTGTTTCATTAATTGGCTCTATCAAAATTTACTGAGGCTACACTCTGAAGATGACTCCAGTAACCTCTACTCTCCCTGTCCTAGTCCAGGCCACCCTTTCCTAAGACTGTTATAGTCATTTTAAATGATCTTTCTTCATTTACTCTTATTTTTAAAAATGTAATATGAAATATTTAAGACAGAAGTAATAAATAATACTACAATAAATACTTACGTACCTGTCAGCTTAAGAAATAAAATACTACCATTATAGTTAATATTCTCTGATTTTCTATCTGTTGTACCTCTCCTCCCATTATAGGCCTCTTTATCAGTGGTAATCACCAACTTGATTTTATTATCTCCTTGCATTCCTTTATTGCTTTTACTACATAAATATAAATGTATCTCTAAGCAGTATACCTTCATCTACTCTTCTCACAGCAGCTAAAATTGTCTTATAAAACAAATTTAATCAAGTCATTTATCAGAAAATGTCTTATTTTCCCTTTAAAGCCTTGACTCTTTTGTTTTTTAAAGAGACGATGTCTTTCTGTGCTGCCCAGGCTGCCCTCAAACTCTTAGGCTCAAGTGATCTTCCAAGTAGCTGAGACTACAGGCATGAGGTGTGTGCCAGTACACCTGACTTTGGATCTTTATTTAACAAGGTGTGATCTGGCCTTTCTTACTTCCCCAGCATCATTTGTTTTCACCTTCTTCCTTATTCTGTGTGATCTAGCCATACTGATCTTTTTTTATTCCTATTCCCTGAAAGTTCAAAGCTCACCCAAGGGCCTTGCACATGCTATAGCTAATATCTCTGTGTGGGAGGCAGCCCTTATTCTTTAGAACCTATTTAAAATATCACTTCTGCAGAGAAAACTTTCTGATCTTCCTAGATTAGGTTAGGGACCCCTATAATATACTCTTCTAGAACCCCGTATTTCTCTTGTAGGCTTTATCACAGTTTTGATTTAATTCTTTGTATAAGGGCTGTTTCATCATTTGACTGTACAGTATATTCTGTAAAGTCAAGAGTAATGTCTATCTTAGATAGCCTAGTATCCTCAGCACCTGGTTCATAGTTCATTTATGTATTCAAGAACTATTTGGGTGCCTACTAATTTTTTATTTATTA
>NW_012150946.1:11146-11486 GCF_000956105.1 Propithecus coquereli
CCAGTTTCTTGAGATAGATAAGAAAATGGAAATAAGAAATCAGTGCTCAGAATAATGGTCTGAATTTCAGTTTAGCTAATCTTCAAAGCTTTAAAGTAACAGATTATTTTGGTTTAAAAAAATCCATCTAGGGAGATATATGTACACATATATATATAGTATATTACTCTAGGGAGATAGATATATTGAGTTCATAATGAGTCTCATGGGCATATTCTTATCCTAACAGGAAAATCCTTGATATAAAGTATAGAAAATGAAACAGAGTGATTAAGACAGGAAGTATGATTTTTGCAATATTTTCATTTGTCAAGTAAACATTTAGTAGAACTCACTTGTA
>NW_012150947.1:0-1251 GCF_000956105.1 Propithecus coquereli
GTTTGCTAGTATTTTATTGAGGATTTTTTGCACCTATATTCATAAAGGATATTGGTCTGTAGTTTTCTTTTTTTGTTGTGACCTTTCCTGGCTTTAGTATCAAGATAATGCTGACTTCATAGAATGAGTTGGGGAGGATTCCCTCCTTTTCAATGTTATGGAATAAATTCTGCAGTGTGAGTATCAGCTCTTCTTTTTAGGTCTGGTAAAATTTGGTTGTGAATCCATGTCTCCAGGGTCTTCTTTTGTTGGAAGATTTTTTTTTTTTATTATTGCTTCAATCTCACTGCTCACTATTGGTCTGTTCAGGAGTTCTGTTTCTTCCTGATTGAGTCTTGGGAGGTTGTGTGATTCCAGGAATTTGTCCCTTTGCTCTATATTTTTGAGTTTGTGGTGCACAGAGATTTTCATAGTATTCACAGATGATATTTTGTGTTTCTGTAGTATCAGTTGTAATATCTTCTTTTTCATTTCTGATTGAGCTTATTAGGGTCCTTTCTCTTCTATTCCTGGTTAATTTAGCAAGAGGTCTATTGATTTTGTTTATTTTTTCAAACAACAAACTTTTTGTTTTGTTTATATTCTGTATTATTTTCTTGTTTTTGATTTCATTTAGTTCTGCTATGACCTTAGTTATTTCTTTTCTTCTGCTGGCTTTGAGTTTGGTTTGCTCTTCCTTTCCTAGTTCCTTGTGATATGTGATTAGATTGTTAATTTGTGATCTTTCTGTCTTTTTGATGTTAGCATTTGAGGATATAAATTTACCACTTAGGACTGCTTTTGCTGAATCCCACAGATTTTGATAGCTTGTGTCCCATTTGTCATTCAGTTCAAGGAATCTTTTGATTTCCATCTTAATTTCATTCTTGACCCAAGAATCATTCAGCAGCAGGTTGTTTAATTACTATGACTTTGTGTAAAATTGAGTGTTTCTCTTGGTGTTGACTTCTAGTTTTATTTCACTGTGATGTGAGAAGATACATGGTATGATTACTATTGTTTTGAATTTGTTGAGCCATGATTTGTCTGCTTTGTTTGGAACCAGAAAAGAGCCCTAATAGCCAAAGCAATCTTAAGCAAAAGAGACAAATCTGGAGATATCACATTACTAGAATTGAAACTATACTACAAGGCTATAGTAACCAAAACAGCATGGTCTTGGCACAAAAATCACACCCACATATAGCCAACTGATCTTTGACAAAGCAGACAAAAATATACACAGAGGAAAAGAATCCTTTTTCAATAAAT
>NW_012150947.1:5331-5863 GCF_000956105.1 Propithecus coquereli
AAGGGCTTTTTCTTGTTAGATTACAGAAAAGCATACCATTTTCTCATGTGACATTATAAAAATGATCTTTGTAACAAAATCCAAATCAGATGTGACTTTCTGTAGGAAGCCATGACTGATTCCTTATGCTGTAGTCAGAATCAATTTGCATCTTCTTTTATATATCCAAAGAACTTTCAGTTTTTTAATTAAATTAATGGTTTTGAATTCCCTACTACAGCAACATAGTACAAAATCCCAACAGAGCTTGCTTCCCAAAAACATCTCAGCCAACCCCTGCCCAGTTTTCTCACTTAGCCACCCAGTTCTCTTCCCTGGAAACAAGCAATGTAACCATTTCTTGAAAATCCCTCCAGAGATGTTTTTCAGTACAAAAATTATTTATATATGTGTATATACATATACATCCCTTTCTTAGAACATGACAACATTCTATATAGACATTTCTCTTTAAAGAAATTGAAGCATAGGTATAGACAAGTGTAAAAGATATATATATATATATTAAAGAATATTTTAATATCTCATGAAT
>NW_012150947.1:7423-7815 GCF_000956105.1 Propithecus coquereli
ATCAGAGGAGTCCTATTACTCTACAGCACATTTATCTACTTGTAATAAATAACATACTGATATTATGTGCTCCATTTTGTGGTGCATAATAATACCAGTCAATTTCTTCAAGCCTACTGCTGTTTCTGTTAAACACCTACTAAACTATTAACCACCATTGGTTTTCCTGTACCATAGGGAATTAACCAACCTGTAATTAGCTCTTAATACCCAAGTGTCAGAATAGACACTTATTTTAAAGCTCTGGCTGATGTGGTTACTTCAATTAAAAAAACAAAATCCTTCTTATTTTCTGAAAAGGGCTTTTTCTTGTTAGATTACAGAAAAGCATACCATTTTCTCATGTGACATTATAAAAATGATCTTTGTAACAAAATCCAAATCAGATGTGA
>NW_012150947.1:12843-13211 GCF_000956105.1 Propithecus coquereli
AGACAAGCACAGAATTTCACTTCCTGATTTGCCTGTCTTAATTCTGTACACAACACATATTTTATCAGGAGCTATGCCTGCCATCTGCCATTGAACAGGCACCTTCAGTTCTTGGAATAAGGAGAATAGTACATTCCAGGGTAGAAGAAGTCACTTGGTAACTTTGTAATAAATGAATCAGGACGTTTTGTGGCAGTGAGGAGGGGCTAACCAAGGGGGAAGCAACAATCAGTTGAAAACTATGTTTTTTGTTTTTTTTTTTGAGACAGAGTCTTGCTCTGTTTCCTGGGCTGGAGTGCCGTGGCGTTAGCCTAGCTCACAGAAACCTCAAACTCCTGGGCTCAAGCGATCCTCCTGCCTCAGCCTCC
>NW_012150948.1:0-359 GCF_000956105.1 Propithecus coquereli
TGGCAACTGTCTTGTCTCCTTTTCCCTCAGAAAAGAACCTCTTCCATGATTAAAAATGTCTTTCTTCTATCTGTATAAAAAACACAAAAGCTCAAATTGAACTCTTCTTTTTTCCCATATTCAATTCTTCATGTTTATTCTACTTTCTTGTGCTATAGAAAAAGCTGAATTCAGAGTGATATTATACCTCACAGGTGCCTTATGTTTTTGTTGTGGTACTTTTAGTTGTTTTTGTTTTTGACTGAAGCTCAATGACTTTATCAAGGTATATCTTACTATAAATCACTCTTTTTGAAAATTTTCTGGCATTTGATGCATGTATTCAATAAGTATTTAATTTGGTAATTTTTTTCAATATG
>NW_012150948.1:2623-3022 GCF_000956105.1 Propithecus coquereli
AGGAGAACTATATAGTTATATAAAGAATCACTGGTCAAATGAGAACATGATTTCTACTTCAAATGAATGTTTGTTTTGATTCAACATTTTAATTTTTGTTTTCTTGGGCATAGCCTAGTAGTAGGTCAGTACGTTAATGTATGTAATATTCTATAATTCATGAAAATTTGAAAGTCTGAATAAGTGGGGCATAGCATAGAATTTATTGAAATATGGCATGTGGTATACACATAATTCAGAGGTTCAATTTTTCATTCTATGCTTTTCTCCAAAATATAAAAATATATAATAGAATAACAGAAAGTAGAGGGAAGGACACATGTATGATGAAGAAAGCATGGTAACATCTCGGTCGTGAGCATGTGGGTGATTATTATACAATTATTTCAACTTTTCTGT
>NW_012150948.1:5867-6530 GCF_000956105.1 Propithecus coquereli
CTTTAGGTGTAATTAATGTTAAGAACACTGGCATGTAATTCTAAATAACTCTCAATTTTAAGAAATTTTTATGTTTATAGTACTTGGCACAGCATATAGAGATTTCAGTGCCTTTGGGGTTAACGGTCCTATATTCAAGAATGTTGCTCTTTTATATTCCAGCTGTGTGAACTTAAGCACATCCTTTAACCTCATTGACTATCCTTTAGTTTTTACGTCTGAAAAATGCGAATACTTATATCTTTTGTACAGATTTGTTTGAATTAAAAAGAATAATAAATCAAATGCGTAATAGACCAAATGAAAAACACAACACCTAAAATGTAGTCAGTGCTGTATTCTTTATTAAATATCACCCTTGTATATTTTTAGATGAAAGTAAACAGGGTGGAGCAATAACAATGAGGGTGGGATGAGAGTGGATACAAAGATAATGTGAAGGGTGATGTCTTAGCTTATTCAGGCTGCTATAACAATATACCAAAAACTGACTAGTTATAAACAACAGATATTTATTTCTCACAGTTCTGGGGGCTGAGAATCCAAGATCAAGGCACTAGTAAATTTAGTATCTGGTGAGGGCACACTTCCTAGTTTATATAAGACATCTATCTTCTTCCTATGTCCTCCTGGTAGAAAATACAAACAAGCTCCTTTGAGTCT
>NW_012150948.1:8557-8859 GCF_000956105.1 Propithecus coquereli
GACATGCTAGACTAAGGAAAATATTACTCAATTAATTAAATTAAATAGATCTTTGTCTATTCACATCTCCTTTCAAGCAAGATATTAAAATTAAGGCATATAAAAGAGATTTTATAACAAAATATTGACATTTTTCCCCTATGCAGTTAATCGTCATTCATAGCATGTCATATTAGTATCTGAACTTATTGCTACCTTTCTCTTTTTCTTTAGGTGTAATTAATGTTAAGAACACTGGCATGTAATTCTAAATAACTCTCAATTTTAAGAAATTTTTATGTTTATAGTACTTGGCACAGCAT
>NW_012150949.1:0-1217 GCF_000956105.1 Propithecus coquereli
TCATTCTGCCTCCTATCTCTCTGTCTTAACTTGTGTTTCTTAGAAAGCAAAGCCTGACAAAATGCTTATGTGATAAGTCTATGAGGAAGTGCATTTCCAGGGAAGTAAGATATAAGAAAAGGAAATTGAAGAAGGGAAGGAGAAAGAACAAGCTTGAGGGAGTACATTACCATGCTGGCTAAAGCATCATGGCAGACTGACTGTTAAGATCTTACTGGAGACCTTTACGGGGGGTTTATGAAGCAATTATGAAATGTACAAAAGCCATAGAGGAGGCAACCAGAAGGGAGAATCATTTATTGACACATTTATTTCCAATGGTTAAAGTTTGCCTCAAGAACGTCAAACACCCTCCTTCCTCTGCCACCCTCTCTCAACTTTCTTGGTTTCACATACTCGGAGTATGAGCAGATCTTGCAGATTTTAGAAATTCAGTGGCAACCATAAAGCCTTGTATAAGAAAAATGTCCTGACACATGTAACTGAAGCAAGATGCTATGAATTTAGGCTCACAGGTTACCTAAAAGCCAGAAATCATCACCACAAGTGACACTTGTGTTTATAGCAGAGCCAGTAGCAGGTAGCAGTGGCCAGGCTACGTGACCAGAGTAGAGACACGTCCAAGTTGTTGCTACGGCAGCCCTAATTGGAAAGCTAGGCGAGGGTCCAGTACTGGGAAAGTATTCTGGGCTTTGGCACCAATCTTCCTAGACTCAAGGTGTTTAAGTCTCCAAAACTGTAAAAATGTAAACTCAAACACATGAAGCTTTTCAAAATACATTATTTTTTCTTTAAAAGGATTATAAAATAAAACTTAAATGACTTCTATATTAAAAGTCTCATTTGTACTAGAAAAATTTGTAATGGAAAGTTAAAATTGCCATAAAAATTTAATTCATATTAATGTTGTAAGTTATAAATGTTATAGATAATACTGCTGACAGTATCAATGCTTACATTTTAGTAAGAAATTATGTTGAAGTACACAGTGGGAATGTTCAATAAAGCATGAGCTATGAGATAGCATTATGTCCAGCTCTGCTTTTCAAACTTGAACACATATAATAACATCCCCTCACTCCTGATAAAAACTAGTAAGGAGATAGCAGGCATAATGAGGGCACAGGAAAAATATTGTGCTTCCTACTGAATCTCAATTTTACTCAAAGATTTAAGAAAATATTTTGAATCTTGATTTTCTATATCAGATATATAAT
>NW_012150949.1:2857-3176 GCF_000956105.1 Propithecus coquereli
GAAACATCTTGAAAGAATTCTCAACTAATAGATACCTTATCATCTAAAATAATCTATTGTTTTAGATATATCAACTATCAATTAATGTAATTTTTATCACATGATCAATTTGCCAAATATTTGTGGAATCATTTCTATGTTCCAGAAAGTGTACTCAGGTTTGTGAAAGCAAAAATATAATACACCATCCTTTTAAGTATAACACTCAAATAAAATAAATCGTATTGCAGTATGCTTCAGGAAGAAAGGAAAGAATTAGTAACAACATAGTGTAAAAACAGATATGTTAGTGATGATTTAAAAGAGGGAGACATATGTA
>NW_012150949.1:5778-6770 GCF_000956105.1 Propithecus coquereli
TATCTCTTAGAATATTATGCCATCAGCCTCATCTTGAAAAATTGCGAGGATCTAGAATATACATTTAATTCTTTTGGAAAAGATTTGTGTACATTTTCATTCTGTTTTCATAATACTATAGTTCCCTTTAGTTAGGTTTGTTCCTATATCATGATTATTTTTGAATTATGAAAAATTCCAGATGCTACCTTATCTACAGACTTTTCTCAGTCTCTCTGTATTTCATAGAAATCTATAAAAAATAAATTAAGTTTTCAAATTTAGTTTCACTGGTGAATGAGAAACATAATCTACTAGCACTTTTCTTTTGGGACTATTTGTTGTTGTTGTTATTATTGTCTCTATGATTCATTATAAGATAGACTTAAAACGTTTAGGCACAGCTATGATAAAAATATGAAGTTGAAATTATCATCTGCTGAAAGCCACCATTGGTTTTGATAATTTCACTGGTTTTTCCTGACATCATTATGTCTGGTTCTGCAGTAGATGCGTATGTATTTATGGGTGGAGGTATAATATTGCTGCAGTAATTGAGCGTTTTCTACATACATATGCAATGTTGGAATAAGAACCCAATCATGATTCCAGTGAACATAAAGACAAAATTATTTATAAAGATAAATTTACTAATATCTATTCATAATTTCAGGTATTTTAATAAAAATTAAGTGACATTTTGCTGTACCTTAAAGAAGGTAATTGATGACTTATGAGAGAATATGGATAAAACTTCAGTTCATAAACACACACACACTCCTCCGATACATCGCATAGGAATACAGCAAGATTTTGTTTCATTTGCATTCCCTTACCTTATAATTAGATTTCTTGTATTTATTTTGAACTAATTTGTTTCTAAAAAACAAAAGTATGTTAAATACTTTTGGCTTCCTTTAACAAAACTATCTCTTTTACTTTCCTGTCAATAGTTCAGCTACTCACCTGTGTGTAGCACATACTTCTGTTATTCAACTTATAACTGTATTCAT
>NW_012150950.1:0-1544 GCF_000956105.1 Propithecus coquereli
TGACTGCTGCCAAGTAGCCATGAAATGCCAAACACCCTACAGTTCAACACTGTGTAGCCAATCACTGACCAATGTTATTTCCGTAAACCACTGAGAATTCCTATAGAACTTCTGTAATCATCCCCCTCTCTTGATTCATCCTTTTTTCTTTAAGAACTTGAGCTTTTCCTTTGTTCTCCTGAAAGGGGTGGCCTTGAAAAAATAACAGGAAAATACCTAATCCTACAATTTCCCCAGGAATAGTTAAAGATCAATCCTATGGGTTCTCTCACTAACAGGCACCCTCCAGGAGTTCTGTTTTGCACAACTTCTGAAAGGAGCTGAATTGATAGAAAAGACATGAAAATCTCTCTCTTTCAAAATTGTTTTTTGAGAATCTGCTTTTCCAGAGTTCCTGGGTAAACAGCAGAAGAATGAGCTACAGCCTCAACCGTATCTTGAGGACAGAGTCACATCTCTTGTGATAATCCCCTCTCCAAGGAAAGGCAGGAAGCCAACTCTTGGACTTTGACATCCTTGAAGTTCTTGTTATTTACCTACTGCTGCTTTTGTTATCAACAGACACCCATCACTATTTTTCCCTTGTCCCCCTTAAAATCAGGGAGCCACTCTGCCTTGCTGCTGGCATCTCCATTCTCTTTCTTTGGGATGCCACACCGTCTGCCTGCTCTCTTCCCCCACCCTTCCCCTCTCTCTTTCACTTTTCTATTCTCTCTATCCTTCTGAGAAGATAAAATAAACTTTTTTACTTTTACATATCTTAATCTCCACCCGCGCTGTGAGCACCTATTAATACTAGGCTTTCACTAGTATTAACACTCCAGAGCATTCTCCAAGCAACCTGGAAGTGTGTCCCAGACTGTAGTCTTCAACCTTAGTCCAAATAAATCTCAATATTAATTTTACCTCAGCTTCCTCCTTTTAGGTTGGCAAACCTATAGTAGACTCTCTTATACAGCAAGATGTTCTTGTCTTTACTTCCTTCCTTACCCTGTAATACCCTAATTTTACTGGTAAAGAAAGAAGAGAAATTTGTTTCAAATGGGGATCAAATGTATTGATTTGTACAAGATCTAAGAGCCACAAACTCCTTTGTAATTTTTCACCACTCCTTACTCTCTAATTTAGCTACCATTTTCTCCTCAAACCCTGCTGACACAGCCTGGTTTACAGCGACTGACCTCTGCTCAGTTTTCTTTTCAATTCCATCGCACCCTGACTCAAAATTTCTCTTTATGTTTACATTTAGAGGGAGACAATGAACATGGGATATGGTGAGTCCCTCTCAGTATTTTCCCAAGTCCTTAAAGACAACTTAGATTCTGTAGCCCTGCCCCAAGGCTGCGCTTTTATTCAGTATGTTGATGGCCTTTTGCTTTGTTACCAAACTAAGTGGGGTGCTCTTAGAGACTCCCTCATTCTCCTAAAGGAACTAGCTGAACAAGGAGAATGAGGAAAACTTCAATGAGTGCAAATAACTGTTGCTTATGCAGGACATGAGATACTCAGGGCATTCAAATGCTCACCCCAGAATGCCTAGAGTC
>NW_012150950.1:5617-6305 GCF_000956105.1 Propithecus coquereli
ATAAATATATTGGAGACAGGAAATGTCTCAGGAGTTTTGCAGAGCTTTGCCCTGAAGGAATATGTGAACGTGTTAGTTTCCATATCGAAAGCTGTTTCACCTCAGGAGGGCATCTCTGAAAGACAGTAGTGGCTGAATCCCACAAGGCACCTCGATTCTCAGACCTAAAGGTTTGGATTTGCTTTGTAAAGCAAAGAAGAGCTGTTAAAAACTACAGGATGATAGCTGATCAAAGAATGCCTGCCCTGAATAGACAGCCACCCGTGGCTATAAGCAATTAGCCCAAGGGACAGTTCCTGCTTAAAACTCCAGACTACCTGTCTCCATGCACAATAACCTGATAAAGAAAATATGGAGCCAATATATCTCTGTTTAACCCCTCTGTTAAGTGATAAATTTACCTTAGAACTTAGAAGTTAGTCTTTGAAAGATTTTGTAACCATTTGTTCATGTAGGTAGAATTAGTTAAGGGATCCGTAGAAGCCTTTTGCAAAACTGTTAACCTAAGAGGAACTACCTGTTGTTATGTAAATCTGTTACCCCTGGCAACACTTGCTGTTATATAAACCTGTTACCCCTGGCAACTGATCACTGTACCTATAAATGACCATGTAAAACTTCACTTGTGGCCTCTGAGATTGACGGAGAAATCCAGGCCCCCTGAGCACCCGCTTTGCCTGTAATCTTT
>NW_012150950.1:7966-9048 GCF_000956105.1 Propithecus coquereli
AAAATAGTGCCACACATGTGTACTAGAAGTGACATCATGGACAACTCACTTATGTATCACAATTCTAAGTTCTTTTCAGTATTGAGACCCCTTTTCCTAGGCTTTGGAACTTACAAGTTGGAAAAGTTCTAAATCTTTCCATAGTAGTAGAACAAGAGTTCAGTATCACTATGCAAACAATGGAAGCCCTAGACATCAGAAGATAATGGCTTAGCCTCTGTTGTACTCCAAAGTTTTTATGCCCTGAACATACTAACGACCTAACAAGAAGGAGCTTGTTTGCTCATTGGTGAAGAATGCTACTTCTATGTAAATTGCTCAGGACAAATAGTGTTACCATTTAAAGGACAAGATAAACACTCTCCGTCAGATAAATGAAGCTCACCATTTTATTGGGCTGACCTATTCCCACGGATATGACTGGTTTAATGGGATATGGGAATTGTGCTTAGATTTGTTCTTCTCTGCTTATTTACACTCACTCTAATCTATGTTCTTTTCTCCCTTTGCAGATCTCTTGTCACTCAGCTACTAACCCAGTTTTTCTCTCCACAGTCACCAACTCAGCTTTTAATATGTGAAACTTCTAGGGGAGTTTCAGATGGGGGGAAAGAAAGGAGTTAAGAACATCCTACCTCAAAATAGTCTTCTCTGGCATATTGACTATTAGGCACTTGAGAAACAGCAGGTGCAAGAAGATCACTCTGACTTTCTTTCTACTTCTTAAAAGCAAGAGATGACATTCCCATGGGAAAAATGTCTTCCTTGTACCAGAAGGAAAGCATCGTTCTTATCATCAAAGATGGGAAGTTGAGGCTGGGCGCCGTGGCTCACGCCTGTAATCCTAGCTCTCTGGGAGGCCGAGGCGGGCAGATTGTTTGAGCTCAGGAGTTTGAAACCAGCCTGAGCAAGAGCGAGATCCCGTCTCTACTAAAAAAAGAGAAAGAAATTTTCTGGACGGCTAAGAACATATGTATAGAAAAAATGAGGCGTCCACGGTGGCCCATGCCCCTAGTCCCAGCTACTGGGGAGGCCGAGACAGTAGGATCGCCGGAGCCCAGGAGTCTGAGGTCGCTGTGAGC
>NW_012150950.1:14144-15007 GCF_000956105.1 Propithecus coquereli
TGGCTGAACAATTGTCTGGTTTGTGAACGAAAGGAAACTCAGGCTGAATAGGGAATGGGTGGTTTTTGTGTTGACGACAATTGAGGGGAAAATCCAAAGGGGCAGAATCTGGAGCCAAAAAGCACCGTGAGGTCCTGATTGATGGATTCTATAAACAACATGGCTTCGAGGGACGAACACATGACAAATGACCACGTCCAGACACAAAGTTAGATATCCAGGAATGTTTGTTTGCTTTTGTTTTATGTATATCCTTAATATCATCTTATTGAAGACACAGTAGAAAAAGACTTTAGGAATGGATAAGTATGGCTTCAAATCCAAGTGCCATCACAGGCTAGCTGTTAATTTCCACATTTATGAAATGAAAATATCTACCTTTCGGGGCTGCCGTCATGATCAGAATGTAGCACGTAGGGTCGATTGAAGATGGTTGCATGTGCTTTGTCATGTACTCCCACTGAGAGATGGAGTTTATTTGAATTAATAAATTGCTTCATTCAGCAAATATTCGATGGCTGCCAGCTCTGTATCACATGCTCTTCTTAGTGCTGAACAAGGCAGATAAGTCCCTTGCCTGAAAGTAATTAAGTTGATACCTGTTAATCATTTTTGGTGATGTAATGGTTATTAAGATAACCAGAATATTAGGCTCTAGCTGAAAAGGCCTAATTGTCTGATATGAACATGTAAGAAATGAAGTTCAAAGGAAATCTGTCCTAAGTAAGTTATAATTAACATCTTTCTAAGTATTAATCCTTAATAAGCTAAATAGAAGCCATTTATTTAGCTATTTAAAATTTAAGTTCGCCTCTATCTTACCTGCCATTTTTTATTCATACCATCCTCTTCTGGAAGAGGTG
>NW_012150951.1:0-408 GCF_000956105.1 Propithecus coquereli
ACCAAATTAATGTTCATAGATGTATATTAAAATACACCCTGGGCGTGGAATCAAGAATATTAGGTACCAATATTGGTTATACTACTAAGTAGCTATGTGAACAACAACAAAAATAATCTGGCACCGCCCTCCCCCCACTTCAGTTTTCCCCTCTCTAAAATGGAAATAACGTATTCTCTCTAGCGCTGTTGTGAAGAACGTGATGAGAATAAATATGCGTGTGTGTACACGCGTATATGTATAGGAGGTATAAAATTTGGATTATTAAAACATTGGTTCTATCTGGAGTTTCTTTCCAGTAAGAGTTCAGAATTTCTAAACCAATTGAGAAGTAGTTTTAAAAAACTTTGAAGTATTGCGATAATAGCTAAGAAATCTTAGAATGTTGATGGTAATTATGATATTATA
>NW_012150951.1:458-1079 GCF_000956105.1 Propithecus coquereli
ACCAAATTAATGTTCATAGATGTATATTAAAATACACCCTGGGCGTGGAATCAAGAATATTAGGTACCAATATTGGTTATACTACTAAGTAGCTAAGTGAACAACAACAAAAATAATTTGGCACCGCCCTCCTCCCACTTCAGTTTTCCCCTCTCTAAAATGGA
Organism: Propithecus coquereli; assembly: GCF_000956105.1. NCBI lineage: Eukaryota > Metazoa > Chordata > Mammalia > Primates > Indriidae > Propithecus > Propithecus coquereli. Next base: position 623 of record NW_012150951.1, read on the forward strand.
AATAACGTATTCTCTCTAGCGCTGTTGTGAAGAACGTGATGAGAATAAATATGTGTGTGTGTACAAGCGTATATGTATAGGACGTATAAAATTTGGATTATTAAAACATTGGTTCTATCTGGAGTTTCTTTCCAGTAAGAGTTCAGAAGTTCTAAACCAATTGAGAAGTAGTTTTAAAAAACTTTGAAGTATTGCGATAATAGCTAAGAAATCTTAGAATGTTGATGGTAATTATGATATTATACGCATTTATAAGTAGCATTTAGGGATCTTAAAAGGCCCACACAAGTTCTTGAAGATGCATTTCCCTCATTTTTTTTTTAATTTTAAAAGATTATATTGGAAAAGTGTACAGGGAAGGCAGACTGAAGTCTTGGCCATATTTAATATTTCTAAACTATGCAATGCGAAATGATCATTACTATTGTCATTTGAGAAGTGATTCCCCTCATCTACT
>NW_012150951.1:12259-12916 GCF_000956105.1 Propithecus coquereli
ATGCAATGAAATAAATTAAATAAATGTTTTAAGTCTCATGAAAGCATCCAAGAGGAGGCAAACATCTGATGGGGACAGAGAAGAAGCTGGATAATGAATAAGATGATGGTATTTAAGCCAAGTTTTGAATCCTGAACAGGGTCACTAGAGAAAGATTTTTTTCCCAAAGGTACTAAGCAACTCTCTAATGGTTATTCTTTTAAATCCTCACATGGTAGTACAGAAAGTCCTCATTTAATATCATTGATAGGTTTGGAAACTGTGACTTTAAGCAAAACAACTTACTGAATAACAAAACCAATTTTAACATAAGCTGATTGATATAAACAAAAGTTATTTCACTTAATGTCACAGCAATTTCCAAGAACCTATCAACAACATTAAGTGAGGACTTACTATATTAGTTTCGGAGGGAGGGGTCAATTTTCTCTCTCTTTTTCTTTGTTATTATGTCTAAGAAATCCAATTGTCATTACCTTTTCTGAGGAAAGGGTACAATGTGGCCTTTACTTCTTTAAAGACTCTTTGATCAGATATAGAAATTTTCAGTCAAATACACTATTCTTGGTTCTCAAGAGATCTATGCTATTCCTCACCAGAATACTGCAGCTTTGATAAGCTATGAAATAAAAAAAGGAATAAAATTCTGATCTTGGA
>NW_012150951.1:14805-15142 GCF_000956105.1 Propithecus coquereli
ATAAAATTCCTGATTCTAGTAGTTCACTCCAATGTTTTCTCAGTTTAGGAATTGTTTATCACTTTTCCTGCACTCACCAATAGGGAAAGTAAAAGACAAAAAGCAAAAAAAACCAAAAAAAAACAAAGCACTATCTCCTATGGCCAACAACATCAGTAACTTTAAGAATACTATTTCTGTGGGTTGCATTTTCAGTCTTTATTATAATTCTCCCTTGCCTACAATCCAATTTCTTTTAGACCCATATGGTGCCAATTTCCTGAAAGCTTATTGTAGTAATATTAAAAATCTCAATCTAAATATTAAATTAGCCCTCAAGTCATAAGAAATAAATCCA
>NW_012150952.1:0-299 GCF_000956105.1 Propithecus coquereli
ATTATGATTATGTACTGAGTTTGTCCTCATGTTGGCTCTAATTCATTAGTAAATCAGTGCAACTGCAGATGGCCAATCTCACAACTATCCCTCTGTAATGAGGTTCATTTTTCTATCTCCGTATGTTTCTTTGTTTCTATTTAGTTTGCTGGTTTTCAAGCTGAGTTTATTATGTGTAGGTAGGTAATTGGTTATACTAATTATATGTGAAATAGTTGCACATTTTTACCTATCAGAACAGTCTTCCTGGTGTGTTCAAGATGTGATACATTATATGAATCTAGTAAGCCCTATTTTAC
>NW_012150952.1:2446-3109 GCF_000956105.1 Propithecus coquereli
TTACTTGTCATAAGACAAAGACATTTTAGAACAGTGCAAAGTGACTCAATTTGGGATATCACTTACATATCACATCTCAGCATAATTAGGTACAGATTGCAAATTCCCACACCTAGAGCTTGTCATCCACTAGGTCCATATGGATACAGGAATTTGCCCTTTAAGCAATATCACCAAGTAATGTTGCAAATGATATGTGCATGATATCATGAAGAACAAGGCTTTAGACAAATTTACCACATCTGGGCTATCACACCCTTGCTTTTTATAGACAATTCAAAATTACATATCTTGCAAATACTTTGTGTACAAAGTTGCAGAGTAGTATGAGCAATAAAGTTGCACAGTCTGTTTTTAACTTTAAAAATGCTTCTTAGTGTAACAATTCAGTCCTGATTATGCTGACCAAGTTCACAGTAATTGAAGCATATAACACAAATCTTTTAATTTTAAACTAACAAATGAACTAGTGGTCCTGTAGCTGAGTTATGCAAAGGGGTTAGTATATAAATAGGTTGATCGTGAGGGTGTGTTTCTCATTTTTGGTAGCTAAGGAATCAGAGTCTCATGTACTCTGCTTATACATAACACCATTTTCCCTCTAGCACCTTAGGGACTCACTGTTCCTATGGCCCTCTTTCTTTTAAAATAACTTCCTTCTCT
>NW_012150952.1:3349-3708 GCF_000956105.1 Propithecus coquereli
TTAATAGACTTTTAATAATAGAATACATGTCTTGACATCTGGTAAAATGAGCTGAAATAAGGCTGAGGCCAAAACTTAGCAAAATGTTAAGTAATGCATGAAAATGTTACTGCTTTCAGTAACAATTAAGTTTAACCAAAGCCTCATATGATCATCACCATGGAAGATAAAGTTTGCAAGGTTGTAAATTAAAGTGTCTTTCCTAATAACTGAATTAAATAATTAGATTGTGTGGATTGAATGATAATAAATTTCCAATAAAATTAAACAAGACAAAAGATTTAAAGAAAGACTAATGTATCCCATTTAGTGCTGCTGTTTACTATTCTAATGTTTAATTTTAAACTTATACTTATTAA
>NW_012150952.1:4660-4960 GCF_000956105.1 Propithecus coquereli
ATGTGTTGGATCATTTCTAAATATCTATCAAAAATAGCCACTAAATCTGTATTTTTTCAAGTAAAAATATGTCAAAACTTTATCCGTCTGAAGATAAGCTTTTATCATTTCACGTGTACACTGTTAACTTTCTTTTGCGGTCAACCTGAAGAAAAGCCAAACTGCTTTCTAAATATGGCAACGTGATTAGAAACACATTGTCCAGTTTCTATGCATTTAAAAAAGGTACAAATATTTTCCCTGAAGGAATAAAAATATATACATAAATGTGTTGGATCATTTCTAAATATCTATCAAAAA
>NW_012150952.1:7750-12334 GCF_000956105.1 Propithecus coquereli
TTTCCCCTATTTTTCAGTTCAGTGCCTCATTTAAAGAAATCATCTCCATCACAGAACATATCACTATTCTTACATTTTTTTCTGATAGTTTTAGAAGTTTTTACTTTTACATTAAATCTTTAATATTCTGATTCATTTATTATATCCTGTGTAAAGCAAGCCTCATTTTTCAAATAGCAATGACATTTTCATAAATTTAGACAATAATTTCTTCACAGATTAATAATGCCAATTCAATAATTGTATGAATACACAAATAGATTACCTATTAGCTATTATTAACATATATTGAATACTGAACAAAGATTACATCACTTAATCCTTATGGAAAAATTTTAAGTAGGAAATATTTTGTTGCCATTGCTGTTCCTTTTGCTGAAGAGTAAATGGCACTTTTTGAGAAGTTGATTGTTTCACTCAAGGGCACACAACTAATACTTAGTGGATGTAGGAATTAAGAATGTAATGTTGAAAAATGAATAAACACAAACCAATGTCTCTTATAGGTAAACATAATATATCTAAAATAAAAGTCTTCTTTATCCCATGATGTTCTCCCCACTTACAACTCTTCAGTGTCTCTGCACCCCTACAAGAGAAAGCACACAGTCCTTGACTTGGCATAGAAAATTGCCTTTGTATAGTTATGTCCTCCTGCATTTTTACAAGCTCTTCTGCTCCCTCTTCCTGTCTCCAACCTCATACTTTGCCTTATGCAACAGTATCTCACTGAATGAGCATTTAAGTTTCTTATTTTGCATTAATTCTCTCTCTACATCAGTAAGCACTAACCAACTTCACCTAGATTACTCACAGTTATCTTTTGGGAAAGCCCAAGAATCAGCTCTTCTAGGAAGCCTGTCCTGAATGCCCAACTGGAACCAAGTCTGTACTCTGCACTCCTGTACATAGTCTGTCATAACATTTGCCACCTCATACTTAATTATTTTACAGAATAGAAGACAAGAAGCCTCAAGCAGAAATGCTGCTTACTCTTGTTTTACCTCAAGGATACTGCACAGGGTCTGACATACGGTGGGCACTCAATAAAAGCTGGTTCAACTAAGCTAAACTGAGACATCTTCATGGTAAAAGGCACACAATTAAACTTTATAAAAATTTTCACTATAAATTATATTTCCCAGTGTCTACAAACATCGTTCCATTGATCTTGTCCTAAGTGGGCTAATTTTCTGAGTGTGAATTGTGATCCTGAGCAATGGAAACTTCATCCTTTTCCAATCAGGAAATGTGGGTGACTATATATTATGTACATGTTGTAGGTCTCTGTCTGACCACAATTTCCTCATAGATCAAGAGTTGTGCTGGTTTGAGCTGGAGCCCTTTCTTCTAGGTGAAGTTTCACAAGAATGGAGAAACAAGCACCACATGTATTCACAATCAAATTGGTATTAACTGATCAACACTTAAGTGCACATATAGTAATAATATTCATCTGGTGTCGGGCACATGGGAAGGGGAAGGAGGGGATGGATATACACACACCTAATGGTTGCAGTGTGCACTGTCTAGGGGATGGACACACTTGAAGCTCTGACTCAAGTGGGGCAAAGGCAATATATGTAACCTAAACATCTGTACTCCTGTAATATGCTGAAAGAAAAAGAAAAAAGAGTTGTATGTGGTTTGTAGTATGAGACACGAGTAGGGAGTAACTTCATCTAACCAGACACTGTTCATTAAACAAGGTAGTCAATTAAAATATTTCGTGATTGTCTTTCAATGGATTTTTGTCTCAATATGATATTTTTTTTCTGTGTGTTGCATCTGTAATGAATATAAGAAATGTGTAAATATATCCCATAGTGATTCAATAATTCTATTAAATTGTCATGAACTTTGACCATTTTTATAAATAGAAATGTATAGATGAAACAAAAATTGACATTTATTCAGAGAAGAAAATGCATAACTTACAAAAATTATCCTGAGTTTCATTTTTGGAATTCACCTAGCAGCTTTTGAATTAGTTAAACAGGACAGCTAAACACAACAAATTTCTTATTTAATAGTTACCATACACTGAAAAATCACCCATTTGAGACTGGCTATGGGAAGCTTATAAGATAGAAACAACTACCCAAATAAAATATTCAGTCAATTTTGTTTCTAAAAATCATTAGTTGATTACTCACTCAGAATCCAGCTTCAAGATAGCAATCCTCTTTTTCGTCAATAACTCTGTGACAGTAACTTCCTTCATTAACTCTAAAGACAAAAAGCTCATGTTTCCTGGATACTGAAATACTCACGTCTCTGGTGCTGTCTTGGAAGCTGGAATTAGCAGTTACTAATCTGCTATTTCTGCAGAGCACCTCTTACTCCTTCTCTGATTCTATAATTAATTAAAATAACATTATTTGATTCACACTGCATAATGTCAAATTCTCTTAAAACTTGACTCTTTTTTCTAATACTAACAAGTCAGATAAAACCAACCAAATAAATTCACCAAATACCTGAATCAAGAACACAACATCATTTTTCATACAAAGTGCAAGCAAACAGTTTTATTCCTGTTTGTGGAGCTTAACCTTCTGCAAAAGTAATTAGGTCTATAATTAAAAAGCTATTTGGAATGATTAAAACCCTGTTATCTTGTGGCATTTAAAGACAAATGCAAATGTCAGAAAGGATGAATTCATTAAAATTTCTATTTAAGAGAAAAAACACTGTGGATAAAGAGTGTTATTTATTAAAATGTTACAGTTTCAGGAAAGGTTTGATCTGCAAAGAAGACACTGGAGGTGGAAGGTATCTTTTTGTAGCATTTGAAATAGCAATCAGTTGCTATTCACAAATGTTTATTTAGGGCGCTATTTTCAACTAACAAGTCATAATGTCACAGTGTTATTTCAAAGATGATGTCATTCTTCTGAGGGACTTTATCTTTTTCAGTACATTAAAAATCGTCAATATATCTAGTTCTGAGTCAGCCACGTATATAAGTTTGCTAGTCTATTTTACAAGCTATAGGATATTATCAATCTAGATTTTTAAGCTGTGAATTCACAGGCTAATTACTTCAAATGGAATGCTCAAGATTTAAAGTCTCTTGCTGCCCAAGCAATCTAAAGGAAGAGAACTTGAGGGACCATGAGGACTGTTGGGCTACATGGTGTTTAATGATCATTTTTCAAACCAATGTGGTTTAGGAGCCGTCTGCTGGTGGTCCCCAGGTAAGCGTGTTGCTTTCTTTTAAAAGAAGCACAATTATTCCTGAGCAAGTGAAATTGATTTCTAGTGGTAGAAGTTATTGACCATTATCACATATGTTTTGTGTGCCTATCAAATCATATATTTTCTATATCTTTAGCATTTCAATTTTCAACACATCATTAGAAATACAAGAAAGTATATACAGAGAGAAGCCAATTCTAAGAAGACATATTATGAAATAAATACAACATTAATAGTTGAAAATATAACCGCATAGTCTATGGACCAGTCGTCCTCAATGGTGTGACCACAGTCTTCACTCGGGAGGAAAGGGAATCACTCTAATTAGAGGCTTTATGTTATAGTTATAGAAAAATTATGTTATAGTCAAGAATTACTTTCCATCAAATAATTCATCCCAGTGAGGAACTATGTAAATGAATGCTTTGGTTTTAAGATCTTTATGTACCACTTTTAACTATGTCAGTATCAGACAATCTGTACTGTTCAGAAACCCAATGAATTGAAGCACTGTGGGAAGGCCTTTTTTTTTTTTTTCCTGGTAGGATCACATAGCAACTTGAAAAAATGTAAAAAAGGAGAAAGGGCTCACAAATAAGTTTGCATGGAAAGGTCTTTATCAAGAGTTCCTATCCTATTTGATAAGAGAGAACTTTCATCATCTTTTAACACATTTTAAATAAAATAATATATATGTGAGAGTTACTCAGTGAATTTTGCTCCATTTCTAACATTCTGTAATAGTTATATGAAGAACTTTTATCTCTCTCACATTTATTTTAGCATATAGTGCATGTTGTGAATCTGGTCTAATTTCAGCAAAATTCTTATCATTTGGTCCCAGTTTCTTTCTTTCCTATTATTTTGTTCTATTTCTTGATATGTTACATTCTTACTTGTATTCGTTTTAAAAATCAGTCTATTGAGGTATTAATTGTGTACAATAAAATTCAACAATTTTAGACATACAAATCAAAGAGTTATAACAACTACATGCAATCACAAAACTATTACTGCTATCATTATACAGAACTTTCTATCACCTTGAAAAGATCTTTCATGGTTTTGTGACTCTCAGTCTCCTATCCCCATATGTAGGTCTGGCAACCATAAACCTGGGTTTTGTCACTGTATCTTTGCCTTTCTAGATTTTCATATGAATAAAAGCATAAAGTATATAGGTTTTGTGCCTGGATTCTTTCATTAGCTTCTTTCACTTACCACAGTTAGTTTTGTTTTGATTTTACATATTTTTCCATGATGTTGCATGTGTTGGTAGTTCCTTTTTTATTGCTGACTAGTATTCTATTTTATGTGTATAGCATTTTTTTAATCCATTTACCAGTAGATGGACATTTGGATTTATTCTAGGTGTTAACAATT
>NW_012150952.1:13104-15172 GCF_000956105.1 Propithecus coquereli
GACCTTTGTATTTTGAAATGTCTAGACTTATAAATGTGCAAAAATGGTACAGAGAATTCTCATACCCCATTCACCCAGCATCCCCTAATGATAATATCTTGCAACATCATAGATTGATTATAGAAACCTGGAGATTAACATTGATACAATAGTATAAACTCATCCTCTTTTGATCCTTCTAGTTTTCCAACTAGTGCATTTTTGATCAAGATACTTACTCTAGCTCTTTTATACTAAAGATTTGCATGATACATCATTTTCCCACTTGCTTACTTTTAGCATATCTGTGCTTCTATATTTAAAGTAGATTCCTTTCAACAGTATATAACTGGTTATTGCTTTTATTTTAAATCCAATCTGGCAATCTCTGTCTTTTAATCAGGATGTTTAGAGCAGTTACCTTATAGTATATATAAATAATAATATCTTTTCTGGGGGCAGAGGGTCTTGCTCTGTCACACAGGTTGGAGTGCAGTGGTGTGATAATAGTTTACTGTAACCTCAAATTCCTGGGCTCAAGCAATCCTCCTGGCTCAGCCTACTGAGTAGTTGAGACTACAGGCACATGATACCATATTCAGCTAATTCTTTTATTCTTTATAACAATGGGATCTCCTTATATTGATCAGACTGGTCTCACATTCCTGGCCTCAAGCTATCTTCCAGCCTAGGCTTCCCAAAGGGCTAGCATTATAGATATGAGCCACCACTAAATAATAATATCTTTGGGTTTAAATATGCCATTTTACTATTTTCTCTTCTATTTATGAAAGAGCTTTTTTTTTTCTTTTTCAAAATCATTTGTCTGCCTTCTTTTAGATTAATTTGTTTCTTTTTATGATTCTATTTCATCTCCATTATTTTTCAGAGGTCACTCTAGGGTCTTCAATATATATCTTTAACGTATCACCATCCACTTTCAAACATTAAACCAATTCACACATCATTTAAAAGTCTTAAAACAGGATACTTCTATTTCTTCCCTCACATCTTTGTGCTCTTATTATCTTCTCCAACAGTTGTTGGGGTAATTATGTTTGCTTTAAATAATTCATTACACTTGCAGATATTTTTAAATGAGGAGATTTTTTAAACTACTTTATTGAGGTATGACTGACATGTAAAAATCTATGTATATTTAATGTATACAACTTGGTGAGTTTGGGGATAAGTATACACCAGTGAAAGCATCACCAACGGGAGCATATCTTCCATCTCCAAAAATTTCCTTCCACCCCTTTTATTATATGTGTGTGTGGAGGGGGGAAAAAATACAAGATCTGCCCTCTTAAAAATTTTAAGTATGTAATACAGTATTGTTAGCTGGTAGTATGCTGTATATTAGATCAAGAACACATTTATCTTTCATAACTGAAACTTTATACCCTCTAACATCCCTTTCCATTTCCTCCTCCCCCCAGCCCCTGACAACCACCATCCTACTCAATGCTTCTACAAATTTGAATGTATAACAGAAAAATATGTCTCACATTACCTATTTCTCATTACTAGTGCTCTTTATATATTTGTGTAAATAAAAATTTCTATGTTGTCTTTTTATATCTGTTTGAATGTATTATTTTAATATTCCTTAGTGCAAGTCTATCCTGTACTACACTATTTTTTACTGTGCTATCACTATTTTAAGTATAAGAAAATTGAAGTGTAATGGGGTTAGGTAACTTCCCTAATATCCACAGCTTCCCAGTAACAGAAATTGAAATAAAAGAAGGAAGAAAGAGGAGTAGGAAGAGGAAGTGGAACAGTAAGAAGAAGAGGAGGAGTGGGAGCAGTAAGGGGGGATTCACTGGATGAAAATAATTTCTTTGTTTAAAATTTATCTTCTTGTTTTTGCAAGGATTTGTTTGTGCTGTTCAAATGATCTCTTTTCTAAAAAGGCACACACACAAAAAAGTATTTTTCCCTGATTATGTAAACTAGTAGGGACTATAATATAATGTTGGCTGGTAATGGCAGTTCCTAGAGGAAGTTGTTAGCTCACAATATGAAATTGCAGGATGTATGTTGCACTATTGTATTGAGACAGAAAGACCTCAGAGGGTTAGCA
>NW_012150952.1:28904-30114 GCF_000956105.1 Propithecus coquereli
AATTGTGAGAGAAGTATGGATACAAAAGGAAGCTTAATGTTTAAAAAGAAATATTTTTTGCACATGTGAAATACATTTTTGAAGTATTCCCTTTGTATAAAGTCAACTTTGATTTAGTTATAATTTTTTAAAGAATTTCCTTTAATATATGCTTACCTCATTCAGCTAAAACTGGAACAAATATGTAAGGAATGTCACCTGATCTTACAGATTTTGTTAGTGAGAACTTAGGGATAAATAGGTTTTTGAGCATCTAAGAGAATTGATGGGCTATATATCTTCAAACAGTTAACAATGTAGAAAAATAAACAATTTCAGACATCTGCCAAAATATGGTAAATATATTTCTACTTCCTATTCAGTTTGCTTTATGGGATTATAAATGTTTACTTATGACTATTTCTTCTAATTACTTCCTTGATCTCAAATTTTCACTTATAAAGAATTAGATGTATTATAAAATAGTATAATCTAATATCTTATCCAACCCTTACATCAATAAAAGCAAAAGAATTGAGTGACACTATTCCCAATGTCTGACATGATGTAATTCAGTCACACATTTTTAACATTTTTGTAAGGCATCTAAATTTATTTAAGTTATAAATGTCTTTAATTAGAGCCATTTTTTAAACAGAAATCAGGAAAGTTTCATAACTTAAACAAAAATATTATTTATGGGAAATGACAAAGCTACTCACAACTTTTGAAGTAACTCTAAGATTACTCTAAGATTTTCTCTCCTTATCACATTACATAAAAATGATTTAAAGAATTTATAATATCTTTCCAGAAATTTAATAGCTATAAAACCCCATAGATTAAAAATTATTGTCTTAGATTCCTGTCTTCAATACATGTTAAATTTCTTTTTTTCCCCAAATTAGGAATCTATTAAAATAGCACTATTAAAAATACTAATACCAACGGTACTTTGTCTTTCTCTTACAATTTAAAAGAATACTTTCATATGTGTTTTCTCACCTGATAAATTAATTTTTACTGCTCACCAAATGAAAAATGAGGATTGAATAAAAAACATAAATAGAGAGAAATTTATAATGTGCCTGATGAGGCAGGTACAGTAAATTACAAACCAAAGGAGGGGTTAAGATCAGGGTAGAGTAAGTACATACAGGGAAAATGAAGATCATTAAGGAACAAGAGAGAGATGACTGAAATCGTTGCTGTCCGTGTTAGTGAAGACTGC
>NW_012150952.1:30164-32313 GCF_000956105.1 Propithecus coquereli
AGTCTTGGAAATGGCTTGTTTAGAGAAAGCTTATTCAATTTTCTGGCTGGAATACATTCATTTCTGAAGATTGTGTGTTTATAACATCAATTTACTGTACTTTGGCTTTTGTCCAAACTATATACATTAAATTTTTTGTAATTTTAATGTTCAAATTCTTTGGTTCTTAAAAATCAATGTTATAAAGAACAGTGAATATCGACAGATACCTACATTTCTTCTCAGCTCACAGATGGAGTATCTAAACACCTTCACTAAAAGTCCCGTAGAAATCACACAGTCAGCGCCGCAGTTTGGCACACCACGTAGTTATTTTTGGTCAGAAAAGGCTTATGCTTTTCTGTGCTGCTGTAGAACTTATTTCACATAACATAAGCAATGATAAATCCTCTGTTATGAGCAAAGGATGAGATGAAATCATGGCAACATTTCAAAGAAAACGAAAAAAAAAAACCCTTGTGTTTGTGCTTTTTGAATATATTGAATAGCAAAGGACAAAGATGATATTCACTTGCTGCAAAGGGTAAAGGAGTAATAAACTTAAGTATCAGCAAAACTGTTTTATCATTAATGACTATACTATCCTTTCCACTTATAGGTTAATGTTAGCCAGTCCAGAGACTGAAAAATTGTAATAGTAATGGGTGCAGAGTGATTATTATTTATCAGGCACTATTCTGTTACTTTATATGCAATTTTTTTCAATTTTTGTCACCCTATGAATAAAATGCTATTATTATTCACATTTTATTGGTGATAAAACTCACAGATTTGATGTGACTTGCCTAATGTCACAGACTTAGTAAATAACAGAAGTAGAATTGAACACGGGCAGTCCATATTCATGCCTTGCCACTAATCTTTTAACAAAAGTAGAGTTGGTCACCACATATGGCATTGCAACCTAGGTACTCCTATATTATGCCAGGATGGAGACAATTTAGTCTGATATATGAAAACAGGAATAATAGAAGCAAGAAAACTTTGCCACTACTACAACAATACTATCACAAACTTGGGATGGAACATGGCCAGAAGACTGAGCATTAGACAAAGGGGAAGTCTGGGTTGAGTGACAAGAGAAATCAGCCCCACCTGAGTCCACACCAGGATGTGCCCTTCTATTTAAATCCTCACAGGACTCTGGATTTACCTTCATGGCACCACCCACAATTGTAATTATTAGTGAAAATACGTGTATAATAATGTCTAAATATCTGCTAAATTGTATTGCCAGGTAGAACACAATGCCTTACACATTATAAGTGGTCAATAAAACTTTTCAAAAGATTGCAAGTTGAATACTCAGAAAGAGGGAATCTAAATAGAAGCAAATCATAAATAATTCCAGAAAGTTTCCATAAAGAAGGCTTTTCCAAAACGAAGGTTTAAATGATACCACTTCTCTGCTGATCTTTCACTGTGCTTTATAGCGTAGCAGTAAGTTATGTGGCTATAAGAGAGATTTCTAAAGACACTATTCTCTTTGGAAAGTAACCCACAAATATACACTTTCTTGAGTCTTTCACCACCTCTAACTCAGAAAGCCATTACTGTTTTTCATATAATGAATTAACTGTGAACACATCAACTAAATGAGAAATGTGTTGTTAAACCAAATTCATGAAATTCTCTAAGCTTTTACTTATCGGAAAATATTTCCATTTTATCTTAAGAGTTTAATTTGATCCATTGATGAATACATGGATAAAAAAAAATGTGGTGTATACATACAGTTGAATATTATCTGGCCTTAAAAAGGAAATTGACATGTGGTAGAACATAGATAAACTTTAAAGATATTATGGTAAGTGAAATGAGCCCATCATAAAAGAGCAAATGGTGTATGATTCCACTTACATGAGATACCTAGAGTAATTAAATTCATAAAGATGGGAAAGTAGATTGGCAGTCGCCAGAGGCTAGGGGTAGAAAGGAACAGGGAATTAAAGGGTAACGGGTGTAGAGTTTCAGTTGGCGAAGATAAAAAGTTCTGGAGATGGATGGTAATAATAGTTGCACAACAATGTAATTATACTTAATGTCACAGAACTGTACACTTAACAAATCTTATGTTTATTTTGCCATAATAATGGGCAAAATAAAATTTCATTTGAAATTTATATCTCATTATAGATATATTGAAATT
>NW_012150952.1:33229-35641 GCF_000956105.1 Propithecus coquereli
TACTATCACGTTGTGTCACAGTCTTCATGGGTCTTCAGATTTATCTAGTAGAAATATCTCAAACCATTCACATTTTTAAGATGATAACAATGATTTCAGAGAAAAACCCTTTAAGCCATTCAAAAGCACTATGATGTCAAAGAGAGATAGTTATTAAAATATGGCATTCTCTTTAAACCATTGTTATGAAAAAATTGATCTAAGTTTATACTGCTATTCTGTAGCATAAGATAAAAAGGGACCCTATCAAAATTGACTCATAAAATATTTTATGTTTGATGTTTCTACTGAGAATAGAGAAGAATTGTTAATTAATACTGCATCTTATATTTACCTAATACATTCATGAATTCTGACCTTTAAATATCAGATAAAAAAGTTATTAAATGATTACAAATACCAATTTCAAATCTATTTACCTATATTCACACAGAACAAAAATATGCTGTTTAAAGGGGCAGTAATCTGAACATGTCAGAAAAACAAAGTGTTCATATAGTTCAAAATTTAATTTTATAGTTTATCATTTATCTATTTAATGGAGATAGATCATAAATAAACAAAAAATGAAATGTCAGTAAGTCAATACTATATACTAACATGTAACTGAGTTTCTCCAGAGTACTTTAGACTATGGTACACAGATAAGCTTAAACTAATGGCAATGCACAAATAGATGTATATCTGAATTCACGATAAGTGGAACTGGAGCCTTTTGTCAGAAAGATAATTTGTAAAATAAATGCTAGGAAATATAAACTAATACTATGTCCTTCAGCAATTCTCTAAGTAAATTTTCAAGTATTTTTATTCTTATGGAGTGAATAATAAGGCTACATTGATAGCTTAATTCAGAAAAAAACATTCTAAGCAAAGATTAATCTGAATGTTAAAATTCAGCTTTTGTTAAGGTAACTTTCTATTGTTAAACAATGTTTTTGATATGGTCTTCATCATGTTCAAATAAACTCACTTTCAGATAAGAATAGCTTTTGTTTATAAGAGTCATTACTATTGATAAATTTTCCTCATATTTTAAACTGTTTCAGACATAACCATGGCATTATTATATTTTGTGTAACATCAGAGTAAAGGAAGATAGTAATGCACAATTTACCAGAAATGTTAAGGCATAAAAACATTTCCACAAAATAATATTTGATCTTCATATATACATAGCAATCATAAAGAAGCATAAAGAAAGGAGTAAAATGCACAGAAATCAAGTGGCTATGATAATAATACTTTCTGGAAGAGAAGAATGATTCTTCTCAGTTATATGAAGAAAACAAATAAAACTAGTTTAATCTCCGGGTTTAATCTCCAAGTCTGAATTCAAAGAATGATTGTTGTCTTTTAACTGAAATGAAATACACCATACAAAAAACATTTATCTTCCTATTTACTTATTGCTTACATATTATTCCTTCTTATTTCTTTAAGTCCTTTTCCCAAGCAGCTATTTGTTAGCACACAAGCATGCCATATAATTCAATAAAATAAAATAATTTAAAAATAAACAAGATAAATTAATTTAGCCCAATGAAAAATAATTGTGGGAAAATAAGGTAATAAGATTTTGGCAAGTGCAAGGTCAGAATACAAGCATCGTATCACAAATTCTGTGCATTTGCTAGACGTGGACACACATTTAGATTTAAGTTTTCCAGGGCAAGCTTAAAACACAATATCAGGACCATCACCACCAATTTTAATGCTTCAATCACAGAGAAATTTTCTCTGTGGGTCTTCGGAAAGAAGAGAAAATGATATCTTTAGAGCAGCATTTTCTAATGTTCTCTGTAATATTTTTTTGAGATGCTTCACACAATCACCCAGACAAAAGAGTCAAGGGTAAGATACATTTGGAGAAGTTTACATTTCTAGCACCTCGCTCTATCCTAAAACTTTTTGAGATTCATGATAAATGTCAGCATATTAAAAACGTATGTTTCTTTTAAATTAGCCTAATTTATTAAAAACTGGTTTGACCAAAAGCATCCTTCATTTTTCCTACATCTCATAGTTTGTCTTTGGTCTTAGTGTTTTACGTGTAATGTAGTTTAGAGAGAATGTGGAAGCCACGCCCATAGATTGGATATGAAGAAATGCAAGAACTCATTCCCTTAAGACCACACCTAAATGTTCTTGCCCAGTCGTTCTTCCCCGCCATTACTGGCTATAGGTTTGCAGGATTCTACTCTTCTTCTCCAGGACTCAGGAGTACCTTAAAGGTGTCCAGACAGGTAATGCTAACCTAGCCCTAGCCAAGACTTAGGGCATGGGTAGGATCAAAGAGATGTCCACACGGATAATTGAGCCTTGACCACAGCCAAGGCTCAAGGAATGAATAGGAATCAGGGCCACTGAATGGTAAAGGTGTTCAGTCATGGTTGCTGTTAAAAGGAAGTC
>NW_012150952.1:47896-48273 GCF_000956105.1 Propithecus coquereli
CTGGAGGCCAGGGTGTCCAAAGTCAAGGCAGTGGCAGATTCAGTGTCTGACAAGGACCTGTACCTTATAAATGCTTTCTTGATTCATACTCATGGCGAAGAAGGGCAGTTCTCTGGAGCTTCTACGGGCACTAATCTCATTCATGAAAGCTCTGTTGTCATGATCTCATCACCTCCTAAATTCCTCACCTCCTAATACCATCGCCTTGGTGGCTAAGATTTCGATATATAAATTTTTGAAGGATGCAAACATTCAGACCATAGAAGAATGGGATGGGGGGAAAGAGAGAGAGAGAGAGAGAGAGAGATTGAAGATAGAGATAAGGGAGGTATAGATTGAGTTATATAATATGGGATCATCTTTATGTAAAAACATAG
>NW_012150952.1:49779-59967 GCF_000956105.1 Propithecus coquereli
ATGTCCAATTGTGCCAGCACCCCACGTTGAAAAAGATCATCCTTTACTATTGAATTGTTTTCTACCTTTGTCAAAAATCAGGTGATTTTTTTCTTTTTTGTCCATATTGTTTGGCTATTATGTTTCCCCTTCCATATAAGTTTTAGAATCAAACTGTTGATTTCAACAAAAAGCTTCATATCATTTTGATTGGAATAGCATGGAGTCTTCCAAACTACGTGCACATTATCATCTCCCTATTCATCTGAAACTTTTTTGATTTCTTTCATCAGTGTTTTGTAGTTTTTCACATACAGATTCTGAGTATATTCTCTTAGATTTACACCCAAATACTTCACTTTCGTGATACTGAAAATGGTATTGTTTTTTCACTTTCAGAGGCTAAGTGTTTATTGCTGGCATATAGGAATACAATTGACTTGTGTATGTTGACTTTCTATCCTTCAACCATTCCGAACTCACTTAGTTTTAAAAGTTGATCCTTTTTTTCTTTTTTCTTTTTGGTAGACTCTTTGAAAGTTTTTACATAGAGAATCATGTCATCTGTGAATAAGAGCTGTTTATTTCTTCCTTTCTAATCTATGTGCCTTTTTAATTTCTTTTTCTTTCCTATTGCCCTAGTTAGTGCATCTAGTAAAACGTAGAGTAAAAGTAGTAAAAGAGAACTTCCTTGTCATAGATATACATTTCAGGTAGCATATGAAATTAAAGTGTTTCTAAAAATAAGCTTAATGAAATATAAGGAAGCCTTCTGAAACAATGCATTTAATTCAAAAAATACAATAAAATAAAATATTTGATTTGCATTGGAAATATGGAAGCCATGTAAGTATTTTTAAATTCCTCTTATTTCACTATCATTGCCTTCCTGGTCTTTGCCATATTTGTTAACCCCTCAAACATTTTAATATTAAAAAGTAGATGTGGGAATTTTAATGTAGGACATATAAAAAGTGCAAAAATGGAGAAGAAATGAAATGTTTACCTAATGGACTGACAAATTTGCTCCCTTTGCACATGTGGTTAATTTGTCCACTTCCTGATGAGACCTAGAGAGTGATGAGAGATGCATTTACCACAGTTCACACAGTCTCCTTTTTCATCTCTGATTTTATTTATTTGGGTCTTAGATCTTTTTTTCTTAGTTAGTCTCACTAAATGTTTGTCAATTTTATTTATCTTTTCAAAAAAGACTTTTCATTTTTTTCATCTGTTGTGTATCTTTTTGGTTTCAATTTTATTTATTTCTGCTCTGAGCTTTATTATTATTATTTTCTTCTGCTAATTTTGAGTTTGGTTTTCTCTTGTTTTTCTGGTTTTTAGAGATGCATTGTTAGGTTGTTTATTTGAGTCTTTCTACTTTTTTGTTATAGTCACTTATTACTATTATATAAACTTTCTTCTTATTACTGTTTTTCCTGTATTCCACAGGTTTTGGAATGTTGTATTTTCATTTTCATTTATTTTAAGAAATCTTTTAATTTCCTTCTTAATCTCTTCATTGACCAGGAGTATATTGTTTAATTTTTATGTGTTTGCATAGTTTCCAATTTCCTCTTCTTATTGTTCAAGTTTTATTCCATTGTGGTCAGAGAAAATACTTGGTATGATTTCAACTTTTTCAATTTTTAAGACTTATTTTGTGGCCTAACAAGTGATCTACCTTGAGAATAATCTATGTGCTGAGGAGAAGAATGTGTATTCTGCAGCTTTTGTATGAAATGTTCTATAAATATCTATTAGGTCCATGTGACCTATAATGAAGATTAAGTCCTATGTTTCTTTGTTGATTTTCTGTCTGCATGATCTATCCAATGCTGAATGTGGAATTGAGGTCTGCAACTATTATTGTATTGGGATCTATCTCTTTCTTTAGCTTTGATAATAATATCTGCTTTGTATATCTGGGTGCTTCATTGTTGGGTGCATAAATATTTAGAATTGTCCTATTATCTTGCAGAATTGACTTCTTTATAATTATATAATGACCTTCTTTGTTTCCTTTTTACATTTTTTTTTTCTTTTACAATTTCCTTTTGAAACTCTATTTTACCTGGTAGAAGTATAGTTACTCCTACTCTTTTTGGTTTCCATTTTAATGGCATATCATTTTCAATCCTTTTATTTGAAGTCTATATGTGTCTTTTTTAGGTGAATTGGGTTTCTAGTAGACGACATATAGTTAAGTCTTGTTTTTTTTAAATTCATTTAACCACTCCATATCTTTTGATTAGAGAGTTTAGTACATTTACAGTCAATGTCAGTATTGATAGGTAAGCCCTTACTATTCCCATGTTGTTATTTGATTTCTGTTAGTTTTATGCTGCTTTTTTCCCCCTTCCTTCCTATCTTTCTTTATGTAAAAGTTATTTTCTCTGGTAGTGTGTTTTAACTTCTTGTTTTTCATTTTTTGCATATGTGTTGTAGGTTTTTGGATTTGAGGTTACCATGAGGCTTGCAAAAAAATATCTTATAACCATTTTTTCTGAACAGATGACACTTAACTCTGCTTACAAAAAAAAAAAAAAGCAAACAAGAAAAGAGAAAGCTGAAAGAAACTGTACAATTTAACTTGATCCCTCAGCCCCAGTTTTTAACTTTTGTTCTTTCCATTTATATCTTTTTATTCTACCTATCCGTCAAAAAGTTGTTGTAATTATTACTTATGATAGTTTTGTCTTTTAGTTTTCCTACTCATAAGTACTTTGTACACCACATGAAGTATTCTGTATGTGGGTATTTACTGTTACCAGTGAATTTTATACCTTCAGATGATTTCTTATTATTTGTTAATATCCTTTTTTTTCAGATTGAAGAAATCCCTTTAGCATTTCTTAAAGGGCCGGTCTGGTGTTGACAAAATCCCTAAGCTTTGGTTTGTCTGGATAAGTAATTATTTCTCCTTCATCCTTGAAAGACATTTTTGCAGGATATGATATTCTAGAATTATGCTATTTTTTACTTCAACACTTTGAATATGTCATGTCACTCTCTCCTGGCCTGTAAGGTTTCCACTGAGTACTCTGCAGCCAGACATATCACAGCTCCCTTATATGTTATTATTTTCTTTTTTCTTGCTTTCCTTAGGCCCCTCTCTTTATCTGTGACCTTTGGAAACTTGATTATTAAATGCCTGAGGTAGTCTTATTTGAGTTAAATCTGCTTGGTGTTCTATGACCTTCTTGTACCTGAATATTGGTATCTTTCTCTAAGTTTGAGACATTTTCTGTTATTATTTCTTCGAATAAACTTTCTACCACAATCTCTCTTCCTCTACTTCCTATTTAAGGCCAATAACTTTTACATTGGCCCTTCTGAGACTATTTTCTTGATTTTGTGGGCATGATTCCTTCCTTTTTTTTTTCTTTTTTCCATTCTGACTATGTATTTTCATATCGCCTGTCTTTGAGCTCACTAATTCTTTCTTCTGCTTGATCAATTTTGCAATAGTGAGACTGATACATTTTTTAGTTTGTCAATTGAATTTTTCAGCTCCAGAATTTCTGCTTGATTTTTTTTATTATTTCATTCTCTTTGTTAAATTTCTCTTATGGATTTCCAGATTTCTTCTCTGTTTTATGAAGTTCATTGAGCTTCTCCAGAACAGCTATTTTCAATTCTCTGAAAGGTCACATATCTTCATCACTCTGGGATTTGTCATCGGTGCCTTATTTAGTTCATTTGGTAATATCATATTGTGCCAGATGTTCTTGATGTTTGCAGATGGTCATCAATGTCTGGGCATTGAAGAGTTAGGTATTTATTCTAATCTTTGCAATCTGCGCGTATATGTACCTGCCTTTCTTCAGAAAGCTTTCCAAATATTCAAAGGGAATTGAGTGTTGTGATCTAAGTATTTGGTCACAGCATCCATATCAGCACTGGGGGTGGGGGAAACAGAGTCCAGTAATGCTATGACTCTTGCAGACTCCTGGTGGTATTGCCTTTGTGGACTTGAGGCAGATATGAAAGAATTCCCTGGATTACCATTCAAAGCATCTCACTCTCTTCCCTCACTTTCCCCCAAACAGGAGTCTCATTCTCCATGCTGGGCTGCCTTGGGTTGGGGGAGGAGTGATGTGAGCACCCCCTTGTGGCCACTACAGCTAGGACTTCACTGGGTTGCACCAGAAGCCAGCCCGAGGAAGGCCCATAGCTACTGCTGCTTTGGTACCATTGATGTTTATTCAATGCCCAAAGGCTCATTAGTCAGCAGGTAGTGAATCCCGCCAGAACTGGGTCCTTCCCTTCAGGGCAAAAGATTTCCATCTGGCCCAGTTGTGGTCTAGAAATGCTATCCATAAGCTAAATTTTGGAATCAAGGTCTTCAGGAATCTGCTTGGTATTTTATTTTACTGTGGTTGATTGAGCTGGTGTCCAAGTGGCAAGACAAACTCCTCTGTACTCTTCCCTTTCCTTTCCCCAAGCAGAAGACTCTCCCCAGGCTACACTGCCCGGAGTTGGGGGAGAGGTGACAGAGGTACTCAGTTGGCTGTCAGTGCTAGTGGTGTCTCACTGGGTCACATGCACCCAAGTCCACTGGCTCCAATACAAGTGCAACTACAAGAATTGCCCAAGTGCTGTAGTCTTTGTAGCCTGACTGCCTTACAAATTTATTCTAGTCCCAGGCCACTTTATAAGCCAATGGTGGAGCCAGCCTGAACTCAGGTTTCTACTTGGGGCAGAGGATTCCCTTCTGGCTGGGGCTGGTCTAAATGCTGCCTCCACGAGTCCTGGTAGAATTCTTCTCTCTCTTGCCCTTTTTGTGTTTTGTGACCGGGTAGTTATGAGTTCTAATGGAAAGTCTCACAATCACTTCACTCTTCCCCTCCCAAGCATACAGACACTCTCTCCCACTTGGCGCTGGTGCTGCACTGTGGGGGGATGAGGGAGGGGTAGTGTAAGCAATGTAGAACTGTCTTTCCTACCCTCCTCACTTCCTGTTTCCTCGATACAATGTTCAAACAGGGTACTATGATCACTGTGATTGCTCACCTTGTTTTGGTCCTTATAAGGATGATTTCTTATGTGGATAGTTGTTCAATTTGTAGTCCTATGGGGGGACAATTGCCAGATGGTTCTATTGTGCCATTTTGGTCTCCTCCCTCCCCAAATGATTGACTATCATTCATATAATTATATTTCTAAAATATTTCTGAATAAATTTGCTGTGCTGTTTATGACATCAATATTTATGCTTATCATAATTTGTAATCACATGTAGCTTCGATATGATGCTTTCATCATATAATTCCGATAAAAATGTAGGTAGCAAGACTACTCTTATAGCAAAGATACAATGTTTCATTAGAAAAAGAGACCAAATTATATAAGTAATTAATACTACTACATTTCAAAAGACCAGATACTGTAACAGTGCTCAGTTTACCTTGTCAATGTCTGATACATTTCTAAAAATCATTAATATAAATTAAGCTTATGTTTAAATTGTTATGTTTAGAAGATTTTTTAATCATGATAAAATATATATAACGTGAAATTTACCATTTTAACATTTTTAGATGTATAGTTCAGTTAAGTACATTCCTATTATGCATGTTTAGAAGATTTTATACTTAGTTTCATTTACAGCATCTATTAATAAATGCTGACTAAAGTTTGATACATTTCCCTTCCTCATCAGATGTTTCAGAGTAACACAGCTCAACTGCTACTGAAATAAAGCAGTATAACTTTTTTACACTATTGTGTTTAATTTATTATATAAATTCTAATTCCTTGTTCTATCTTAAAATACTTTTTAAATTGTGAGTACAAATATATTTTGATTATAAAATCTTTCTAGAGATATTATAATAGAGAAAACCAGTATTGACCTCAAAGGCTTTATACAATGCAGAAATTTCTGGGTCATTATTTGTTGTATAGGGTTTACTGTAAAAGAAGAATAACACTTGCAATAGAGGTTTAATTCACTTTCTAGATATCAGGTTATAGTTTCTGAAACAATTTTGAATAGAGCAGAATTTTATTTTAAAGGCCATGATTAAGCTATACGAAGCAAGATTTAGTTTCATTAAAGATACTATTCATTTCATGAAAGAACAGGTAAATAATGATGGTATTATGGGCTGCACGGAGCCTATTTCACTCATGAAAAAAATAGCCGCCTCCTGAAAAGACACAGATAGGATACATAGAACTGTTTAGCTGCCAACGCATTATGTTCAGGTAACATTTATTCCTATGAGTATGAAGCTTATATCTCAGTTGAGAAAACAACATTGTCAAAGATAGATGAACTATGAAAACATTTATATGTTTTAGTTTCTAAGATTACATTCATTTAATATATGCTAACTTTATGGAGCAGCATTCAACTATTTATAATACCTAAAGCAACCCGCACACAATCAAATAAAGCATTTAAATGAATATATCAACAGTTTCTCATCTCCTCACCCAAGTGGACCAAAAACCGTAGTTAATATGAGTCCATCACCAAATAGGTTTTCTGTTTCTTATCTCCTACTAAATTAACAGTCTATAGGGAGAAGTGAAGGTGGGAGTAAAATCCAGTTAATGCCAGTGCTGAGAATCATGGATTGCACTGATATTCAGTAGCTTGGGTCACAGGAACTGCAATGCAAAAAATATAATGACATCCTTTTCTATTCCTTTGAGCATTTTCTGTCACAGCAGTTTCAAACTTCATGTCTCTTTCAAAGCTAGCCCATTCCTGTTAGCAAAAATTTGGAGTCCACGTCCAGAGAAAATGGGTATATTACGTATGATTTCCCTTGGGATTTATCTCTCCCACCTTCAACTCCCTGGTTTTATTTACTCTTTCATTTGTTTCAAATTCAGAAGAATCTATTCTTGGGTCCAAGATTAATATCTTCTCCTATGATTTTGTAGCCCCCACTCACTTCTTTTTACCTGAATTGTTTAAAAAGTAGTATTAGGTCAGATTTTGTGGTTGCTTAGGGTTTTTTTTTATCTGTTTGTTTTGTTTTGTTTTGTTTTTGCTGCATCCCCAGTGCATGTGTGTGTGTGTGTGTGTGTGTGTGTGTGTGTGTGTGTGTGTGTGTGTATCCCTCTCTTTCATTCCATTTTTAATATAGACCTCAGCCTTTTTACTCTTCTTAATAGTCTCAATTTTCCCCCGTGCTTTTCCCTTCCAGAGGCATCTCATTTCTCTTTCTTGTCATCCTCTTCTTGAACAGGTAAAATCAATGTGCTCCCTTCTAGTTGTTCACCTCTTCTTTTTCATTCTTTGACACATTGCAACTTCCCTTTTGTCCCTTCATTCTTTTGAAATGTTAAAAAAATTTAGCAATGACCTAATCTCCAAAGCCAGTGGCCGCTTCACATTCTACCTGCCATTTTGTCTCTTTATGACAAATTACACTATTTTCTCTTTTTTATTAATATTTTCATCTTTGACTTATAAAATATGATTTTTGTTTCAATTCTTTTCCTACTTCTTACATTGTTCCTTCTCAGTATCCTCATTCACCTACATCCTCTTCATTGTTCATCTAATGCTCCCAAATTCTCCCCTAAGTCTTTATGCATTTTCATCTTATAAAATTTTACTTATTCTTATAACTTCAAGTGCTCTAGTGGCTGATATTAATTAATATTCATTCTGCTGAGCCTTCTGATAGGATGGTGTGTTTAGCATTTCATATAATGCCCATGTAATCACATCAGAAGGCGTTGATTTCAACATTTTTAAATAAAGGATATTTTTATACCACATGTTGAAGGTAAAACATTGCACTGCCTCCCTTTCATCCAGGTAACATTGTATTCTGTTTTTTGTATCCCCTTTTCTTTAAAGTGCACAGGAATGGAAAAAACCTTAGCTCCAAGGGAGAAGTGTGTCAGTTACAATAAATCAGCAACCTGGTTGCAAAGGAGTGTTTACACGTATCTTGAGCCTAAAATGTAATTGGGAAAGAGGAACAGAAAGCAAGAGTTGACCCCATGTGTGAGTCACCTTCTAAAATAGCCATTTTTTCTTTTGACTGCTATTGAAGACACATATTCAAGTCACTCAAAAATGCCACACAAGGTTAAATGTGTCAAAATTTCTGGGTAGTTGTTTCACATTCAGTAATCATTCCAGAAAGAAATTTCTCATGCATCCATTGTCACATCTTAGTACGTCAGAAACGTCTGTAGCTTGTGTTTTCAGTAGACATTATAACTGACACAATATAAAGTCAAAACTAGATCCATAAGGGCTGATGACAAACTTTTCTTGAATAATAAAAAAAAGATATTGTATTATAAAAGTAGGCATTATCACTGGAAAGTTTTATTTGATTCCCTTTATTGAATAGTTTATCTTGGGGAAGAAGCTGATGAGCTTTCTTGGATAAGAAATGCGTCAGAGCATCTAACAGAGCAAATTGAATAGGATAGCTTGAAAAAATAAAAGTCACCCTCAAGTGTACTTGTTCTCCAAACTGTTCATACCATTTGTAATTTGATTTTGAAGATATTATATTTTTATAAAGTAAATGCAGACAGGAGTTGACATAAAAATTTGTTTATCTGGTCTTATTATTAATATTTCATATATTACTCCATAATACTGAGAAAGAAGAGGAAACTCAAAAAAATAGCAGAAAAGTTGACAAATGTGTCTTTGAAAACAAAATTTTTTAAAAAATTTTAAATGCTATCATTAAATTAATTTATTTGAAGTATTCATTTTAAATGTATTATGTGTATAAAAAAACTAATATGCTTGCAACAAGAACAGGTAGCTCAGTGTAATGGAAAGCACACTGGAAATCAATCCTTTAAAAATTGTTAAATTTTCTCTTATCTCAAAATCACTGCATAGTTCACTGCTAAACTACCCTGCTAGAATGCTAATAAGTGAGTTTCCCTGTGAAGCGCAGAAAGAAAAAGTGCAAGAATATTTTGGTCCTCACAGAAACCAAGGCTTCACACATCTGACAACACTTTAATCAGGACACCAAAGCAAATGTAGAATTGTTTCCATTTTTAGTTTCACAACTCATTTGTTAGTGTTGCAAAAGAACAGAGTGTTACATAATAACCATTTAGATGTTTATTTTACGTGTGCATTATTCTTTATGTGGAAGTTCCCTGATGAAAAATCTTAGTTATTCTTTATGCCACCATCTGGTTGGCGGTTGCCTTAGTAGAAGCTTTCTATAATCTGGGTTGAAGTCGGAAAAATTGTTTCAAAAAGTTTCCTGAAGTTTAGCATATGAAGATATTGTTCTAAATGTTTATTTTGGTACCTATGTATCTAATAAAGTCAGGAACACCATCAAAGCCTGCAATAGTCAATACAAAGGGAGAAAAAGATCATTTTTCTTATTAGTTTGCCTTTTGTCTACCTTAAAATAATACTTGTATTTTTTTCCCTATCTCCTTTCACTAAAAAGCGAGTTTCACTAATTCCAATCAGCTTGAGCACAGATGGGACTTAGTGACTCGCTTCCAAAGAACAGCAAATGGAAAGAGAAAATATAATAAAAACTTTACAGAGGAGGAACCCAGTAGACACTCCCTGGGCCAAGTGACCAAAGTTAAGTTCACCAGGGACATCATGTGGATAACAGATATCCCCGATGCTATGTGATGAGAAAGGCACATTACCGTTGTGATATGCAACCAAAAATCTGCAAGCTCAGTATAATCGTGAGAGAACATCAAACGTAAACAGGGGGACATTCTACAAAATATCTAATAAGTACCCTTCAAAAGTCTGAAGACCATGAAAAACGAGGAAAGACTAAGCAAATATCACAGGTCAGAGGAGACTTGGGAGAGATGAAAATTCGATGTGTATAAGACCCTGGATTGGATACTGGAACAGAAACAACACTAGTGGGAAAACTAGCAGAATCTGAACACAGAGTCTAGTTTAGTTCACAGCATTGTGCCCATGTTAATTTCTTAGTTTCAATAGAAGTACCACAGGGTTATATAAGATGTTAACATTAAGAGAAGATGGATGAAATGTACACACAGACTTCCAGTGTTGTCTTAACAGCTCTCTGTAAATCTAGCATTATTTCATAATAAAAGTATTTTTTTAAAAAAGCGAGTTCTGCAATAAAAATAAATACATACATACATAATATAATAGCCAACTATTGGACCAGAAGCTTAGAAAGCTAAGAAATGAGTGAAAGATGGTCTTTCTAATAACCTAACAGAAGAAAATAAACTATC
>NW_012150952.1:60622-61400 GCF_000956105.1 Propithecus coquereli
TACTCTTGACTGATGATATCCTCAAGAGATTATTTTTCCTTTGGGTTCGTGTAAGGCATTTTTGAAAGCTGAAACATTTTCAACCCTGAACACTGCCCTAACTTGTGATCTTTATGAAATTAGATCAAAAAAAGAAAATCCCCTCTGTACTTTATTGGGGAAGTTTCAGAGGTAATATTAGACACAGTGTACTAGAATGACAGCCCATTGAGTAACAGGGCACATCGGTACAGACAGGGGGTGGAAGCAGGAGTTTTTCTTTCCCAATACCCACCAAACTATGTGTCTTTGCCTTGAAACATTATCTTCATTTCTATTTGGTTTTTTGTTAGGCAGGATGCATATTCTACACAAAACAAAGCAAAACACTAACAAAATCAAGTCAAATGCTTAGGACATGCTCTCGGTAGATTTAAAAAAAGATATTGGGTAAAATAGTTTGATCGATATTCAGGTGGCATATTTGTCAATTTTAAATTCTCATCCCAGAAAAATACAGAGTCAATATTTTGTTACTTATATTAATTTCCGTTCAATGCATTTTATATGGGTAGTACAGAGTATATTTTGCTTGTGCCTTATGCCTTTATGTGGGAATACAATCTCTAGTTTTCTGAAGATCTTTCCCTTATTCTTATTTTATAAACTTCCAATTTCAATATTTACTGAATCAATCTGGCTCCTAAAAATATTTGAGTATGTAATACATGGCTAATATAGTATCTTAGTTTATAAGACACTATACTAGAAAACAGTCGAATTTCATACACACACACAC
>NW_012150952.1:63155-66513 GCF_000956105.1 Propithecus coquereli
GTTGAAACCCCCTTAATCTGGGACTAACATTTTTACCATGTACTGGTAAATCAGGGGTATTTGCTTTTCCATAGAAGATAATACTTATCGATATAAATACTTAATCTCCCCACAAATCAAAACATTTTCTCAGCATAATTATATTATCTCTGTATTTGTTGCTAGGGCTCTCATAACAAAATACCACACACTGGGTGGCTTAAATAGCAACGATTTATTTTCTCACAGCTCTGGAGACTGGAAGTCCAAGATTAATGTGTTGGTAGGGTTGGTTTCTTCTGAGGCCCCCTGCTTGGCTTACAGACGGCCACATTCTCACTGTGTCGTCACATGGTCATCCTTGGTCTGTGTGTTGTCTGTGCCCTAATCTCCTTTTTTAACGAGGACATTAGTGGTATTAGATTAGAGCCTACCCATATCATATGACCTCATTTTTATCTTAATTATCTCTTTATAGGTCCTTTCTCCAAATACAGTCACATTCTGATATACTGGGAGCCACGACTCCAATATATAAATTTTGGAGGGACATGATTCAACCCATAACACTCTAGATGACTACTCCTATACTAACATTTGCAAGGTTTTCTCTAACCATTATGGATAACTTTAAGCAGTATTTTGTGTCCAGTGGTTTAAAGAACACTGCATAAAGATGTATGACTTCCTGGCTTCTGACTTCTGAGTAGTCATTCTGTGAAAATTCCAAGCTTGGGAGAAAAAAACAAATGCAAGAGGGAGCTAATATTGATTGAGAACCTATAACTATAATGTAGTTTTTCATATATAATTATGGGTGTTTTATAACAAATCATGATTGAATTCACATAGGTGGAAAGGGACTAGTTTAGTTTTTTATCATTGCAAAAAATTATGACAAAATTAACACCTTATAACAAACATATATTTACTATCTTACAATTTCTGTGGGTTAGAAAACTGGACCTGGCTTAGCTGTATCCTCTGTTCAGAGTACTACTAGACTGCAGTCAATGTATCAGGAAGGCTGGGGTTTCATGTGGAACTTAGGCTTTTCTTCCAAGCTCATTAGGATTGTTGGCAGAATTCAGTACCTTATGGTTTTAGGATAGAAGCGTCTATCTCTTAGGGGTCAACTCTCTTCATAGGGAGTTCAAAGTATCACTGTTTGCTTTCTTCCAGGCCATCAGGAGAGCATTTCTTCAATGCTTCACTGTGTTTTAAAGAGCTCACCTGAATAGGTCAGGCTGACTCACCATAATCTCTTTTGATTGACTCCAAGTCAACTGACTAATAGTCTAAACAAGGGAGTTATATTTCATCATATTCACCTGCCTCAGCCACACTCAAGGCTAGGGGATTATATAGGGCATGTATACCAAGGAGTAGGAATTATATTAATAATTCTGCCTACCCTAAGGATCGTGTTGAATTATTTTTGAGTTCAGATCATGAGAATTTATTTTCCATTCCTGGAAATTGCAGCTTTAAACCTGACAGAGAAAACATAAATCGTTTTTCTTTTAATTTTAATATCACTTAGTGATATTAGTATCAGTTAAAAGAACTGTGAAATTCAAGTGGCAGAAGAGAAAAAATTTTGAAGAGCAATGTCTATTTGATCAATTCAAAGATATTTTGGGGTCTATTTGCATTGCACAATTATTTGCAAGGCTGCTCTATATGGGAAATGTAATATTGATAATTTACCTCTAATTTGTCAAGTGAATTACTCCTCTTGCTTAATGGCAGCACAATTTGGCAGCTACACTGTTAAGTCAGGGTCCAAGCAAAATTGGGCAGATGCCTAAGACCAGCATCTTTTGATTACAAACTAAAGTACTGTTCATATTAGGTCATTAAATATGAAATGTCTGATTTCAGATCAAAAGTGTAGTTTATTGTATTTCAAACAAGAATCAGTACAGTTCATCAAAGTATGTGCCTATGCAAACTATCAACCCAGTTTTTCCCTCTTAACAGTAGCTCGTTTAGGCCAGAAGCAAAGAAACCCGAAGAGCAATGTGCAATGAAATCGGGAAAGGAGTTTTCCACGGCTTGTCGAGAATTGAATATTTTTCCTTGCAAGAAGTGGTCCAAAGTCTGGAAGAAGTGGTAGTCAGTTGGTGCAAGGACTGGTGAATACGGTGGACAACAGAGAGTTTCCAAGTCCAGCTTTTGTAGTTGGAGCAGCATTGTTTGTGCAACATGTGGTCTTGCAAGAGGATTGGCCTGTCTCTATTGACCAATCTTGGCTGCTTAATCATAAGCATCCTCATCATTTCATTCAACTGGTTGCAGTAGACATCCGCTGTAATCGACTGACCAGGTTTCATGAAGCTGTAGTGGATAATACCAGTGCTGGACCACCAAATAAATGCCATTAGCTTTTTTTGATAAATATTCGGTTTTGGACTATGTTTTGGCACTTCATCTTTATTCAACCATTGTGCTAATGCTTGCGATTGTCAAAAAGAATTCATTTTTCATCACATGAAACAATACTGTATAGAATGGTTTACCTTTATGTCATGATAGCAAAGAAAGGCAAGCTTCGAGACAATTTCTCTTCTGGTGCTCATTTAATCCATGTGGAATCCATCTATTCAGCTTCTTTACCTTGCCCATTTATTTCAAATAGTCCAATATTGTTGCAATAGTAACATCAGACCTTGCTGCTAATTCACAGGTAGGTTGAGACGGATTTGCTTCCCCCACAGCTTTTAGATCATCATTATCCACCTTGGTCTCAGGTCATCCACATGGCTCATTTTGAAGATTAAAATCACCAGAACAGAACTTCTGGGACCATTGTCATACTACATGTTCATTAGCCACATCCTTCCCAAAACCTTCATTGATATTTCATGCTGTCTGTGCTGCATTTGTTCCACGATGGAACTCATATTAAAAAATAACATGAATTTTTGACTCATCCATGGTTTCACAAAAATTGCTCTAATAGAAAATAATTTGAAAAATAATCACGAGCCAAAACATGCCTTTGAAAGACTGAGGATGTTAACTATAGTCACCCTACTGATCTATTGAACACCAGGTCTTTTTTTTCCAGAATATCATGGGGGTACAAATGCTTTGTTTACATGGATTGCTTTTGTAGTGTTTTAGTCAGAATTGTAATCTGTATCACCCAGATAATGTACATTGTACCCATTAGGTATGTTTTTGCCCCATCCCCTCCTTCCTCCTTCCACCTGCTTGATTTCCGCTGAGTTTTATCTGCATCTGTGCACATGAGTGCTGATCAGTTAGTTCCAATTTAATAGTGAGTACATGTGGTATTTGTTTTTCCATTCTTGCGATACTTCACTTAGGGGAACGGTCTCCAGTTCCATCCAGATTGTTGCAAAAGATATTA
>NW_012150952.1:68948-71639 GCF_000956105.1 Propithecus coquereli
ATTAATAGATAAGTGTGAAGTTTGAGGTGGGAGAGCTCCACTTTTACAATTAATTTTCTTACAAAGGCTGTAGCATGCTAACAAATGGTGAATTGCCTATTTATTAGTCGCCATTCAGGACAAAGCACAATTTGCCTATTGATTACTAAAAGTTTTAACAATTTTTCTAGCCACTTGAGCCTCTTCCACATTACTAACACTATTCATTACCTCTCAGCAAAGATATTTCACAGGGTGGAATTTTTAACTCAAACAAAGCCATCCTGATTGTGAATAGAAGTAGGTTTTTTTTTCCCTTCCAAAAAACTCTTTGAAATCATAAAGGAAGAAATGAAATGTGCCTTGTAAAATTCAATGAGTTCTCAATTGACCAGTGGTTCAGGTGCTGCTTTCCACAGGGCAAAATGAAGAATTCTATAAGGAAGAAGAGGAGAAAAACACCATAAAATTGGTGTGGATTCTTTCACTGGATAAGAAAAAAAATTGTCCCAGACAAAGAAAAGAGACATTGGACTTGAAATATAATGAAAATGATTTTTTCTGTACAGATGAAGCAGATGCCATTTACAAAAGCAACTAAACTTTGTGAATAGTGTAGAGTTATCTTTAGTTCTCTTCTTTTCAGAGAATATAACAGTTGCAAAAGCTATGGATCTGAAAGTTGATTACCAGGCCTTCACTCCTGTAGAACCAGCTCAAATTTAACCCTTGCTACTTCTAACTAACTGAATTTTGTCAATAATCATTAATTCTAGTGAGAATAATATGAGACCTATTTTGGAAAGTATATTGCATATGCTTATCCCTAAAATTACTATTTTACAAACCTCAAATGCTAAATCTAGGAAAAGACAAATAATAAATTGACATAGAAATTGAAAAGTTTGTAACTCTCTTAAACTGACCAATACTTTTGGTACGTAAATGATGTTTTCAAAGTTCCATTAACAGTGTCCAGCATAAAGCAGGTGATTGATAAATGTGTGTTGTCTCAACCACCTTTGAAAAATATCAATCGTATTTGAGTACCAATTATAGGGAATGGTTTGTATTAGTATTACAGAGAGTATTAGAGTATTAGTATTGGAGAGTTTGTATTAGTATTCCTTAGACATAAATGCAATATTATTTAAATATATGGTGGCATTAGGACTATGAAATTCTCAGTCCAGAAGAAACCAAGCCACTATAGATGTACAGTTGACCCTCTGTATCAGAGGGTTCCACATCCGTGGGTTCAACCAATGGTGAATTAAAAGAAAAAAAAATAACAACACAACAATAAAAATAATACAAATAAAAAATAAAGTATAATGACTATTTATATAGCATTTACATCATATTAGGCATTATAAGTAATTTAGAAATCATTTAAAGTATGTGAAAGAATGTGCATGGGTTATATACAAATACTACTCAATTTTTATGAGAAACTTGAGCATCTGTGGACTTTGGTACCCACAGGAAGTGGGTATTCTGGAATCAATCCTCTGTGGATACCAAGGGACGACTGTATGTATAAATTTGGTGTTGGTCAGCTAAAACAATGGGCTCTAAACAAACAGGAAGAGTCTTGGGATTCACTGAATTCTAGAGATACATATTCTATTATGTTGTTCAGACCCTGCATTTCACAGATGATAAATTTGAGGCTCAAACAATTCACACGATTTATTCTAAATCTCACAGCTGATAACTACCACATCTTGAAATAATAACCAATTTAAAATGCTTTAAAATACAGGCATTCAAGTTTTTTCTTCTATTCTATATTTCCTTCTAATGAACTTCTTTATTTCCACAATTGCATTTCCTATCAATGTTGATGATGCCAGATCTTTACATCCTACTCAGATATCTCCTCCTCCACTCAGACTCATATATCCAAGTACTGCCACCAATGTATCATAAACTCCTCAAAGTCACCATTCCCAAAATGAAACTCTTGCTCCTTGTAAATTGAGCTTTCAAGGACGGAGTCCCTAACTCACTCAGCTTCCAACATGCGAATGTGAATCCACTAGAACAGTGAATGTGATCTTTGATGCTATCTTTCCCTCTACCCTCATATCCAATAAATCACAGTTTTCAAATATCTGTTTGTTTGTTTTTTTATCATTCCTGCTCCTACTACCCTACTTTACACCTCATGTTTCTTCCAAGAATCTCCTAAGAAGATACTCTGAGTGCATACTACAGCCAAGGGAACTTCTTTCGCTATTTTCATTATCTCAAATGCTCTTTGTCTCACTTTTTTTCTGTTTCGATCTTCCTCCTACCATAAACAAACTCAATCAACCAGGCTAACTTGAGTCATCCCCCATATCTAAGCAAAAGTTCAATTTCTTATTCAAGCTTTGTCTACCTCAATGAAATATTCCTACTTCCCGTGTGCTCCTATAGTTTTCTGTCCTTCTTTAATAGCATATATCACACAGTTCATATGTTATCTTTTCTTATAGTCATCATAACTTTCATGAATAAATCTGTGGAAAGGCATAATTATGTCTTTCTTATTTATTGTTATATCCCCAAAGTCTATCCCAGGGCCACAACATTAGTAGTCCTTCAATCACTATGAGATAAATATATAAGCAACTGAAGAAATCAATATCAGATATCATCTTTCAAAATCACGGTAGAATATGAAAATTGAAAAGCTATATTTCTAAATAGCCCATATGTTTCTAT
>NW_012150952.1:73099-78685 GCF_000956105.1 Propithecus coquereli
TGTGACTTCTCCATATTAATTGTTATCTCACTGTGGTTATAATTATTTTGTCTTTTTGCGAGCTTCATTAATTTCTGTATTTATCTTTACTATTTTTTCCTGCTTTAAATTTTTTCTTCTGTTTTGTTTTTCTATTTCATAGAGTAACTATAATTACAAGTATGACAACGACGGTAACACTGTAAGTTGGTACAGTCACTTGGAAAACAATGTCTGGGGATATCTATTAAAACTTAACATAGGAATATTCTAAGACTTCTAGTTGTTTTCCTGACAGAAATATATATACATGTATACCAAAATGCAGGTACAAAGATATTCATAGCAGCATTATTCATAATTCCAAATTGGAAACCACCTAAGTAATCCAATAAATAAATTGTGATATATTCATACAATATCATCAATAAAAGTGAATGAGCTGTATTATACAATAATTGTGGAACACTATCCATCAATTAAAATAAATAAACCACTCCACCAAACCAATGTGGGTGTATCTCATACATATACATAGAATGTTGATTGAAAGAATCTAGACATCAAAAGGACATATTGCATGATGCTAATTCAGGAAATTAGAAATTAAAATAGTGATTAACTTGTGCAGGAGGAGTCAAGAGTAACTGTGAGACGGCACAAGAGGACCTTTGAATTTGTTGGTAATGTTTTATTTCTTGATTTTGTAGGATTATATTGTGTGTTCATTTATGCAGATTCATCAAGCTGAACAATTTATGGTTTGTTCATTTTTATTTAGGTGTTATTAGTTCATTAATTACTTCATTAAATAGTGTTTGGTTAATAATATTACATTTATTGGCTGGGTGTGGTGACTCATGCCTATAATCCTAACACTCTGGAAGGCCAGACCGGGAGGCTTGCTTGAGCTCAGAAGTTTGAGACCAGCCTGAGCAACAGTGAGACCCCATCTCTACTAAAAATAGAAAAATTAGCCAGGTGTCTTGGCATGCCCCTATTCTCAGGTGGCTGAGGCAGGAGGATTGCTTGAGCCAAGAAGTTTGAGGTTGCAGTGAGCTACGATGACACCTCTGCACTCTACCCAGGGTGACACAGCGAGACTCTTGTCTCAAAAAAAAAAAAATTACATTGATTGCACAAGAGAAAAATTTTTATCTGAATTCAATGATCTATTTTGTAAGAACTTCCCGGAAGACAAAGTTCTCATTCATATATTGCATTACAGAGGTATTTTTATGACTTACCCATCCATCCCTTAAAAACCTGGGTGTGACTATGGCTGCTGGGGTCAAATTCTACTCAAAATTTTAAGCAGGGTGTTTTTTACCTTCATAATGACTTCTGCAAGCTTTGTAATTGAAATGACATCACTGGAGTGATATAAGGAAATGTCTTTCAAAACTCATCATTGAAGAATTCCTGGTTTCTGTAAGGACTGTCAACTATCGATAAGGCTTTACGTTGATAAGGCATATTTTGGTTTCAAATCACATTCACATTCATTGTCCTCATTCATCTCATAGCATGGGTATGAAAAGCAGGTAGCATTGCCAGCCACACAACCAGTAATTGGTTTGTTAGATTGAATTCAAGTTTTCTGATTCCTAGATTAGAATTTCTTTCTGAATTTCTACTTTGTCACATTATCAGACCATTTAGTTAATTGTACTCTGATTTATACCCACCAGAGGATTATTTCATACTTCTTAATACAAGCGCATGCATTAAATCTGCCATGTTTCAGGGCTAAATTTTTTTAAAACCACAAATAAAAAGTCTAATACAGGTAAAATTTCTCATATTCTGAATCAGGTTATACTCTCCATAGACAGTAGAGAGACTTATTTAATTACCAGATGTTTCAGGGTTTTAGATTCAGTAGAAATTGTTTTTTGACACTCAAATTGCATTGGGAAAATTAAATGTGATATGAGAAACACTTTCAACATTGCTATCTACAATACATATGTTACGCCAATAATCCGAGATGAAAATCATAATATTTGAGAAAGTGTTATTGTTTTAGACAGGAATCACCCATTCTTAGTTTTAAAAAATACTGGTTTAAAAATTTTAAAAAACTGTTATTGAAATTGTTGCATTTAAGTGAAATATGCTATTTAGAAACATAAAGATTTTAGGCACATTATAAAATATCAGTGCATGTAAAATATGAAATATATGTTAATTTTCATAGTACTAATCTCTGTGATATAAAATTTTACATTTTCTAAAAAAGCAGAATCTCTTCTGAAAATGAGAGTTTTAGACTAGTTGTTTCAATAGACTCATAATAATTCTTACAAAATCTGTTACCTGCTTTCTCAGCATCAGAGGATAAAAGACTTTCAGTGCTAAAATTTGCCATACATGGCCAGAAGACAAAGGTTCCATTCATATATTGCATTTTAGAGTTTTCTTATAAACATCAGTCTTAAGCTGACATTCATGCCTGCAATGATTTGCCAAGTGGCTGTTTTAAAAGCAGTATAAACCTCAAGGTCATTTTCTCCTAATTATCCTCTGTCCCTTGGAAACTTTATTGAAACGTTTTTTCTCAAACTGACTGTTGCTGAATAGGAAAAAAAAAACAAAAAAAACTCCTTTCAGGTCAAGCTTTGTGCTCCGTGACATATTTACTGATTCTTTGTTCTACAGCTAGCCTTTTTATTACCTAATGCAATGAGATAGGACTCAGATAATAAGTCTGATATATCTAAATGTCCTGAAGTCCTGGTTTTGTCGTGAAAAAAAACAAGAAAAGTGTTCTCTCCTCTTCTTTACTATTGATTATTTCTCCTTAGTTTTTCCACCTCTCACTGACCTGTCACATACTTTCTCATTGTGTTAGATGTGACAAAGTCTATAACAAGAATTCGTGGCATTTAAATAGTTCTACAAAAGATTTCTCAAAAGCAATCACCAAGGAAGGGCTGCAAATATATACAAGGGTCAAGCTACAGCATTTTTTTAAATGTGAAATTTTCTAAAAAAGAACTTTTTTTCAAGGTCCATCCTCTAATGCAGCAGTCCCCAACCTTTTTGGCACCAGGGGGACGGGTTTCATGGAAGACAATTTTTCCACAGCGGGGGAGGGGAAGGGGTAGGTGGGGGGATAGAGGGGGCGCGGTGTGAAAGGTGGGGCAGAGCTCAGGTGGTGATTAACGGCCAGGCCAAGGGGCTGGGGATCACAGCTCTAATGCATACCTTAAAGTGACAATATCAAATATGCTTTTTCAAGTATGGAATCAAGTCTAAATACATTTAACTGAACATTTTCTTTCTAAAAACAATTTTTTTTTCAGTACTATGAAATTTGCTTGTAAATTATAATCTGTGATGGTATAGTTATTTTATAGAGATGAGTAGGCAGAACTTAGCAGAAACTTTTAAGGAAAGTTGGGGAAGCAAGAAGTGGGTAGACAGTGTGATCAGTGCAGTTTGTCAGAAATGTGTCTTCCTGTATAGTCAGTTTATCTCAGAATAATCTAATAGGTGAGCCTGTTCTGCATCTTAGTGGGTGCTCAGTCATTCCGGCAAGCTAAGGTTCAAGGGCCTGTGGGAAGGAGAATAACTTGGCTAAAGTTTGGTCAAGACAAAGCAAAGGGTAAAAATGGGCCATTGTGAACACGTGGCCAATCGTAAAATGTACATTATGATATAAAAATGCTCACGCATGTGTTAGAAAACTGGAGGTCAGTATTCTAAATATTAAATAAATGTTAATATTTAGTCTACTCCTCTAAAAAAGGACCTGGGACCATGGCTGACTCAGATTTTTTTTTCCCTGTATGACACCTCTTTTTTTATCCATAATAGGTATTCAATAGGTATTTCATAAATAAAACAGAAACTTAAGGAAACTAAAGTACAATGAGTGATCGACAGTATGCTAATTTCAAGACAGCACTTGTCTACAAAGGAAAATTTCTGAGATATTTTTCAAGTTTATGTCACTATATTCCAGGCAAAAGGAAAAACAAAAACAAAAACCTGTTAGTTGACCGAACAGAGTCTTGTCATATCAAGAATGAGTGAGTTAAAAATGCAGTGTATTTGCTATAATATTGATAGTGGTTTAAATTCTCTTTGAAAAGATTTCCAGACCTGTCACTCTATAATTTTTAATTCAGGCTCAGTAAATTTGTGAAATTTTAGGTTGTGATTTTTTAGCTTTTAGTTGTTGCTTATTCATTTTACCAATAAATATTGTTTTCATTGAGACATAGCTATCAATGTATTTTTTCTAAAATAAGTAGAAAAATGTGGTACTTTATATTCACAATTCTGTATAATAGTAATATATAATTAAAATATCAATATAAACACTCTTATATTAATATAAAATATAAATATAAGTAAAACAAAAATTTGAGACTAAGTGAAATTTGTATTACATTTTACTTAAAATGGTATTAAATTCTACAAAGCTCCAATGCCTGTCCATGGCCCCAGGGAAAGTAACACAGCAATGGTTAACAAGGTCCTCGGCTAAAGTCTAGACTGCTATTCTTCCTTTGCATCACACTGCCCTGGAAGTTAGCATGGACCCTAACTAAAAATGCCAAATTAAAGCGTAGAAATTTTCAGCATCAGATCAGTTCCCCTTTTCCAATAAAGGGGGATTCAAATAGGCTTTGAAAGCTAAGTCCAGCAGCATACTGATAGGATTAGTGAATCACAGAATGTTAATTTTGAAGGAATCTGATTAAGCCAACTTATGAATTTAATTCCCAGTTGTGAGTTGTCACTTTTAAAACTCTTTGAATCATAAATATGCTAAGATGGAACCAAAAGTGGTTTAGTAAATTCAGTTATCATGATCTCACATTTTAGTAAAAGTTGAGTACGAAGCTTTACATTTTCTATGAATTATCATATTTATTCAACACAATTCTTTTTCAAGTTATATTTTATCGTTTTTTTGCAAATGATAAAACCAAGCTTCCAAGAGTTTAAATTATTTGCCCCACATTTGATAAATGACCAAGCTAGGACTTAAAATATACTATATACGTCTAACTCAAGCTACAGTTTTATTTCTACTTTGCAACACTAACTCAAAGCAAGCTGCAGAGATATATATTTTCTAAAACACTTAAGACAAGTTCTAAATTGTTCCAGGACATTACAATGTCTAAATTTCTAGGGAAACTCAAGTTCCCCCTTTTGCTACTGGTGAATATATGATGGACACAGCGTAATGAAAGTACTTTCCCTATATTTCTGCCTGATTCATTTTTAAGAGCTTAACAAAAATGATAATAAAGAACAAAGTGGAAAAATTACTTATAAAGAATTACAGTACTATCAACAGAACTCCACTTTCTGAAAATTGTGATTTATGAGTTCTGAGGGCTTTCAGATAAAATGTGATTCAGATAAAGCCCAGCCTCGTCCTTCATGTCTTCTTCTCAGCTATTTCTTATTAATTAACATATTTAGTATGAGAATTTAATATGAGAATAGTACTGAAAGATGCATTCCTTTTAGTGAAAATGTCAGCCATTATATATGTTAGGATTTTAAATCCATTAATACATAATAAGAGGCAATTATGTTAACATAAATTAAATTTATTCTTTCCTATATTTGGATAATTGA
>NW_012150952.1:80651-91867 GCF_000956105.1 Propithecus coquereli
TGAAGTTAAAAATTAATGAATAAATTCCATAATAGATAAAACAGCTAAAACGAGAATTAGTAATCTGGAAGACAAGTCAGATATTTATGTATAGAGAGAGGAAAAGAGTGTGAATAAAGTAGAAGTAATGTTTGAAGAGAAAATGGCTGAAATTCAAGAAGCATGAGAACCCCAAGTAGGACAAAATGCAAAAAAAGCCTATTCTTATACATTTCATAGTAAACCAACTTGAAACCAAAAACAGAGAAAAATTTCAGGTGAGTGGAAGAACATGGTTATTAGTTGTAATGGAGTTAAAACTAGAATGATAACAGACTTACCAAAAAGAAAGGAAACAAAAAGACAATGAAATGGTATCTTGAACCCACTAAAAGCAAGCAATTGTCAACCACAAATTATGTAGCTGTCATAAATATGTTTCACAAATACAGGTGAAATAAAGGCATTTTCCAGAGGCAAAAAGAGAGACACTTTATACAAATATTGATTGCATAAATCAGTAATCTAAGAAAAGCAAAAACAATAATGAATAGTGAGATTTAGAAAAATATAGCATGAAAATACACAGCAAAAATAGCAAGTAATTTAAGAAGGAGGTGACTGGAGTTAAAATGATTTTTGGTCTTTTTATTATCTTGGAAGAAATAAGATTTCTTATTTTAATTAGAAGTTAAGTTTTTTTCCTAATTGTTGATTGATTAAATTCAGTCATGCATCAATTATTGACGGGGATAATGTCTGAGAGTTCACACCCTCTGGAACCATGAGAAAGAAATGGCTGTTTTTTATGCCATCCAGTCTATGGCATTCTGTTAAGGAATACTGACTGACTAAAACAGTGGGGGATCTGGAAGCCTCACTGGAGCCAAGAATATTGATTCTATATCTATTTTGGACCTATTAGATTTAAATAAAAAGAAAGGATAGGATTACACATCCTTTTTTACTCCTATGAAGCTATTGATTAGCTAACAAGAACTTTGTTTCTGTCTCCACAGATAAATCCTACACTTCAAAATAAGCATGACAGTAGAAACAAGCACAAAACCCTCCTCCCTTCTATCCTACAAATCTCATGGCAGTACATGAAATTGATGGAATCTAAATCATATCTGGAACCT
This sequence comes from Propithecus coquereli, assembly GCF_000956105.1. Classification (NCBI taxonomy): domain Eukaryota; kingdom Metazoa; phylum Chordata; class Mammalia; order Primates; family Indriidae; genus Propithecus; species Propithecus coquereli. Next base: position 81,773 of record NW_012150952.1, read on the forward strand.
TCAGAACAGAGCCCTCAGGTACATTCAATTTTTATTGAGGATGTCCATATGTCCAGCTAAATGTCAGGATTTTATTATTACAGAAGAAAGGGAAAATGTTTATTATATAACCAATAGCTGTCCCTGCCACACTGAGCATCTAACAAAAATTTGAGATATAATTTTTAATAAAAGATTATAAAAGCCACATATATTGTACAAGTGATTATGCATGTGTGTGTGTGTATTATACCCATCTGATAACGAAATATAAAAGTGATTTGGCATTCAGGTAGTATTAAGCTATAGTCACTCATTTATGTTCCCATTATCTATTTTTAAGTAAGAAAGTGATAATTTACATATATAAATAATATTTATATATAGTTTATATATATATATATATTGTAAAAAATGCTAATGCTAGTGGCAGCCATGGTAATAGTTGAGAATAGAAAGAGAGAAAAGTAATTCTTTACAATAGACTTATGGTTCCATCAGCATAGCAAAGAACTAACTTATATTTTTCAAGTAATATCTGTTTAATATATCTCTTTATTAAAAATGCATGAACATTGTTTTGTAGTATTTTCTGATTACAAAAGTGATATCACAAACAAACTATAAATACTAGAGGTAAATGAAGACATATTTGAAAAGCTTTTAATAGAATATGGTAAATTTATGTGACACAAGATTTTACTAATTTACAATCTAAATTATACAAATAAATTATATAAATTGTTTATCCCCTCACTCATTACCTCAAAACACTGGATATTGACATTTCTTTTAATACTTTCCAATCTCATGGGTAAAATGGTCTCTTATTGTTATTATAATTCTCATTCTTTTATTAACAGGGCCAATGGATTTTCCATATTTAGTGGTGGTAGATATTTCATTATTTGTAGATATGTGTTTAGTGCCCAAACATATATTCTTCCTATTGATTATATAGCTTTTGTCACACATTTAGTTTGTAGAATTTATTCTTGTTTTGTTATTTGCCCTTTTATTTTATTATGTGGTGCTATTACTGTATAGACTTTTCCCCTTTTCTAAATATTATGTATCTTTCCTTTATGGTAGAAATCTATAATGTTCAAAAAAATTTTAAGCTTTCTCTAATCTTTGTAAACTCAAATTTAGCCTTTAAGGTTTGTAAATTCAGCACTAGATCATTGTTTCAGTTCACTGTTCAGTATTATTTATTTTCATTTAGTTTTTCCTAATATCAGTATTATAGGACATACATATTAGTATTATTACATTTATTTAAATGGGAGGTCTTGAAAAGAAGGAAAATGGCTTATTAATTTCTTTCTTTGTGAAATAATTTATTAGTGAATGAATGAATGAAAATCTATAGATTTTAGATTATGATAATTAAATATAAAATTAATTTGATTTTCAATACCTTGACACTTTGACAATTAGTAGTTGGCTAATTAAGTCTGTCAATGAATTACGTAAGGAAATACTGGTTAATGATTCATACGTTAACTGATCTGAGGGATATGCCTCATCCTATTTGTAGATACTGTGTATTGTATATGTAGACAATTGATTACAATAATCAATTTGAATGAAAAATAAAAAGATAAAAAGTGTTTATACAGTTGAAACAAATATAACTACTGTCATTCCTTGTTGTCCATGGGGGCCTGGTTTCAGGATCTTCTGTGAATACCAAAATCCGTACATGCCTGAGTCTCTGATCTAAAATGGCATAGTGCTTGCATATAACCTACATATATACTTTTGTATTCTTTAAATCATCTCTAGTTTATGTATAATACCTAATACAACGTAAATGCTATGTAAATAGTTGTTAAACTCAATTGTTTATGGAATAATGACAAAAAAAGTCTGTATGTGCTCAACGTATACATAATTTTTAAAAATATTTTCAATGTACAGTTGGTTGAATCCATGGATGCAGAAGCCATGGATATGGAGGGGAGAGCCAACTGTATAAGAATTTTTTTATGTTATCTCTGAATTTAATTGAATACAAAATATGACTTTCTTGCTATGCAAAACAGGAAATATCAAATCACTTACATCTGAAGTCTTGTCTCATATGTATGTCTCTCAAATATAAACTAGGAGCTTTGTACTCAAACTTTGATTTTATACCAATACCAAAAAACACATATTACTGAAATAAATCTCTTACCCCAATAAGAGATTTTGGAAAGATTAGCAAATACTGGTATTAATCTTGGAAAATCACTATTGATAATGTAAATGTTAATCAGGTAGATTTATCATATAGATTATTTATAAGTTAAAGTTGTGTTGTTAATTGCACGGTTTTTTGTTGTTGCAGAATTGGTAATTTAAATTATTTAATGCATTTTTTTTAAAATGACTCAATCTTTAAGCCTGTCCATGTGATGCTTGCAGAAAACTTCTGTAATTTCTAAATGTAGTAAATATTCAACACATTAAAGTGTCTTATTGGTATTAAATATAAAATTTATGACACATTAAAGTTTGTAAGGGAAAATTTTATTTAGTTAATTTTTTTAAAAAAGCTTCCCTTCAAAACAATAGTTTTCTTTCTTTTTTTTTCTTTTGCTTAAATCACAGAAACCAATAAGTACTTATTATTTTGTCTAAGGAAAATGAATCAGAAAAATATCATGCGTACAACTTGCTACACTACACAGAGGAACATGAAGCAATGGCCTAGACATGTGTTTAACATTTTGACCTTACATCCAAAGTAACAATATTCTGGCAGGACCCGTGCCCTGCTGGAGAAGAGATTGCCACTTCTTTCTGTAGGGGTGATGGGATTTAATACTTAGAAGTAAAACAATTCCTAGACATTCTTGGCTGGATGTTCACAATGTATTTGCATCTTTGATTCATTTAACTTTAATATATTTATTTGATGCAAATTAAATCCACCTTTCTATTTTGCCTAGTGGTCTAACAATATCCTCCCCAAGATCCATTATAAGGCAAAACAATGCTGCTCAGTGTTGTCATCACCATATCCTTGAGGCATTCCATTTCAATACATGTAGGGGGAGGACTAATTAAAAAAGTAGAAACAGCGAGGAGTAACAGCCTAGAACAAAGCCAAGCTACTGTAAGAATCTTAAATGAGGCACTTCTAATAATGAGTCGACTACAAAATATACAATTCTATGAAATATTACCAGCTGACTTGACCTCTATTAACATGTAAGGTGGCAAATTAAAGCAATCTTACATGTGATTTTCTTAAAACCCACTGCTGATTTGAGTATTACCAAAATGTAAGTTCTTATAGCATTCAAATGCTTAAAATCCATATACAAACTCCCAGTGGCAGCATGAAACAGAGGACATTTACTACATTAGCTATTAAGAATTCTTTTACTTCTTCAGGTAACTTTATGCCACTGAAACATAGGTTCTGTAATTATCAACTTTTTCTACATAGCCAAATAGAAGGAGATGAACAAATTGATGACTACATTTCAATCAGAGCTAATGTTCTACATTTGCTTTCTATTTTATATTCTATGGTGCAGTATATTCACAAGTTTGGGGGACAAAAATAAATATACATTACAAATATATTTATGGAATTTGAACAATCAAGATGTAGGTAGTATAATTATAGAGAAAAATATGCATTTCATTGCCCCCTTAAAATGTAAATGCATTTAGTGAAGCTATTCTTCCTTAATTCTGGATGAAAACTCAGATGCTCTCCTGTGTTTTCTAGAGAGTCTTAGGTAATAAAAATTTTAAAATCCTGTAGTTATTATAAGTTGCAAAATATACTGTACACTAAAAATTTATTTTATCATATTTCCGAAAAAAATGTTTGAGGTAAAATTTTTAGTTTACCGCTTTGCCTGACCCATTTCACATGCATGTACAAAACCATAAAGTCATTGGAAAAAAGTGCATCATTGCCAGTCTGTAGTTATTTTTAGAGTTTTCCAAAGTGAACTATACATGAGTTGTGAAATTTTTCATACAAAGATAAGCCATTGAATGAAAATGCATTCAGTGTCAATGTAAAAGACACTGGCTGAGGCTTCAGGATAAAAGAAAAAAATAGAAGCAAATTATTTCTCGACTAAGACACCAACATAGAAGGAGATAAGATATGCACACAAATAAATAAGCAGAGAATGTTCATCATTCTTCCTAAGTTATTAACATCATAAATATTCAGAAAATCAGTGATGATATAGATGCTCTGAAAAATATTCAACCAACTTGATCCAATTGATATTTATAGAAGCATCTATCTGACAAAATCAAAATGCACATTCTTTTCAAGTGCATATAGAATCACCAAGATAGACCATATTCTAGCCATTAAAAGTATCTTACCAATTTTTGTAAAAAGCAGAAATCATACAAAGTATATGTCCTAATTGTAATAGAACTGGAAATCAATAACAGAAAAATATCTGGAAAATCCCCAAGTATTTGGAATCTAAGCTACATCAATCTAAAAATTTCATGGATCAGAGTGGGTGTCTCAAGGGAGGTTTAAAAAGATTTTTATCTGAATAAAAGTGAAAATACCACATAACAAAATTTGTGGGATGTATCTAAAGTAGTTCTTAGAGTAAACATTATAACATAATTCTTGTGCTAAAAAAGGAAGCTCTGAAATACATAATACAAGATGTCACCTTCATAATTATGAGAAAGAAAAAAAATTAAACACAAAGCGAGCATAAGGAAGGATAAAATACAGTGCGGTACTGGTGGTGAAAAAGTAGACAGAGAGATCAATGGAACAGAGCCCAGAAACAGACCCACACAAGCTCATCTGATTTTTGACAAAGGGCAAAAAGCACTTCAGAGGACAAATGATAGTCATTTCAACAGATGATATTGGAACAACTGGACATTAAGGAATTGCAAATCAAAACAAGATATCATTATTAGAATGTCTTACAACCAACAAAGCTGAAAATAATAAATGCTGGTGGTGATTTTGAACAGGAATTCTCATTCATTGCTGGTGGGAATTCAAAATGCTATAGTCACTTTGGATAACAGTCTGGCATTTTCTTACAAAGGTAAAACATCTTACATACAACCTATCAGTTGTGTTCCTAAGTACTTACCCAGATGAGGTGAAAACTTATGTTCACACAAAAACCTGCACCTAAATGCTTATAGGAGCTTTCTTAAGAAATGTCAAAAATTAAAGCAACCATGATGGCCTTCAACAGGTAAATGGATAAACAAATGGTAGTGCATTCATACAATAGAATATTATTCAGCAACAAAAACAAATGAGCCATAAATCTATGAAAAAACACGGAGGATCCTTAAATGGCTATTGCTAAGTGAAATAAGCCAGTCTGAAAAGAGTACATACTGTATGATTCCAAACATATGACATTCTGGAAAAAGTGAAAACCATAGAAATGGTAAAAAGATCTGTGGGTGCTGGAGACTGGAGGGGGAGGGATAAAGGAAGGAATGGATAGTTGAAGCACAAGTGATTTTCAGGCTGGGGAACTATTCTATATGATAATTAATGTTGGATACATGACCTTATACATTTATCAAAACCCACAGGATTATATAACACGAAAAATGAACCTTAACATAAACCATGGATTTTAGTTAATAATTTAATAATAATATATCAATATTGGTTCATCAATTGTAGAAAATTTACCATATGTAAAACCATAATAGCAAAAACAGTATGTGTATGGAAGGTATATGGAAATTCTCTGTACAATCTATTCAGTTTCTGTAAAATTAATGCTGTTCTATTAACTTTTTTAAAAATAAGGAAAAAATCACAACATCAAAACAATTAGAGGACAGGACTAAAACTAAAAGTTGGTTCTTTGAAAATAATAATAATAGGGATAAGTGTGTCAACAAGTCTGATGAATATAAAACAAATACAAGTATAAAAATTTATAAAAATGCAAAGTACCTGTAACAGTAATGAAAGGAGGCCCTCACTTTTAGATCTCATAAACATTGAAAGTATAAGAGAATATGTCAAATCATCAAATGCCCATAATTTTTACAATTTAAATGAAATTGACCAATTCCTTGAAATGAACAAATATCCAAAGCTCGTTCAAGTTGAAATGCATAACATGAAGATTCTTACGTCTCTTAAAAAATTAAATTTATAGTTAAATGCCTTCTAACAAAAACAACACGAGATGAAACATCTGGACTTAAATGTCTAGCATACATTTAAGAATAAAATATTATTAATTCTACAAATTCCTTCTAGAACATAGGAGATCTAAGTACAATTTTCAACTCATTTAATGAGATTATTATAGAATTACCTTTATACCCAAACCATACAAAGATATTACCAGAAAAGAAAACTACAGACTAATATCTCTCACACATATGAATATGAATATTCTCAAAAATATTAGTGAATGGAATCTATTTTTAAACATATTACTTCCAAGTTCTAAAATTAGCCAATGTATTATATTTCACCACAATAACAAACTGAGGAAGATAAACTTCATGATCACATCACCCATTCCAGCTGGGAGAGCAGTTTGTGCTGAGAAGTAGGCAAGTGGCACTCTCTCTCCCCAGTGGGCATGTACTGAAGGCTGAAGCATTAACAGAGAGTGAGTCCCACGTTTCTTCCTCTGTGGACTTGCAGTGGACCCAGGTGCCCAATGTGGGAGCTCCCTGCCTGCCAGCGTTTCACAGAAACACATGCTAGCAGGACAGACATGCAGGCTGCGGGGAGACGTGAGAGCTGGGCAATCAGATTGCGAATCTCAGAGGGTCCATCTCCACAAGCAGACTTTCTGGCTGGGTGGGGCCACTTCAGCCTCTCTCAGACAGCTTTCCCAAAAGCAGGGAGCAGACCTTTGAACTCTGCTAAAACAGTTACCTTACCAGCTTTTGTGAAGCCTGAGGACAAGCCTATATAACCCAGCCCTACCTAGCCTCACTCTCCCACCGGCCTCCACTGAGGCAGAGAATAAGGACACACGTGGAAGTTTCAGGGCCCCATCCACCATCTAGGGACCTCAAGTGCTCCTCCTGTGGGACTAGAGTCAGGCACAAAAGCAACACGGCAGCCTGTTCCTCTGGACAAACACCACCTACATACAGGGAGGTATAAAACCATACACATACAGCCAACTGATCTTTGACAAAGCAGACAACAATATACACTGGAGAAAAGAATCGCTACTCAATAAATGGTGCTTGGAAAATTGGATAGTCACATGCAGAAGAATGAAACAGTATTCATATCTCTCACCACTCACACAAATTACTTCAAGATGGATAAAGGACTTAAATGTAAAGCATGAAACCATAAGAATTCTAGAGGAAAATGTTGGAAAACTCTTCTAGATATTGGCTTAGACAAAGAATTTATGAAGAAGACCCCAATGACAACCACAGCAACACCAAAAATAAATGGGACTTGATTAAATTAAAAACTTTCTTCACAGCCAAGGAAATAATTAACAAAGCAAATACACAGCCTCTAGAATTTGAGAAAATACTCACAAGCTATACTTCTGATAAAGGGCTAATAACCAGAATCTATGAAGAACTCAAGCAAATAAGCAAGAAAAAAATCAAGCATTAAAAATTGAGGAAAAACATGAAAAGAAGCTTTTCAAAAGAAGACAGACAAATGGCCAATAAACATATGGAAAAAAATGCTCAATGTCACTAATCATGACAGAAATGCAAATCAAAACAACAATGAGATATCACCTTATCCCAGTCAGAATGGATTTTATTAAAAAATCCAAAAACAGTAGACGCTGGTGTGGATGCAGAGAGAAAGGGACACTTATGTACTGTCGGTGAGACTGCAAATTAGTACAACCTCTATGGAAAACAGTATGGACATTCCTCAAAGAACTAAAAGTAGACCTACCAATCATTCCTGCAATTCCACTGCTGGGTATTTACCCAGGGGAAAAGAAGTCATTTTACAACAAGACACCTGCATCTGAATGTTTATTGCAGCAGAATTCACTATTGGAAAGATATGGGATCAACCCAAGTGCCCATCAATTCAGGAGTGGATTAACAAATGTGGTATATGTATACCATGGAGTACTACTCAGCCTTGAAGAGGATGACTTAATGCCTTTTGCAAGAATTTGGATGGAACTGGAAACTTTTATCTTAAGTAAAGTATCTAAAGAATGGAAAAACAAACAACACATGTACTCACTATTAAACTGGAAATAAGCAATGAGCACACATGTGCACAGAGGAAATGAGTGTACATGTGCATGGGGGAAGTAAATCTCAATGGAAATCAAGCAGGGGGGAGGGGGGAGAGAGGATGGGTGAAAACCTACCTAATAGTTACAATGAACACTATCTGGGTGACAGGTACACTTTTATCCCTGATTCAAGCATTACAAAATGATCCATGTAACCAAAAACATTTGTACCCCTGTAATACCTTCGGGAAAAAAAAAACAGTGAGTAGTGAAAACAAAGTAAAACAAAACTAATCTAATCATCATAAAACTCTGGCAAACAAACAATATAATAAAAATTTAAAAGCAGCCAGAGATTAAATAGAAATATTACCTCAAGTTACAACAAAAACTCAAGAGCTGACATCACCAAAAGCAATGAAAGTCAGTAAACAAAGTAATCATATCCTTAATGGGCTAAAAAAAAACAAAAAACAAACTGTCATTCAAGAATAGTAAAAAGTAATAAAATAGTATGTAAATCTCCTGAAACTATGTGGGGATAATGATATTATAAAAGATAATACAAAATGAGACAATTGTCATTGATAATCTCTCAAAATGACTACCAGCATTTCCTCCCCTCTTTGCTTCTCATCAAGAGGTGGACATCCTTCAACTGTGAATTGAGGCTATCTCCGTAATTTCTTAGAATGTAGTGGAGATCACCATCTGGAAATTTTGATGCCAGACCTTAATAGGACTCTCATTTTAACTGTCATTCTTCTTGGATAAGTCACAGTTGGGATGCCTCCTCTTGGAACCTCAAGCCACATGGAGAGGGCATCTGAAGACAACCATGTAGCTTTAGGTAAAAGCCCTAGCTGAGCTCCCAAATGATATCCAGCATCATCTGCCAGCCATGTGGGTGAACCATCGTGGATATTCCAGACCAGGCACAACCGCAGATGACTGTAGCCCCTGTGCTACGGTTGACCACAAAGAACAAGAAAATCACTATGCCCAGTTCACCCACCTTGACAATCACAAGAAAGAACAAAATGGCTGTTGTTTTAAAAATCTTAAGTTTTATAGGAAGATTATCTACACAGAAGTAGGTAATCAAAACAGCAAGAGAGTAGATAAAATATTATAGGAGAGGTGATAAATAGAAAATACTAGCATTATAGATTTGAATGCAAATGTGTCAGTAATGATAAGAAATGCAAATTAACTAAATATTCCACTTAAAAGACAAAAGCTGTCAGATTAGATTAAAATAAAGCAATATATATTTCTTATAAATGACACAATTTAAATATAAGGATATGAAAAAGCTGAAAGTAATATAATGGGAAAAAAGAGATATAGTATGCTGAAACTAAACAATATAATGCTCATATAATTATACTAGTATTTGTCCAAGTCGATTTTAAAGCAAGAAGCATTAGTAAACATGAAACTAACACTGCATAATGATAAAGTCCAGTAGGAAGATAAAAACAATTCTAAATTTGCATATTCCTAATAGAATAACCTCAAATCCATAATTATGGGAAATTCTAATTCTCAACAAAACATAGGATATGCAGACAAAATGAAAGAATAGAGAAGATTTTTACAATGAAAATTTGTAGCTCTGACTCAGGCAGTGCAACAGCAATTTATGTAACCAAAGCATTTGTACCCCTGTAATATTCTGAAATAAAAAAAAGAATCCATATTCTTTTCAAGTATGTAGAAAACATTAACCAAAATTGATCATATATTGAACCACAAAAATGTTTGAATAAATTTGAAACGATTGAAACCATTCAGAGTATGTTCTCTGAATGCGGTCAAATCAAGTCCAAAATAAAATAAAATAACACTAGCAACCCTACATATGTTTCGAAAGTAAGAAATTCATTCTAGATAATTAATGTGTCAAAGAAAAATTGTTAATTAGTAAATA
>NW_012150952.1:96652-97477 GCF_000956105.1 Propithecus coquereli
TAAAACCAGTTTGGAAGTGCTTCCTTTGTGCTAGATAATTTAAATTTCACAGTAATTATTTGATAATACATTAGTTTTTTACCTTCCAATTACAAGTTGAGTCTTATTAATAAAAGGGCTCAATATTATTATATAACATATAAATAAGAAAAAGCAAAGTATTCCCTGGAATTGACATACAGATATTGGGAGAGTAAATCCCTCTTCCTGCAGTGATAGCTAAATTAAAGAGCTATGAAGCTGTGACTCCTGTAGCAATCATGACTAACATGCCACAAAGTGTCTCGAAAGATTAAAATGCAACATCACAAATCTATTAAGATATGAAGGTGGGGAGAGAGAGAGAAAACTGCACAATAGAGTGACCAGACATATTGGTTTGCCTATGACTTTTACACTTGTGATAGAACAATTAATGCTTTTGAAATTAATTTTAAGAATCTCCTCTCACTATGAAACATATCTTAACACTGGATTATATGTTCATTCTTCCTAAAAATATTATTTGTATTCTTGAGGTCTGGCTGTGCTCAAAGCCAGATATATCTTAGATTTTTTTAAATTTATGGAACATGATTTCTATATCCTTGTTTAAGTTAGAACAACTGGATTTCTGTCAGTTGTAAATATATTCATCCTAAACAAAAGAGCTAAAATTTGGCAGAATTGGGATTTCTGCTTTTATGTATCTAACTCTAAAGTCAATGACTTTTATCTTACTCTCTCTATTACAACAGAAGTTTTAAAGTTTTTTTTTTTATTTCCTAATCATTTTTAAACTCCTTAAACACAAGGAACTTTCATAATCAAACAAATGCCATGTAA
>NW_012150952.1:97637-101697 GCF_000956105.1 Propithecus coquereli
ATAAAAGTTACTTTAAGGAAATTATATTTGCAGAGTGTGCATGCTTGCCAGAAGAGAAAACTTGCATCATACTCCCTTGGTTGAGTGTGTATTAAGTGAGGCAAATTGCTGGCTCACATATTATATTCAAGTAGCGTGTGATAAGGGAGTTCTTGGGGGAGATTGACTTACAGCTCTCAAGTATGGGCTCACGGATGCTGGTACCTGAGACTCACTGGAAGATATAAGGAAGGCTGGTTGAATCAAGTCTACGTGACAGTTTATGGGGAAATCAATGCAGTCATTGCTTTCTGGACCTCCATTGCAACAGATGAAGGGCTCACTTCCCACGGACAATTTGATACTCTAAGAGAAAAGAGTGTTAGAACCATCTCAAAGGGCTTTATCCGATAAAGTAATATAAAGGAATTAGGGAACTCTTATAGACTCAATTGTGAACCCCCAAAATTCATATGTTGAAATTCTACACCCTGATGTGACTATATTTGGAGGTAGGGTCTTTAAAGAGGTAATTAAAGTTAAATGAGGTCATAACAGTGAAGCCCTAATCCAATATAATTGGTGTCCTTATAAGAAAAGACAGAGACCACGAATGTGGGAGCACAGAAAAAAGGCCATGTGAGAACACTGTGATAAGATGGCCATCTGCAAGCTAAAGAGAGGCCTCAGGAGAAACCAATGCTGCTGGCACCTTGATAATGGATTTCTAGCCTCCAGGACTGTGAAAAATAAATTTCTGTCATTGAAGCAACCCACTCTGTGGTATTTTGTTATGGCCTAGCAGACTAATATAGGGACCCAAGTATAAAAATATTGTATGAGATGTATTTTTTGTAGGAAGATGCTGAGGGGAATCTTCTAGCAGAGAGATAAATAAGTCATAGATGAATTAGATGATAGAGATATAGATAGATGATAGAAATATAGATATTGCTTTGAATAACTATATCCAGATACTTAAAATAGTATAAATGGAAAACACTGGAAACTCTTTCTTCCGTCTCTGTCTGCAACTTTTCTCTCCACAACTTCTCAAAATTCATCACTCTTCATAGGTCTTTGTGAATCTTATCAGTGTTTCTTTATAAAGAGAGAAGCAATCCTTGGACACAACAAAGACAGTGTTCTATGTGGGCATTTTGTACCTTGATGTACATACATACATATATATGTACATACATACATGCTTAGACTTACATATTCATATTTTGGAAATATTTTTATCACTGTATTGAAATCTTCCCTATTGTTAAGGTGAATATATCATTAATAAGTTGTATGGATGTACTATGATCTATTTAACCAATCCCTTGATAATTACATTTGAGGTGTTTTCAAATATTTACTATTTTTTAGAAGATTCTTTCAGTAGCCATGTCCATATATCATTTCATAATAAATCCAGTATCCCACGTTGGATTCCCTGGGAAACAGACAGCGAGATAGAGTTAAAAGTTCAGGATGTTTACTGGGATTGTTCTTGGACTCTTCTGTGTAAAGACTGGGATGGGGGAATAGAATCATTCAGAGGGAGATGTTTTCAAGCTCCTACCCAAAATACCTGAATTCTCTTTCTCTCATATCTTGCTAATAAAGTTTATTGTTAATCTTTTTGCCACTCCAATGAGTTAAAATTCATATTTCAGTCTAGTTTTAATTATGTGTTTCATGAGCAACGTTGAATATCTTTGAAAATACCTAGGGACTATTTGAAATTATTTTGCTACAAAGTGTCTATTTCTATCTTTTTTCCTTATTTTCAACTGGTTTCTGGTAGGTGTTTATATACAAAAAATGATAGACTTTTTGATAAGTAACATTTAATTTGTTATTTTTTTAATTTTCCATTTGTGTTTTAATTTTGCCTATTGGAATATTGATATGTAAATTATTTTTATAAGATCAAGTTTGTCAATTTATTTTCTTTTTTGTGGACTTTGAAACATAATTTCAAAAGTTTCTTGTTTTTATGTCATAAATAATTGACCTTTTTTGCATGATATGGGGTTTTTTTACATTTATGTGTTTATGGCATATGATATGACATATGGCTCAAACTTTACTCTTTTCTTTATGAATAAATATTATGAAAAAATTTATCCTTACACCAATGATTTTAAATACTGTATCTAATCAAATTCGACACTATAATTGATTAACTACTAAGCCATTAGAATTATCTACTCATTAAAACTTTAGTAGAATTCCACTGTGAAACACCTGGATTATGGCTGCTGTGGAGAATAGCTAGTGTGACCACATAATTTATTATCCAAATTGGAATCTTTTTATAGTGCAAAGAAGTCCAATTAGTACTTATGCTAGGACAATAGGCATAAGCTTCAACTTCCCCAGACCAAAGGCCTAGGAATAGCTCTTGAGATCTTTCTCAATTTATTGTATTCAAACTCACTTATTTAAATTTCCATCTTATCAACTTTAGGTCAAGTAACTAGATTCTTACAGAACACTATCCATTTTATCCAAGTTTTAAAAATTTGTTTATATGGAAATGAATAAAACATTCTACATTATCGTTTCTTTTTTCATTTGTCTTACTTATCTTAAATAATTTGTATTTTTTGTATTTTCGAGATTTCTATTTACAAATTGTTTTGATATGATTTCAAAGGTATAACAGGAGAAAAGAATAGTCCAATAAATCCTTGTATACTCTTTACTTATATTTATGAGTCATTTACATTTTGGTACCCATTTACTTTATATTTCTCTATAAATGTTTTTATATATGCCATTTACATATATACACTATTTTATGAGCAATCTGAGTATGAATATTACCCTTTTATCATTAAATGCTTCCATGTGTATTTCCTAAGAGCATAGATATTCTTTTTCATGAACACCACAGATATGAAAATCAGGAAATTTTACATTCATATGATACTATTATCTAATCCACAGTCCGTACTCAAATTTTATTGTCCTTATAATGCCATTTATGGATATTTTTCCAGGTCCAAAGTCCAATTAAGGACTTTGCATTTAGTTTTTATATATGTTAGGTTTTTTTTAAAGTAGAACATTTCCCCAACTTTACTTTGTATTCTTGGCCTTGAAGATTTGAAGACAAAAGTCAAGGATTTCATTTGTTTGAGTTTTTCTTTGTTTGTTTGATTTTTTTGTTTGTTTGCTTGTTTCCCAATGTCAAAAATTAGGATTTCTGTCAAGTCTCTTAATGATTACATTTAGGTTATATACTTGGCAGAAATATCATAGAACTCAAGTGGCCTCAGTGCATCACATGAACAGGAAAAATATTGGTGGTGATTACTGGGTCATGTTTCCCTTTGTAATTAATAAGCAGTTTTTGATGTGATACTTTCTTATTAATTTCTGTGTTTGCTTGGTATAGTACTTAGAATTTTCTGAGTAAGCAGTCATGCCATCCTCGAATAGAGATAAATTTATGTATTCTTTCTCAATCCACATGCAATTATTTTTTTTCTTGCCTTATTACACTGAGTAGGAGTTCTAATACATTGCTGAACAGTGATACAAGTGATTAACTGTGACTATTTCCTCAAACTTAGGGAAAAGCATTTATTATTTCACCATAATTATGATGTGACCTATAGGTCTTTCTTGGAGTCCCCTTATTCAATTGAGAAATTACTTTCTATTTCTGATTTATCAAGAAATTTAACATGAATGTATACTGGATTTTTTTAATCTATACCTATTGGGATGATTATAGGATCTTTCTCCTATGATCTCTTAATAAAGTGAATTGCAATGGTATAATTTGAAACATTGAACCAACCCAAAATTCTAGGAATAAAAACCAGTTATTTTGTATTAGTCCTTTTACATATTGACAAATTTAATATCATAAAATTCTGTGAAAGATTATTTCCATTTGTGTTTGTGAAAGAAATTTTTCTATAATTTTCTTTTATCATAATATTTTTGTCTTTTTTTGGTATCAGGTTATGCTTTTCTCATAAAACCAGTTTGGAAGTGCTTCCTTTGTGCTAGATAATTTAAATTTCACAGTAATTATTTGATAATACATTAGTTTTTTACCTTCCAATTACAA
>NW_012150952.1:103202-105410 GCF_000956105.1 Propithecus coquereli
TCGGTATATATATACCACATTTTATTAATCCACTCATGTATTGATGGGCACTTGGGTTGTTTCCACATCTTTGCAATTATGAATTGTGCTGCGTTTATCTTTTCTTTGTGTTGGCAATATACCAATTCTACTCTTTTAGTTATTTTAAAATATACAACAAATTATTGTTAACTATATTCACCTTATTATGCTACCAAATATTAAATTTTATTCATTCTACCTAACTGTATTTTTGTACCTATTAACCATCCCTTCTTTATCCTTCCTTCTTCACTTGAAAAAAAAAAAAAAAAGTTTGCCTGTCTGAAAACAACAAATAAAATATGTACACATTAGCGCAGATCATAATTCTGGTATTGTGAAATCATATTTCAAAAAACATCTTGGTTTAGTGACAAAAAAATTGTCATATTTCAGTTAAATTATAGTGCCATCTACTTGGAACCAGAGCCCAATTAAACTTGATGAAAAATTTGAGGGTTATGCTATTACCAATTAGTTCTATGATGACAATGTTTGGAATTTTTTCAGTGTAACTTCAGAGCTATCCAGGGAATCTTTGCCAGGAGAGGATATTCTTTTTAATAAAAAACTTACAGTTCCTGGATTCTTATCAGGCTTCTTGAATTATTTTCTTTTTCCTTCTCATTTCGGCTATAACTCATCATTAAGAGATCCAAAGCCTTTTTGTGCTTTGGATTATTTGTGTTCAATCTTCACAAATTCTTATGCTTTAAATATTTGTGTATGGTCCCTTGTTTTTCAATTAGAATAGATGCTGCATATGAAGAAATTTTTAAAATTAGCTTCTTTATGCTTTTCTGTGGTGTATAATTAAAGCACAGTAACGTTAATTAGAATTTAGAAATCAGGCTGCCACACTATCAGTCTGTACTTTAATATTGGAAAGTAAGTTCCAATTCTGCCCCTACCTTTGAATGAAATAAAGGGCCCCTGTTCCTTTGACTCCATAGCATGTCTTTGACACCTTTCTCCGTACTGATTGTCTATAATTTATTATTCAGGCCAGTTATTTTGCTATCATTGCCATGGGTTTCAATTAAGCCAGGGGCTTAAGAACATACAAATTTAATATGTTATTTCACTGAATGTAACACTAGACTGTGAGGATGACAAAGAACTTCTAAGCTCAAATTATCCAAGCTTTAGGTAATGTGTTCTGTATTAATAGAGCAGCTCTCGCAGCAATAATTTATTCTGAATAGCGCAATAAAAGGTAGCTGGCATCATCAACTAGCAAGTTATTGTGAATTTGAAGAGAGTTTAGAAACCTCAAGCTAGAGAGCAACAGCAATTTCATTAAAATAAGGCATTGAATCAAAGATGTTCCCATCATTACCACATTGATACAACAAAATGAAACACTGTGCTACTTCTTCCCGTTAACTCCATTTTGAATGGCAAAGCTGACATAGACATATTTCTAGGAATTGAAAACATATACATCGTGTATGATTTAGCTAATAGATAATGTGTGTGGTTAGAAAGTTTTGTTCCAACCTCAAAACAAAATAATTAAGAATATACCATATGTATACCATATATACAGTGTGTAGTGTGCTATATTTGTGTTCACAAATAATGATCTATATTAAGAATGTTATTCAAAAATTAACTCATGTCTTAGTGCCTAGTGGTTAGCTGAACAATTATAAGTCTTTTAAGACAATTCACAGTTTATAGTTAAAAATATTTAATAGCAGACCAAATACATGACCATCTCCTTCTTCCTGAAACCCAAATGAAACTATACTAATTGAACAGAAATAAGAAGGTAGAAACCCTCAATGACAAGAGAATGAGAAAAGAGATGGCAGCAACAACATTTGAAAACTGGAGGAAAGATGGATAAATATTGACTGAAATGGTAGGTTTGAGAGAGGTGAAGTCTAAGACACCAAATACTTCAGAAATAGCCTGTTTGAAATAAAATTCTTGAAAGACTCAGAAATTGGTAGCCATAGTAAACTTTTAGCATGGAGGGTAATGAGTACTGAAAGCAGGGATATCCAGATTTCTTTCTTCAGTCATCTCAGATAGGTGAGTGTCCCATCTTCTTCTGAAAGAAGAGTGAGAGTTAGTTCTGGAAAAAGTTAATCAGAGCCACTGAAGGTGTTGCAGGCACGTCTGAAGATGTTGAGGTTGTGCTACAAAGTGTATCTCCCTTGTACACTTTCTGGGGAGACT
>NW_012150952.1:108075-110049 GCF_000956105.1 Propithecus coquereli
ACAAGAGGGTTGGAGAAGGAGGGGAGAGAGAAAAGACGGATATAGAAATAGAGATAAGAAAAATCTTCATCCAATCAACTAGTACAGTGAGGTTCAAATACTAAAAATAACTTATCAAAAACTATAAATTTCTACAGGAGTGTCATCAGTAAATCATGAGAGACAAGAGAATGGAACTAAAAATACTAGTTAAAATAAAACAATCAAAACAATGGTACAATAAAGAAAAAACTTGAGAACTTGAGTAGCTTTTCAGAAAAACAAAAGAAGAAAACAACAATAACAATGGCAGTATGATCCACAGAGTATATGCCCAAGGCATGGGACAGAGGAAAGAGCAGGGCAACTTCCTTGACAGAGCTGAGCACCACATTCTGTTTTCTTCTACGGGAATCTGGGAGTAGGTGTGAGACTGTCAAATGCTACGTATGTTAATTTCTCTAATAAGATTTAATGTTATTAATAACAAAAATATTTCATTTCAGCACCATGCGTAGACATGATAACGGTAAATAATGAACTTAAGCAAAAAATGTATTATATCTGCTCTCATTTTACTACATAACAAACAATATTTTCATAGTAGAAAAAGTTGTAAAATAATTTATGACTATAGGACTATCTTTAGCTACTACGAAGCAATATGACTTCATAGTAGCTAAAGATTTTGATTATTTGATTTTGATTTTGATTCTAAATTTCACTCCTGACTTCCCTTTTTGTCTTTTTTAAACAACTGTATGCACTCTTAACTTGATGAATTCTAGTTTTCAATCTTGATACGGTCTAAACTGCGACTTTAAAAATAAAATTTCATGGTTTTTTTTTAAATTTTTTTTATTACGGGGTCTTGCTCTGTCACCCGGGCTACTAGAGAGCAGTGGTGTCATCATAGCTCATTGCAAACTCAAACGCCTGGGCTCTAGTGATCCTCTTGCCTCAGCCTCCTGAGCAGCAGGGACTATAGGTGTGTACCACCATGCCTGGCTAATTTCCTTTTTTTCTATTTTTTTTTAGAGACAGGGTCTTGCTCATGCGCAAGCTGGTCTTGAACCCCTGGCCTCAAGCAGTCCTCCTGCCTTGGCCTCCCAAAGTGCTAGGATTACAGGCGTTGAGTCACCATGCCCAACCTGATATTCTGTTAATAAAGAATAGTAAATACTAAAGTAAAAAATGTTTACGCACAGGAAAACACTACCCATCAATTCTGAAATATTTTAAAATAAAATAAAACATATTTAGCTAATCTGAAACATTCAAACGATCATATGCCATGACAAACTATGTAATATGCTTTCAAATGCCACTATTAGTCTTCCAACAAATGGAGATAGAATTATCTAAATTTTAATGCAAGATTTAAGAATATTTATTTAAAGTAACTTGAGGAAGCTGGCAGACTCATTGGCAATTTTATAATTGATTTTACTTGAATGATTTGTAAGAAATGGAATAAAATTCCCATTGCTTTCAGACTATGAAGACTAAAGGCAGAAGTATAACACAAAGAGGGCAAAGGATATTTCAGATAAAATGGAATTCAGAAATGGTCCCTCTAGAAAATAATGGAGTATTAAAATCTTTTGGCAAATTGTAACCCCTCAGCACAGAATATCAAAGTTATCTTGGGTTAATTCTGTTTTCTGAAGCACATGAAAATGACTTATGAGCAACAGGTACCTATTCCCTACCTTGCATAGTAAGTGCTCATGTTTTACTCCAGAACAGGCTCGAACATCACTGTGATACCCATGGACACCACCCATTGCTATTAATATGAATTATAAGTACCATGTACAAGTTGGAAAGACAGATGTTGGCCATTTTCTAATGTTGGTCAGTTTCTAATATATTGTATGGATGCACCATACAGTTTATTATTTTGAATAAAAATGTGATTTTTTTTTAAAAAGAGGAGGGGAAGAAGACATCTTTAGCATTAAGATAAGGAAAGATATACAGAGAGATATAGGA
>NW_012150952.1:110099-111732 GCF_000956105.1 Propithecus coquereli
CAGGGATATCCAGATTTCTTTCTTCAATCATCTCAGATAGGTGAGTGTCCCATCTTCTTCTGAAAGAAGAGTGAGAGTTAGTTCTGGAAAAAGTTAATCAGAGCCACTGAAGGTGTTGCAGGCACGTCTGAAGATGTTGAGGTTGTGCTACAAAGTGTATCTCCCTTGTACACTTTCTGGGGAGACTACTGGAGGATGTCTTTTACCAAAACAAAAAGCAAACTATTAATATATAATAGAAGAGCTACAAGAAACAGAAAATCCACTATAGAAGAGAGGTAAAGGGCATTCCAAGTTGAAGTGAAAAGGAGATGCTATTAATAGAATGACATTTGTTCATTAGCCCTAATGAGGGAAGCCAGTCACCACTGGAACATAAAGACAGGGGCTCTAAGAGAGAACTCCTAAGGTGTAGGTGTTTAAATACCTTTAGAGAAGGATTACAGGTTTAGCAGTATACTGTGTGATAATTAATCACAGGCCCATGGATAGCTAAGCACAATAGAAAAGCATGTTAATCATTAAATTCAAGGAAACTGAATGTTGTACAACAAAATAAACATAAATTTAGTGTAATGCAAAGTTTGCCTGTAACATACTTTTAGTCATGATACTGTAAAGAATAGAATTTATTTTCTGCTGTGACATAGCAAAGTATTATCAAACTTAGCAGCTTAAAAACATATACCTTTATTATTTTGTGACTTAATAGGTCAGGAGTCCAGGTAAGATGTAACTGGTTTCTTCGCTCAGGGTCTCCCAACATGGCAAGCAATATGTTAGCTGGGCTGTGTTTCTTCCTGGAACTCAGGATCCTTTGCCAAATTTCTGTAGTTGTTGGCAGGATTCAGTTTCATGTTGTTGCGTGACTGAGTGTTCTGGATTCTTAATGGCTGTTGTCATCTTCTAAAGTGCACTTGCGATTCCCTGACAATGCAGTCCTCTCCACAAGCAGTTTACACATATAACTGTTTGCTTCTTGAAGGCCAGCAGGAGAGTTTCTCTCCCCAGCCTGCTGCATACAGAGTCTTACACAAGGCAATTTATTCAAGGGAGTGACAGCCAACACCTTTCCTAGATTGCTTTGGCCAGAAGTAAGTAACAGGTCCCACTCACACTCAAGGGCAGGCGATTATGTAGAGTGTGGCACCAGGGGCTGAACATCGTGGCAGCCAACTTAAATTTCTGCTTATCACAATATCGAATATGGATTTTAATAAAAGTTAAAAATGGCAATATTGGGAAAACAGAGGCAGACAAAATATATGGAAGTATATAAGATCTCATGGATTTTTCATATTCCAACTATTGCTATTATCTAAAACAAAACACAAATATTAGTTTGAGAAAATTACTTGGAATATGAAGAAAAATATTAGAAGAAACATGTTTTATCCTTGTATTTTATACATTTTGGAAAAGTTGAAAATGAAATCAGCAATCAGAAAAAAATAGAAGTAATATTTGAACTAAATAACAGCAATGGATTTGAGAGATACAAATAGATATTATTAATAGAAACACTGGGGGGAAGTTGGATGAGAAAGAAAAAATTTAACATATGCATGGATATAGGGGTTATAGAAACAAAGACAATTAAGCATTCTAGGACACATGGCTGAAAGAATCACGT
>NW_012150952.1:124377-126374 GCF_000956105.1 Propithecus coquereli
TTTTAGAGATACTCTTTCAAAAATTTAGGAATAAAGAAAACTTTGTCCCTGTCATAAAATCTTTGCACTCTGACAGTGGCAGTCCCCATGCAAAAATATAATTGCAATTAATGTGAAAGACAGGAATTGATAGTAGGAGAATGTACTTTGTTTTGTGTGGAACAAATTGTCTGAGATTAGAAAAATGTGTTCTCATTGATTCTAACTGATGCCATTTGCTTCTGTAACCGTGCTCGCTTTTAGTTGTTTGTTAAATATAGGAGTAAGAGCAGGAGTGACTCCATGACAAGCTGAATTTCCTGGAATAGGCCTAAGTTTCAGTTTCCCCGAAACCGAAACGCGGACCACAACAGGCGCCGGCGCGAAAATTAAAAATCCCAGGGCTTGGAGCCAACCAATCAGGAGTCAAAACAATCAGCCACTTTCAAAAGAACCAATGGACTAAGGGGGGCGGGGATGGTGTGCCCAGCGTGTCGTGTGGAACCTGCATGTGGTGTGCCACCAGTGTGTCGTGTGCAAAAGAAAGTATAAAAGCTTCACTTTTACCCCAGGGCGGGGTCCTGGTTCATAGGGAGGCCACTGCGTTGGTGCTCTGGGACTTGGACCCTAGTTCGAGCTAGCCAATAAACTCCTTTGCCATTTGCATCCTCGGTGACTCTGCCTCTCTGTTCCTGGGGCCGAGGGGAACCGGTTCTAACAAATGATTATAGTTGCTTTATTTCTGCAAGGTAGTTTCCAAAAATTGCCAACTTTTTCTATATAGAGGTCTTTAATTTAAACAGTTTATTGCTAATTTGGAGCAATTATCTCATCTTTAATGAACAACAAGTTTGTGGATTATATATTTATTGACAACATCCTTTAATGGCCTTGCAAATTATAAACAACTTCACTGGGAATAATATTTTGGAATTTTCTCTTCAAAAGTGTGAGCTGAGATTCATTTGATTTTAATCCTGTTGTATGAATTTTCTTTTCTCCTTGCTTTAACACTTTTCAAAATACTTCACATAATGATATCGTTACATTAATTTGTTTGACTACCCAATGCATTCTTCAACTCTGGTTTTGTTTTTGTATGTGTTCTTTTTGTTTTATGTTTTGTCTTATGGCTGATGCTTGCTTTCCTGTCTAAGATGATTTTATTTTGAGTATTTTTTTGATTATTACCTTATTCTAATTATCTCTTTTCTTATTGGAATACTGATCATTCAATCAATATTGGTTCGTCGTAGGTATACTTCTTTCTATCTGTTATTATGTCTCTATATTTTTTTATCTGATTCATTTCCCATGCATTCTAGAAGGTTTTCTTGGTTTTTAAATTATTGTTTTTATGCATCAGTAATTCAATTATCTTCCCTGTCTACCCGTATGTTATGCATACAATGAATATTCTATGCCTACAGCAATTTTGGCTTTGTTGCATTATCTATTCATTTCCTTTTTTACCTTTCCATGGTCACCTTATATTTAATAAAGACAATTTCCTCCTTGAAGATTTTGTAATAATGAATATATCACTTTCTAAAAATTGTCTATTTGTATGGCAGCATTCCTAATACAACCCGATTGTGATCTAGTTTTGTTTCCATAGTAGAAACATAACTGTCTGCATTTAGTTTTACCCTTTTGGTATGGACCACAAGAGTCTGATCTACATTTAATCCTACCCATGTGTCTCAGGTAATAAAATATCCTTATGATGTTTCCTTCCTGATGATGTTCTTTTACAGGAATCCCTTTTTAACAATGACTATCATTTATTTTTAAATCTAGATACTGTTATTGAAAACAATCTGTTCAAGCCCAACCTACTTTATGTAAACAGCTTCCATTAGTTCCAATTCTTATGCATACTCCTCTCTATTCAAATTTGAAATTTCTCACATTTTTTATTGTACCTTTAATAATGCTCTTTCTTCTTCAAGTTCTAACTAAATATCCATAGACTTTAAAAAACAAATATTGATGCCCCGATGAGATATTGTCTTTAC
>NW_012150952.1:126424-128291 GCF_000956105.1 Propithecus coquereli
ATAGAATACACTAAAAAAACAAAATCTAAATGCCTAATGTTCAGATACCAACACATCAATGGTAACCAAAAGAAGCAAAATGGATAGAACATCCATAATTAAAAAAAAAAAAACTGACTATACAATTTTATGGCAATTAAAATAATTCAACTCAAATATGGAGCACCAATTCTCCATCAGTAACATGGTAAACAAGTCAAATTAACTTCATGAGTATTTTGATAAATTAAGAAAATGATGGCATAAAAATAGATGTTTTCATTGCTACTTACTCCTGAGATGCAACAACTATTGATCATCATGAATATGCAACTAGAATCTTGTTTAATTGCATGGAACTTAAAATGAGCATTATTTTACTAAATACGAAAGCAACTTAGGGGTTTCTAAATGTTTTTTATTTTTACTTGTTTATAAAATATTTTATGTGAACACAAATGTTTAAAACTACATTGACATTGAAAAAAGCTAAAATTAATATGCATGAAAATTATATTGATCTATTCTCTAAAATGAAAGATATGCATTTTCATATTGAGAAGTTGGAGTTTACATGTTTTCATGAAGGTTGACAATGTGATAAAAATAACTGTAAACAATTTCTGATTACAAGGTTACCTATACACTTTAACAATATTTGATTGTTCATAATTCACAATGAATATCTATCAGCAAATAAAAATTGTTCATAAACATAACTTCAGACAAAATGCTTATTAGTAGCTAAGTCAAGGCAGCATAAGTTGTCACTTCAATAACATACAATAATAAATGCATATATCAAATATTTTTAAAAACTACACATTTAAACCTTGCAAAAATATATTTGAGATTAGCAAAATGTTAGCTTTACAAGCTTTAGGTGAACATACCATTTCCTGAGTTATATCCTACAGTGTGTTGCACAAGCTAACCAATCAATTTAAATTGACATTTTGTTAGAACAGGAGTATTTGGGGAATTAAAGATGAATACACTTTCATCCTTACTCATAAATCAGTTCTATTCTGTGCACAAAATATAGAAAATCCTTTAGTTCAAGTTATTAAAATACAATCCTAATAAAATAGCTTCATTTTTCTTCCCTTGCCCAGTGGAAAGAATTCATGAAAAAGTGAGCACAAAGTACAAACCAAGAATTTGGTTGACATATCAATTAAATAAATTTAATTCCTTAATCTGTGTGGAATGTGTTTATTTCTCTGTATGAGGTGAAGTAGATTTATTTCATTTTTTATATAGATAATTATATTTTACTTCCATTTGTTGTAAAATCCTTCCTTTTGCCTCTGATCTGGCTTGCCAGTAATATTATGTAACAGCATTGCTTCCATTCAGATATCTGTTTCTGGGCTCACTATTCCATTTCATTGATAATTTAGTCTAGGATGTTTCTGAGAAACCCAGTATCAAGTATTGTGGACCCTGATATCTTATTACTAACATCCCCACTACTTATTGTTCTCCTTCAGAGGTCTTTTTCCTATTCTTGGCCCTTTACACATTCAAATACACTTTAAAATTGCTTTAAAACTATAGATCAATTTGCAGAGAATTTCAACCTTTACAATATTAATTTTTTTCTTTCCATTAACATGGCATATGTCTTCACTTATGTAGTTAAGTTTTCTCAGAAAGCTCAAAAATCAACAAATTAATAAACCATCTCAAGGAACTGGAAAAGGAAGAGCAAATTTATCCTAAACCTAGCCGAAGAAAAGAAATAACTAAGATCGGAGCAGAGCTACATGAAATTGATAATAAAAGAACTATACAGAAAAGCAATAAAACCAGAAGTTGGCTTTTTGAAAAGATAAACAAAATTGACAGCGCTCTTGCTAGATTGACAAGAACCAGAAGGGAAAGG
>NW_012150952.1:130266-134429 GCF_000956105.1 Propithecus coquereli
CCATGGTCACCTTATATTTAATAAAGACAATTTCCTCCTTGAAGATTTTGTAATAATGAATATATCACTTTCTAAAAATTGTCTATTTGTATGGCAGCATTCCTAATACAACCCGATTGTGATCTAGTTTTGTTTCCATAGTAGAAACATAACTGTCTGCATTTAGTTTTACCCTTTTGGTATGGACCACAAGAGTCTGATCTACATTTAATCCTACCCATGTGTCTCAGGTAATAAAATATCCTTATGATGTTTCCTTCCTGATGATGTTCTTTTACAGGAATCCCTTTTTAACAATGACTATCATTTATTTTTAAATCTAGATACTGTTATTGAAAACAATCTGTTCAAGCCCAACCTACTTTATGTAAACAGCTTCCATTAGTTCCAATTCTTATGCATACTCCTCTCTATTCAAATTTGAAATTTCTCACATTTTTTATTGTACCTTTAATAATGCTCTTTCTTCTTCAAGTTCTAACTAAATATCCATAGACTTTAAAAAACAAATATTGATGCCCCGATGAGATATTGTCTTTACTTTTTTTTTTTTAGTTTTGGTGATACTTTTTATCAGCTTTTGCCTCTGTTTTAACTCCATTAACTATCTTAAGTCTTAACAAGATCTCAGTCATCTTGGTTGCTACCAAATCTTCACGAAATAGTCAATGAATGATGATACCACATAGTATTAGACACTTAAAAAAAACTCACTTACTATGTAAGAGGATGAATGTCCTTTCTCCATAAAATGCTAGATTTTGAGAGCCTATGCTGAGCTTCTAGAGTTTGAAAGAATATAAAATGCACTGATGCAAATTAAATGTATTTTAAAAAAATGTTCATAGGAAGCTTTTTACTCCTACTTATCGAGGAAAAAGACAAAATGCTGTAAATCCTTGTCATAAAACTTTGGCTAGTTATAAATATATTAACTGTATAATGATTTCCTACCCTAAAATATATGCATAATGGACTGCCTAGTTCTATCTTATGTATTTAGTTTTTTCAGTTGAATTGGAGAAAAAAGCTAATTTTACCCTAGTAAATCTTAAAAACATGCATTATTCCATGCATTGTCAGTTAGAAAATTATACAATTAAGTCAGTTGTTTTATCTTTTCTCCTCTCAAGATTTAAAGTTACTTTTGGTATATTGACAAGAAGCCTTTTTATTTTTTTGAAACATCTGAAATACTAAACAGGGATTACTACTAATTATAATACTTTCTTAGGTCCCTTTGCCTACTATATTTGTTATCATAAGCTGAATACAATCTTGCTCACTTTTATTTCTTTTGACATTTTGTCATCTACAGCACATATCGAAATGCAAATATTCCTTCTTGTCCTGGAAAAGTCGCACAGGAAATATTACTACTTTGACCTTTTCATTATTTTCCATTTTGACTGGTTGTCTGTTCCAATCACAGGGTCCTGGGGTGGTAAACAGGGAAAGGTGGGCATGGCAAGCAAATCAAATTACAGAATACTAAAAAGGTCAGAGTAGGATGATTTTAACTTCACAAAACACAAAAGACAGGAAAAAATATTTATAATGTTTGAAAAATGAGTAAATATGATCTTATGTGTGTTTTCAACAAGGAACTTGGAAAAACCAATGATAAGCTTCCTTTTGTTTATCCCAATATTTAAATTATTTCGCACTACATATGAAAAGTCACTCGGTATATGGTTACTGTAAATTTTAAATAATTCTACTTCCCTTATATTTAATAATACCTTAAATCCCCTCAAAGGGGAAATTTTTAGTGTATTCATACAGATAATATATAACAATATAACAACTGTACAATAGTGTGAATTTCTCTCTCCTTTCTATCCAGAAGACAGCTTAAAATATTGACTAGTAAGCCCAGATGAAAGATGAACTTTATTTGGTTTATTTGGCCTTGCTGAAACTTCCTACAGCTGAGTTTATTTTCCCCTTTGCTACATGAAACTCAGAAGACTGATTTTTTCATTGCACTGTTACTTTCATAGATGGAAATCTCAAATGTTAAATATACTTAAACAAAAATCAGTTGTACACATCCACCAGGTGAAGATCTTTAAAAGCACAAATAGAGATTTGGGAAGAATGTTTGCCATAAAGTGATTTTTAAAGCATTATACAGGGTTGAACTGACATGTACATCTGTGTTTTAAGTAGTCATTTGGAGATGAAAACTCTGATTGTCTTTTAAAACTATGGGAAAATGTGGTAGAATTTGGTGACTTACTAATTAATGAAAACACTTCTTAAATTTTCACAATCAAATGAAAGATTTAGTTACTGAATATTGACCTTAGCTGTCAGCTCGGATCATTATCTTCTCTCTGGGATACATGTTGATGGGCAACTGACATCCAAGTGTTGTCGGTGTCCATGCCAATGTTGGGGGTATACTAGGCACAGAAAAATGTATGTTACTTGTGCTCATAACTCCTTAGCCAGAATTCATCAATATAACCCACCTGCATGAAAGGGACCAGGAAGTGAAATCCCACCATGTGGATAGAGGCAATAGCAATAAATATTCCCTTAGCTGTGTTAATGACTACTTCAAAGGGTAATGAGAACTTGGGAAAATACACTCCATATTTAAATGTATGTGCACATTTTTTATTGCAAGCATTAGAGTAACAAGTGTTTTGAAATTTACTTTTATTTTCCTTTGGATTTTAGCAAGAACATAGGGCTGAAGGACTTGTCATCTCCCCAGGTGTGGTCTTTGGGATTCACTTCTAAATGGGGAATACCTGACTGGGGCACTGATTGCCTCCGAGCGGCAACTTAAATAAGTGTTCACACATAATATCCTGTCATCTAGGTGAAAAGCATGGAGTACATCAAAAATATAACAATAGTTATTTGTACATGTGGCCTGTATTATTTGGGAATTAAATAATAAATAATACAGGTTATATAAACAGAACTCAAGATAGTTTTATCAAAAAATCTTGTTTATTAAAAAGATATAGTGTGGTTTGTGGGAAAACAAGGATGGTAATGAGGCTGGGGCTTAGGAAAAACTATAGCTAAGAGGACAAACATCAGAATTACTTCTCAGTCTTGTATGTGGCTCTTTTTGCATATCTTCTTCTTTTCCTCCTCCTTATTCTGTTCTCTCTAGTTGCACACAGCCTTCTTTTGCTTTACTGGTCAACATGATTGGATACTTTAATAAAAACTATTTAAGCATATGGAGACTCAGTGTCAAATTCAATTTTGGGGGGCAATGTCCTAAATTAGATCCCTTAGTCTACGTCAGACCATGATGTCAGAAAACAGTGGAAGTTGGTGGTCATATCCAGGTTGAGTTGACCCAGATTTAGACCAACGACGGCCAGGTGAAAGAAGGTCATGAAGTAAGGTGCATACATTCCATGTAGTGAGTTTACCAAAGATTTTGGTATGGATTGGTGTAGTGTCTACTCTTTTACTCTACTGTGCACATTTTTGACTACCTGACTTTATGTGCAAAGAAGTTATTGATGATTACATTGCCAATATCCATGAGTGTACAACACATATTAAGTAGTAAAAATGTATTTCTTGAATAAGTAAAAAACTTAAATATTTCTGACAATACATAATCATTAAATCTGCGAACGTCGGAAACTTAGAAAATCTATTTTTTTCCACCTGATTCAATTTATTCAGTGTTTGCTTTCATATGAATAAACACAATCCCTTTGGTAGTAAGACATGACTGGTTGCTTACCTGATATTTAGTTACTTCTTTTTTGTAAAAGAATCCCAAGTTTATTTGGTTGAGCACTCATCCCTTGCAGAAACTTTGTGATTTAGAGAAAGCTAACTTCATCCTCCTGTCCAGTGGTGTGTCCTGACAGATTTAATCAATTGTGCTTGCATATAATTGATATAGAAACAGCCTAAGTAGAAACTAGAAGAAAATATTCCCAAGATAAATGATAGTAGTAAAAGGTAGGCACACGTTCTATATTTACCTGATGCAAATGGATAAATAACTTTCATATCATGGCTATTAGAGAAGCCTGCTTGCTTTCTCACTAGATTTGAAAAAGAGAGCCAATTGCCCAGAGTTCTGCTCATAGCCACCTTGAAAACATGAAGAGAGTAAGACTGAGTCGAGGCTGGTATGATAAATAAGGTGAAATAGAGAAATTGAGAAACAG
>NW_012150952.1:138654-139697 GCF_000956105.1 Propithecus coquereli
TAGCTATTTAAGATAAGATCTAGATCCTTATGTTGCATTTTTAAATGGCATGCTTTTTTAAAATATCATTTAATGGATTATTATTTTACATTGTTTTGTACTAAGGGGAATTTTCTAGACAAAATACTCATATTTTCTTAATAAAAATGAGTGAACACTTTGTAATTATTGTGCAATATATTCTTAATACTCAACCAAGCAGGAGAAAAAATAAAATGGGAACTAATGAAATAGCACTGGTTCCATCTCTCCTTTGGTACAATGGACTTTTAATCTTACCTTTACAAATAAATTGACCCCAAGTTTTCTTAGACAAGATTGTCCCCCCGCCCAAGTTATTTTGTGTGCTACTCAAATACCCATCAAAATCCAATTGTATTATGTTGGCAGAAAAGTTATGTTGAGTTGCTCTTTTAGAACAAGAAAGAGTTGTGTTCAAAAGAGAAAACAATATAACAGAGTATACATATGCTTGCCAAATGTAGATAAGTAATAATGTTTGATGTAAAATTTGATGCATTGTCAGTTTTATCATAATAGGAGCACTTCTGATATCCTCAGCTGACTTACTTTAACAACATGTTGAACTTTTCCCTTGAGTTCAAGTATTTAGCAACCTGGTTCTATTACC
Organism: Propithecus coquereli; assembly: GCF_000956105.1. NCBI lineage: Eukaryota > Metazoa > Chordata > Mammalia > Primates > Indriidae > Propithecus > Propithecus coquereli. The sequence goes on from NW_012150952.1 coordinate 139,286, forward strand.
AAAGGAAAAATCTCATGAAAAACAAATAAGCCTAGGACAAGCATAATTAATTTTACCCAACTAAGTCAAGTCTTACTTTGATTCCAGTTCATATATAGCTACCTGTTAAACTCCTCATTTCTTAAAACTGTTCCATATTCAAAATCGAGAACCTTAAGTTTGCCTTTTTGGACAAGAATCTACCTTTCTAGACTCTCTTACTGCTTTACTTTGCTGTATTTGCTCTTTATCATCATATTTAATACTTTTGATTTTGTCCAATCTCCTCTTTTACCTTTTTAAAGATCTTCAATTATTTTATTTATATTGTTCCTATTGCTACAATCTTTCATTTGTAATGCATTTGGCACTCTACTGTTAATCTTTCTAGCAAAAAACGTATCTCAATTTCTGTGAAAAACCCATCTCTCTC
>NW_012150952.1:139747-144095 GCF_000956105.1 Propithecus coquereli
GCACTCATCCCTTGCAGAAACTTTGTGATTTAGAGAAAGCTAACTTCATCCTCCTGTCCAGTGGTGTGTCCTGACAGATTTAATCAATTGTGCTTGCATATAATTGATATAGAAACAGCCTAAGTAGAAACTAGAAGAAAATATTCCCAAGATAAATGATAGTAGTAAAAGGTAGGCACACGTTCTATATTTACCTGATGCAAATGGATAAATAACTTTCATATCATGGCTATTAGAGAAGCCTGCTTGCTTTCTCACTAGATATGAAAAAGAGAGCCAATTGCCCAGAGTTCTGCTCATAGCCACCTTGAAAACATGAAGAGAGTAAGACTGAGTCGAGGCTGGTATGATAAATAAGGTGAAATAGAGAAATTGAGAAACAGGGCTGGAACTTAGATTTACCATAGCTGGTACGTGCCCTTCTTTTGAATATCCTGCTATAATCAGCGGTCCCCATCCTTTTTGGCACTAGGGACTGGTTTCACGGAAGACAGTTGTTCCACGGATGTTGAGTGGGGGGAGGGTGGTTTCCAGATGATTCAAGCACATTACATGTACTGTGCACTTTATTTCTATTATTATTACATTGTAATATATAATGAAGTAATTATACAACTCACGATAATGCAGAATCAGCGGGAGCTGTGAGCTTGTTTTCCTGCAACTAGACGGTCCCACCTGGGGGTGATGGGAGACAGTGACACTCAAAATGTGTTGTTTATGTCCAGTCTACCCCGTCATCTTGTTTTGGTTGCTGTCACTGTAGAAACCCTTCCTTCACAAAGATAGGCTGTTGGAAATGGAAGCAGGCTTTTCAGTGCTTTTGTGGCAATCTCAGGCTATTCTGCCTTGACTTTAACCCAGAACGTATGGAGATTTAAAGTTGTCTCAAACGTACTTTTAAGGCCACAGTCATTTGCGATCTCAAGCAGTTGATCCTATTCTAGCAAGGACAAAGTTGATTCACCCGGCTTATTCATAAATGGGTCGCAAATCCATTCCTTTCCAGTTTGGGGGTCTTTTGTGGTTAGGGAGTAATGCTCAAACTCTTTTGAAAGCTGAGATAGGTGATCATGCACCAGCTGGGAGAAAGAAGGCCCTGGCTCAGTCTCTTTCAAAATCCCTGCTAATGTTTGGAACATGTCAAAAATCCCAGTGTTCTCTCATCACCCACGTAATTCCAGTTTTTTTTTTTTTGAATGCAGCCACTTTATTTGCCAACTTGAACACAGTGCTCCCCTGAAGTGACAGATTGAGTTTGTTGAGCAGGTTGAATATGTGACACAAGTAAGCAAGTTTTGTGACCCATTCTGTGTCAGTGAAATGTGCTGCCGATGGTGACAGTTTTTCTAAAAGAAATCTCTGAAGCGGCTCTCATAACTCGAAAACTCTGGCCAGTGGTCTACCTTTAGAAAGCCATCTCACCTCTGTGTATAAGAGAAGACGTGTTTGCTCTGTGTCCATCTCCTCACAGAGCTGTGAGAACAAACGTGAGTTAAGGGCATGTACTTTAACATGGTTGATAATTTTATCACATCCTACAAAATGGTGTTTAGTTCAGGTGATTTTTTTGGCTAGCCAGCATTTCTCTGTGGATGACACAGTAGGTAGACTCACATTCAGAAGCAACCTTCTTGACCAATGAAACCAAAAAGCCGTCCAGTCATGGCAGCTGCTCTGTCCATGCATATACCAATACAAAATGACCAATTCAGCTTTCTTGATATGTAATCATTCAAAGACTTGAATAGTTCTGCAGTTGTGGTGTTGGTTGGCAACAAAAATGTGTACATAACATATCCTCGTGCACATCCTCCTGAAAAATATATCACACGAAAACAAGCATTGTTGCCTTGTCGTCAACATCGGTAGACTCATCAACTTGGATTGCTTACCACAGTGACTCGTTAATCCTCTCTAACAATTGTGCCTCAATATCCTCTGATATTTCATCAATTCATCTAGTTATGGCTAGATGAAAAAGGAACAGCTAGCTAAAAAAGGAACGTGTGCCACCTTTGGAATTTCAGCCTCTCCTAAAAGTTCTCAGAAAATGTCCTTAGCAGCAGGCAGGATCAACTCTTCACCAATAGTATAGGGCTTCTTAGCTTTAGCAATGCAGTTAGCCATTAAGAATGATGCTCTTCGTGCAGTCACATTTGATGAAGTGCGGCCTTCAAGAATTGCTTTTGTTCTCTGGGTTCATGTTTTTATTCTTTTGAAAAACTCCAAAGGCTTGTCTTTTAATGCAGGGTGCTTGGTCTCCTTGTGGTGAAGCAGTTTTGAAGGTTTCATGGCTTTGTTGGATAGCTGGTCACCATATATTATACAAAGCAGGCTTGGAGAATGTGAATCACCCATTGCAATGACCCATAATTAAAGTATGACTCTTGGTGTTTTCTTTTAAATGCTGCTTTCATTTCATTGGCAGTCTTAAAGTCTTCTGCTGTCTCATTTTTGAGTCTTTCCCCCTTTTCAAAGAAGCTCTCCAGTGACATTTGTTTTTTACTCATTTTTGCTAAGGTTAGCCTGTGGGCTTACCAAAGCTGTGACTGAGACAAGTGCATGGTGAGGGAAAGAGGCTTGGATGGAAGTGGTAAATAAAGTAATGGGCAGGACATGCATGGACTAAAATAAGTGTCAGATTCTGACTTAAAGCCTGCCACCAGATACAGCTATATAATTAAAGTACATCAACTCACTTGCCACTATAAAGCCTGCCACCAGATGCAGCTTAATTGTCACTTGCCACTCACTGATAGGGTTTTGATATGAGCCCGTAAGCAATTGATGTATTATGGCCTCTGCACAGTCAAACGTCTCTGCTAATGAGAATCTGTACTTGCAGCCACTCCCCAGCACTAGCATCACCGCCTCAGCTCCACCTCACATCATCGAGCATTAGATTCCCATGAGGAGTGCGTGGCCTAGATCCCTCACATGCGCACTTTACAGTAGGGTTCAGGCTCCTGTGAGAATCTAATGCCACCACTGATCTGACAGGAGGCAGAGTTCAGGTTGTGATGCAAGGGATAGGGAGCAGCTGTAAATACAGATGAAGCTTTGTTCATAGCCTGCCACTTACCTCCTGCTGTGTTGCCTGGTTCCTAACAGGCCACAATCTGTGGTCCAGGGATTGGGGACCACGGTGCTATATGAGATAATGTTTCCATTTTTCTCCAAGCCTATTTTAAAAAGGCTATTTGTTACTCATAGCTGAAGGGAAACAAATGAATACATCATCCCTAAATGTATCATTGCCTTTGAGTCATTTTAAAAATAAAATGTACCCCTAATACATTTTAAGACCCCTAAGACACCTCAGTGTCTTAAAATACATATATTAGACTTCAACATAAATTTACTCCATTTAGCTTAATTCACAGATGAATTATTTGAGTAACATCAGCTTTCACATGAACTATTCATTAATAGTGAAAAAGAAAAGAGAAGGAAAAACAGAATGCATATTTACCCACTGTTTTCAACCATGAAACTCTGACTATCCAAATTGTAAATGATCCTTGTCTCCCAATATAAGCAATCTGGATTCATTTAATTAGTCATTGACTCGGGTTACTATATGTATTTCAAAGTAATTGAACAGGGTTTTACAAGCCTTATAATTCAGACTTTTATTATGTCAGACATCTGTTCTCCCTAATTATTTCATCTTAATTGTTAAAAAAGTCCACTCTTCACTATAAAAGTATGCATCTTTTAGACATTTTTACTATTTTAGGCATGGCCATTAAAAGTGCATTTTATGGCATGTTTCTAAAAGTCTCTACAGCAAAATGGATTATTTGGTGAGGTTTTATTTAATAAAGTGTGAAATAGTTAATAATACAAGATGAAAAGTACTGATTTAATATCATCTGAGATAGGCTATAGAATTGTCATTAAAATGGACTTTGATAGCACACAGCCTTCCCTTTATTGACAGGCTAGAACTGGGAACCAAAAGTTGTTTAGCACAGTCTGTTTTCCAAATCATCTTAAAATGCACAGCAATGAAATTCTCTACCTTAAAACATGCCTTTGCACCCTAACATTGGAAGCAAAAGTTAACAAGTGAATATTTAAAAATTGCAATGAAGAAACATCATAGGTAGTTCTAAAGGCTGTACAGCACTGACAGGGCAGAACGAGCAGCTTTAAAAAGAGTATAAAGTGGCCTAGCACAGTGGCTCACGCCTGTAATCCTAGCACTCTGGGAGGCCTAGGTGGGAGGATCTCTTGTGGTCAGGGGTTTGAGACCAGCCTGAGCAAGAGTGAGACCTCGTCTCTGCTAAAAATAGAAAAAAGTTAGCTGGGCAACAAAAAATAGAAAAAATTAGCCAGGCGT
>NW_012150952.1:154835-155832 GCF_000956105.1 Propithecus coquereli
ATACTGATTTAAATATATTCTGAAGAAGTAATAATTTAAAAATAAAAGAAGTGTGGAGTGATATAGTCGTAAAGAAAAGTAGGAGTTAAAATATTTTAATTTAAGGATGATACCTGTGCTGTCATCAGTATTATGGACACAGTTGAGAAATCATTTACATGGAAGACAGCTAATAAACATTAATTAAAAGTTACAAAAATTACATGCATAACTGTGGCTCCTAAAACAAGGACACTGAATATTTAGGAAAGTTAAAAAATCAATGTAATTTGCAAACATAATATTAAAAGGAGAGAATGCTGTGATGGGTGGTTTGAGGGGAGGGGAAAATCCTCACAATGAGACAGACACAGGTTAGAAACTCCACCCTCTCTCTTACTCACTGTTTGCTACAGGAAAAACTATTTAATCTCAGTAAGGATCTTCACATTCCTACTTTTTTTAGTGGGGATAATGATGTCACTTTAATGATATATGGAAAGCGCCTAGAGTACTAATTTTCACTAACTTGCTTTCCCATTGGAGCTACTCTGGTTGGCCTCCCAGACAAAGTATTCATATACATCCAAATACAGCAACTCTACCATAGTTATTTTTATCTTCTGAGCAGCCATGGGGCTCATGAGAACATAGGGTAAAAGAGAAGGAAAGAAACTAACATCTGCTAGAATAAAAACTAGTCAATATCTTGAACTCTAGACGGCTTGCAAAATATAGCTTCCTATAAGAAAAAAGGGAAAGCATAAGAGAATGAATAAAGCAGCCAATAATTAAATTGTCTTAGTGTAAAATACCAGGGGAGAGGAGAAAATTACAAAGCATGAAAATCTACCATGTTTTAAAGTATAACAACGCATACCTCAATAATTTTGAGATTTATATTACAAAATGGACTCATTACTTCAAATAATAAAATATAATATGCATGAGTATTTAAATAAACAAATAAAAGGGAAATAACTTTTATGACAAACTTTATATATTTGCATATATTTAT
>NW_012150952.1:155882-157012 GCF_000956105.1 Propithecus coquereli
ATTATATGCATTACTTGATCTATATTGAACAGGCAAGTTGGCTTCCCACTTAAATGATCTTTTTTTTTTTTTTAAAGAGTGTATGTCATGCTCATAGTGCACTCTGAGGTATTCTTTATGATGAGATAATCATGTATGTTCCTACCTGAACTTTCTCTGCCGGCCATAGCTGACTACATAGGGATAGCTGTGTGACTAAAAGATAGTCAATATATAAGCTGCCATCAATCCATTGATTGATATGATAGCTCCATCCGAGATAAATCCCTGTGTTAGTGACTAGGCAACTAATCTCATGACTGCTTTGTCAGAATAGACTATATTATTTTATGATAGCAAATAACCTCCAAATATCAGTGGAATAAAATAACAATAAAGAATTTCTTGCTCATGGTACATACCCATTTTTGTCCACTGCAGATTTGCTCCATGAGTCTTTGGTTCAAGAGATAGATCGATAGAGTAGCTGCTATTTGAACACTGTCAATCTTTTGTCAGAGGGAAAAACACATAGTGAACAATATCCTGATTTAAAGCAGCATCTGCTTGGATGTGACACCCAACACTTCTAATCACATCACATTGGCCAAGCAAAATGATGTGGCATGTGCAATTTTTTCATGGTGAAGCCCATAGAAGGGATATGGCAAGTTGTGACAGTGAATGTTTAGAATAATAATACAATCAACCACATTGTCTCTCTTGAGAGTTTGAAGGAGAGTGAGTCAATGGCAGAGAAGCCTCACAAGCAGAAATGGAAAGCAGCTGATAAAAGCAGAGCAGGAAAGGAGGAAGGGAGGCATGCCTGAGGCAGTAAGGTAGCCTCCCTCTGAAGCCAGAGAAGGCCTGCTCTCTTGTAATATTAAATAAATATACAGGGAAAACTGGTTGAGCTTTCATTGAAGCTGTGCTCTTCAAACTATGCCCTATATTTTGTTATTTCATCCATCATTAAAATGAATCCCCCTTAATGTACATTCAGGGGCCATTTCTTTCAACACAAAATATCCTATCTAATAAGAAAATATTAACTTTTGTTGTTTTATTTTTGCTCCTTTTTAAAACTAACTCACAAATAATGAGAAGGAACTCAGATTAATTTGATAATTTATATGAGTATATTTTTAATT
>NW_012150952.1:161129-162955 GCF_000956105.1 Propithecus coquereli
ATTTCTAATTTTGCTTTTTTTGCTTATGCTTGTGGAGTCATATCCAAAATATCATTGCCTAGAGAAATGTCAAGAAGCTTGTCCTCTATGTTTTCTTCTAGGAGTTTTATAGTTTCAAGTGTTATGTTTAAGTCTTTAATCCATTTTGAACTTTTTCTTTCGTATGGTGTGAGACAAGGGTCTAATTTCATTCCTTTACATGTGGATATTCAGTTTTCCCAACACCATTTATTGGAGACACTGTCCTTCTCCCATTGTGTGTTCTTGATATCTTTATTGAAAATCAATTGGCTGTAAATGCTCGGACTTATTTCTGGACAATCTATTCTGTTTGATTTGTCTATTATTTCATTTGGGCTGTGTGTCTGTTTTTATGTCAGTTCCATACTGTTTTGGTTACTACAGCTTTGTAGTATATTTTAAAATCAGGTACTGTGATGGCTCCAGCTTTGTTCCTTTGGTTCAGGATTGCTTTGATTATTTGGGTTTCTTGTGGTTTCATACGAATTTTAGGATTGTTTTACATATTTCTATAGAAATACCACCATATAATCCAGGAATACCACTTCTAGATATATATCCAAAGGAAATTAAATCAATATTTCAAAGAGATATCTGCACTCCCATGTGCATTCCAGCATTAATCATAATAGCCAAAATATGAAATCTGCCTAAGGGTTCTTCGATGGATCAATGTATAAAGAAAATGTGGTACATATATATAATGGAATAATATTCAGCTTCAAAAAAGGGAATCATGTCATTTGAGACAATACAAATGAACCTGAAGGACATTATGCTAAGAGAAATAAGCCAGGTATAGAAAGACATGTGTAGGTACACATATGTGTATATGTATGTGTGTGTGTGTGTGTGTGTGTGTATCCATATACACACACATATACACATATATATGGAAAGAGAGAGAGAGAGAGAGAGAGATGATTTTTATAAAGAATTGGCTCATGCAATTATGGAAACTGAGAAGTCCCACCCACTGCCATCTGCAAGCTGGAAACCTAGCAAAGTCAGTGGTATAGTTTTGAAAAGTGGAGGGCTGATGTCTTAGCAGAGGGCAGGAGAAGATTGATGCCCTAGTGCAACAGTCAGACAGAGAGAGAAAATTTCCCCTGTCTTCTTTTTATTCTTTTCAGGCTTTTAGTGGGCCAGATTATGTTCACCCGCATTGGGGAGGGCAATCTGCTATACTCAGCCAAGCTATTCAAATACTAACCTCCTTAGGAAATAAATACCCTCACAGACACACCCCAAAATCATCCATCTGGACACCCATGTCCCAGTCAAGTTGACACATCAAACTAACCATCACAATCACTCTTCTAGTTGTATTCATTTTAGATGTTGGGCTCAGGAAATTGCCATCAGTGTTCTTCAAACAATTTGTTAATGTGACATTAAACTGGGAATAAAAACCTCTCTCAATGTGAAATATATTTAATCATATATATCCTAATATGTATTTATCATATATTAACCAGGTTGAGTTATTTGCTCATCCCGCCTCTTACTAATTATATAAAAATGGATAAAACCGTGTCAGTATGGCATAAATGCATAAAGGAAAATAGAGTTTTTAATATTTTATTTTTAAACAAACAGATGTTCCCTTGTGTGAAATATTTTCAGTTTTTTGAAAGTTTACCAGACCCTGTTTGAGGAACAAAATACTATCCCAGCATACTACAGAATTTGGGACTGAACTCTTAGTACAATTTTTTTCCTGCTTTGTAATAGATATGGAATTTAAGTGAAGTACTGACAGAAGTTTATAATATATGCCCTTTTAATTTTCATCTGAAAATTAA
>NW_012150952.1:163005-164230 GCF_000956105.1 Propithecus coquereli
ACAAATAAAAGGGAAATAACTTTTATGACAAACTTTATATATTTGCATATATTTATACAGACATGTACACATACTAAACAGCATTTTTAAAGTAATTTTAATAGTCATTACAAAAAGTAATAAAGCCAAATGTGAACACAAGGTGAAAAATAAAACTAGGTATTTCAAACAATCTTTCAGAATGCAAAATTCAAAACTAGCTTTTTAAATATACATAAGAAAAACACGTATACACACTATGAATAGAGAAATGCTACAGTAGAATTATTAAATATGTGTAGAATTAAAAGGTGGAAGAGAAGGAAAGATGTATAAAAAACTTCTCAAAGTGTCATAAATGGCTGCTGAATGCTCAAGTGTATTTAACATTACATAATTTAATAAGTGAAATTAAAACTAGTGAGAGGCAAAGTGGTGGACACCACTTTTCTAACCATGTGTTCAGTAATAGATTTGCGTGCATCTTCTCTTCCTCCTCCTCCCCTCACCATCCTGGTCATTCTGTGCCAGGCACTGTTTCTGGGGTGTTAACATGGTTCATCTCACTTTAACCTCCATGTTAATGATGAAGCTCTGAACCAACAAAAAGTTCACACATCTTATTTGTGGTAAAACTCATATAAAGATGAGATGCATTGGTCCAACATTAGAAAAACAAATTTTTTTATTGAGGAACCCCCCTGCTCTTTTCCATAATGGCTCCCCGCCTGCATGGATTCAGTCCTTTCCTAGCCTGAGCCCTTCCAGGATGTTCCCAGGGATGAGCTGTGGGGGAGGGGAGGAAAGGGCCAGTGTTCACTGCAACAGGTTCTTGCCAGCTGTGCACATACCTCTGCATCTTGCTCTGGTTCTGTGTTTCTGTATCACATTGCCAGGGATACTCTGGCTGGGTCAAGGTCACCCCGCAGCAGGCAGGGACAAGGAGGACCACTAACACAGTGCCCACTGGACCAAGAAAAAAACAAAAAACAAACCAAAAAAAATCACATTCCCACTAAGGGTACACAAGGATTCCCTTTTCTCCACATTTTCTCCAACATGTATCTTTTGCCTTTTTAGTAATAGCCATTCTAACAGGTGTGAGGTGGTATCTCAATGTAGTTTTGATTTGCATTTTCCTGATGGTTGGTGATGTTGAACATTTTTTTATATACCTCTTAGTCATTTGTATTTCTTCTTTGGAGAAATGTCTATTCAGGCCCTTTGTCTATTTTTTTTTTTTTTT
>NW_012150952.1:170830-183704 GCF_000956105.1 Propithecus coquereli
GAATATAAAAAAGGAGAAGCCAAAAAGAAGTCTTAGGTCCTTCAACCAATGCAAACATGAGAACAGCACTTCTTTACTAGCAATCCAGACACTATGTCTTAGTCATTTTGGGATACTCTAACAAATTACCATACACTGGGGGGATTATAAACAACAGAAAGCTATTTCTCACAGTTATGGAGGCCAGAAGTCTAAGATCTGGGTGCCAGCACGGTTGGGTTCTGGTGAGAGTCCTCTCTCATGCGCAAACTGACCATTTCTCATCGCATCCTCACATGGTAGAGAGCAAAGAAAAGCAAGCTCTCTTGGGGCTTTTATTAGAGCACTAACACTATTCATGAAAGCTCCCCCTCATGATCTCATCTAATCCTAATTACCCCCCAAAGGTCCCACGTCCTAATACCAACCCATTTGTGGTAGTGTTTCAACATATGAATTTTGGAGGTACACAAACAATTAGTCCATTGCACTATACAAAACACAGGATGGACACAGATGATTTCTACACATTACATTTGCCAATGCAAAGAAACACATCCTTTTGGGAAAGTAGGGCCTACTAACTCAATATGTTACAATTCTATGTGTTACATGCCATTGAAAAATATAAATATATTTTGACATACATGTATCTGCAAATATGGGGACAGTTTAGTTGTCTTACAATTTTCTTATTCAATTTAAGATACAATAACTTATCTACATAAAAATGTCTCCCATTATTTAAAAATGCTCCAAGTTCATTAATTATAGTTGCATAATAGTTGCCATATGCCATAATAATTGATATATATATGTATAATAAGTAATTTTTAAAAATCTGGACAACGGAAGTAGGAGAGTGCCACAAAAATGTTTCTCAGCTAAGACAGTGGTGTATTGTCAGTGGCCCTCAAACACCTCTATTAGTGACCCTCAATTATCTACAAAATGTGAACATCATTCCTCCTTAAGAAGAGTAGAAGGTACTTTACAAATAGTACACTGATTTTAAGACAATGCTCTGCAGTTGGACAAACTAGGTTCAAATTGTTGTTTCTCTATGTGTCAATCCAGTACAACTATTGTCTTGACCTCAGTCATGTCATTTAGATCTGCTAAGCTTTGTTTTTCTTATGTGTAAAATGATTATTGTAATATTTACTTTTAAAGACTGTTATGATGATTGTATGTGTATATATATGTGTGTGCATGTACATATATACACATATCCACATATATTTAAAGAGACAGATCAAGAGAGTTTGGGAGATAGAGAAAGAGAGAGAGAGGTGGAGGGGGCACTGACTCAATAAAGGTATTTTTATTTGATGTTTCAATCAGTTCATAACTTTCTAGTGTGTATTATTTCAACTGAGTTTGTTACTACTCGAGACATTATGAATAACTGTTTTTCTTTTCTTTAATGCTTAGCTATGTAACCCAGGCAAGAACTCTGGAGCTCAGGGAAAACTAACTACATGCTTAGAAATAAAATAATAAGGGCAGGTTTTCTCTCATTGTTTGAAATATTCATTAAGAAGGATGTTCAATGCATCTGTAATCTAAAGTCAGTGATTTACTGCGTGTAGAGGTAACTGTTTTGTTCCCTAATATACCAAATTCAAAATAAGTACCTTCATGCAGGGCTAGAACATTGGCTTTTGAAACGAAAAATTATTTCCCTCCATGCTGATGCAATTCATCAGAGCTTGGTGACTTGAATATATTTCTTAAAAGCTAGGTATTCACTGGCTGAAAAGAGTGCTTAATTTAATTACTGCACCTCCAAAAACAGTGAAAATATTTTCATTGAGTTCTATCAGAGTATGAAATCTTCATCTCAATGACTCCTTACAGAAACCACATCTAATTTTTATTTGAGTCCTTCCTCCGCTACGCAGCCAAGCACTCTTCCTGCTGCCTGTCAAATAGCTCCCCAGTTGTCTTCACAAAAGTGAATTTAAGAAGTTACAAGTTAATGTCTAGAAACGTCTTTAAATAAATGATCACCAACTTCACACAAAGAATTCTGTGGGGTTAGCAAAAATATGTTGAGCAAAATAAGACATTAGAACATTGCTCAGTAATCTGTGAAAATAACACGCTCAGCTCAGTCTAGGTCTGTTTACTCCAAGTCGTGTGTGTGAACACACACGTGTGTTTATCTGCTTTTCTCAGTGAAGACTGCCTGTGCTGACAAAGATTTGGAAACCCAAACCAACAACAGGAATCAAACGGCTCTGTATCATGACTGCAAATGACTTCCATCCCATTGACATGGTTACCTAAAACTGGGTCAATTAAAGAGAATTTCATTTAGACTAGTCCTAAGAATAGAAACTAGATTATTTCTGTGACAGAATAGACCCTAAAACTTAAGATATCAGTCTCCTCACCTCAGCTCTAAGAGTAGAATACCCAAGAGCAGCAGGGCAGGACAATGTGACACCGTATACCATCAGGATGTCTGTGGAAATGGGAATGGTGCAATTAAAATGAATCCCTCAGGCTTCTGGTCATTTGGATGAATGTCCTTTCGGTCTCTGACTTTAGTCATCTTATTTGACAATTCAAGTCACAAATAATTTTTATCTCAATTGAAAATATACTTTCTACAAAAATACATAATGCCCTGAGTGTAATTTGATGCTTTACTTCAATACAACAAAATGAATACAACTTCAAAAGATGATGACTAAAACTGACAAATATTTGCTGTGTTGTCACATACAATCACCTAGTTTCTCACACTGATTTTTACTTTCCTGAGGACTGTGCCAACAGATGTTAATGTGGTATAAATGAACATGTCAATTTTCTCATAACTATGTTGACAAGCGTTAAAGAATTCAGCTTAAGAGGGACATGCTATCTGACCATTACCTGTCTTCCTCTTTTATATCAACTTATTGTGTTGCCTGTCCTGAGTGTGCTGTCTTATCATAGGATAGCATATGGCACATGATCAAAAAGCCAGAAATATTATTTTATCCACACTAACTCTGAACCAATGAGCCCTGCCCCTCTTTGGATGAAGATTAGCAGAACAATGAACCCCCTGCTCAAGGACATAGGGGAAGGAGATGGGAGGCATCTGTTCCCGGAGCTCAGTTCTTGTCTATTTTGATTTATCAGAAGAAATTCTTTCTTTGCTGCTTTAGTACTTTATCATTACTTTGCAGGAAGTGTTTTAGAAACAAGGCATAATGAAAGCTGTTAAAATATCACCTTTACAACATACATCACACCTTAATTCACAGCATGGATTTAAGTTGATTTGTTAAATTGCAAGTGCTGTATACATAAGTGACCCTCACCAAGTAGCATGGCAAGGTGACCATTGCATCAAATTGTTTTCTGAGGTAACTGGTACAGGAGCTGAAGTTTTTTTCAGGACTGATCTTAAGAAAATAGAATTATCACTATTCAAATTCCAAATATCATCGTACTATTTTTATTCCTGTGTACAGTAGTACTTCAAGATACTCTGAAACCACCTGAGACAGCATGGACACCATTCGAGGTTGCTATGATTCAATATACATTGCACAGTGTGAATAAATAATACAATTGATATTTTTTCTTGTGGATTTTAGTATTTATGAAATATAATTGTTTATCACACGATGCATAGATGCTTCTGTACTATTGTTTAATCTTAGGATATAATAAAAAATGATATCTTTGAATTTTTAAATATATTTTAATAAAATGCCTTCTGATTTATTTCTGACATATACAGTAAAATCCACCTGGCAAAAAATGTGAACCGTTTTAGCTTTTGTTACATGGTACTCTATTGCTTTCTAGACATAGGGTAAACCAAATTCGTGTCACCATTAAATCTTGCCAACATTGGTTTATAACACTTTCATTTATTTTAGCTGCTTTAATGCAATCTTAACTTGAGCTAGAAAATTCTTTTAATTGCATTTGTATAAGCGTTACCAAGTATATACATTTATCTAATTTAAAATCTAAAGAAACAAGAGAATCCAGTCACAGTTGAAATTGGCTAACCTGAAGCAAGAAACTCCTGGAGCCACAAACTTACATGAACAGTTGAACACAATTTTGAGGAAATGCTAGAGGCTGAGTGTGGACTAGCCTGAGAGTGAGAAACTCCTGGACAGGTGTCGTAGGGAGGTTCCCAAGCTTTGGAAAGTTTTATCTCCAGGAACCCCAGTAGCTTCTTATCATGAAAAGCCAAGAAAGATCCCCTTGTAGCTCTCTGACAAAGGGTAAGAAATTGTAATCATTATAAAATATGCCTAGAATTTTCTCTGTTACAAAGGCTTGCTGTTCAGAGGGAAAATACTTTATCCAAGCATTATCCCAGCTGGGGGAAGCATATTTCTTCATCACCAAATATCTACCTTTCTGTCTCTTTTAAGTGCTGGGGTGTTAAAACACACACACAACTAGTGAAGGTCACAACTCAGGGACACACGATCATCCAAAACTGAAATTTAATTATAAGGCTATATAGAACTTCTCATCTTGTCCCCTAAATACACATACCTTACCACCACACCAACAGGGTTCCAGTAAATAATGAGAATTGTAGGAAAAGAGCTGTATGATGTAAACCCTATCCAAGGAGTACTTAGAGAAACACTAAGACAGCAAAGAGATATAAACAAGGACATTAAATAATTTATAGCCATGACACTTACTATTATAGCAAATATTAAATATAATACATGTCCTAGCCACTTCAACAAAAAATCACACAATAAGGACAATTTACCTCAATTCCTAATACCTGAAACATCATGCCAGGCTTTCAACAAAAATTACAAAGGATGCTTAAAAAAGAAAAAAAAAGTCTGAAGAGACAAAGCAAGCATCACAAAAATAATCAAATAAGCTATAGATTGCGGATATCAAATAGGTAACTTAAGAGATCTAATCAAAAAGTAGAAAATACACAAGAGCAAAGAAGCAAGGTAAACAGAGAGATATACTCTAACAAAGAATCAAAAGAAAGACTAGAACTCAAAAATACAATAACAGAGGTTGCAAATGCCTTTGATGATCTCATCAATGCACTGGGAATAGCCAAAGAGAAAAATCACTGGATTTAAAGACATGTCAATAGAAACTTCTCAAAGTGAAATGTAGAGATAAAAAAGAATGGAAAATGGCTGGGCATCGTGGCTCATGCCTATAATCCTATCACTCTGGGAGGCTGAGGTGGGAGGATCGCTCGAGGAGTTGGAGATCAGCCTGAGCAAGAGCAAGACCACACACCCGCCACCAAACCCTCCTGTCTCTACTAAAAATAGAAAAAAATCACTGGGCAACCAAAAATAGAAAACAATTAGCTGGGCATGGTGGCATGTGCCTGTAGTCTCAGCTCCTTGGGAAGCTGAGGCAGGAGGATCCCCTGAGCCCAGCAGTTTAAGGTTGCTGTGAGCTAGGCTGATGCCAGGGCACTCTAGCCTAGGCAACAGAGTGAGACTTTGTCTCCAAAAAAAAAAAAAGAAACCATCATCTCTGGGATGTCATATTCTTTACTGGAGCCATAGACTCTTTGCTAACAGTACAGCTATGTATTAGTAGTCATGAAAGAAGAATTATTTCTGAGGAGATTTGTGACACTTAGCTTCTCTAATCAGCCTTACAGCATTAATTTCTTATAGCAGATAGTGAAAAACTCTCCAACATCCCAGATTTTGTGTACATTTTTTAGTCGAATGTGATCTACATCATTTGCATGCCTATCTAATTTACAATTGCATTCAATTTAGGATTGTTAAAAAATAAGTATTTTAAGTGATGATCTAATTTGAGCTTTGTAGATTACATATAAAAAAACCAGACAACAAAGCCATAAAGTAATTTGCCTATGTTTTAAATCTATTTAAGCACAGATATCAGGGAGTGAGTTTCTCTCCTTACCACATTACCCAAATCAGTGTTTTGTTTTGTTTTGTTTTGTTTTCCAGCAATTCCCCCCTCACCAATTCCTCTTAACCAATTAGATTTTGATGCAGATTACACCCACATATAATTTTTTTTGTTATTGAGGAAAAAAATTTGAGAGCCATCTATATTCTACATACTTTATGTATATTACTGCATTTAATCTATAAAAGAATAATAAAGTATATTGTACAAATGAGAAAAAAGATACTCAAAGTGGCTAGGTATTTTACAAATAAAAAAAATTGATCCTGAAAGATGTTACCTAATGTTTTTGAAGTCACTCAGCTGTTAAGAGTTTCTAGCTCTTTGGAAAGCTAGAAAGTATGCCCCATCATTCAAACCATATAGTTATAATTGTACTTAGCACATTCTATTATCTCCTGCGGCCTAGAGAATGCCATGTCTACATAATTTGCTACAAGTATGGAAAGACATTGTCTTATATGTTTGAAGAATTTAGTTACAATTAAGAGCAAGCTCCAAGGCATAAGAAGTTCCCATATGACTATTTCAGAGTCAAGTTGGTACAATTATGAGAAGAGAGTTATGCAAAACTTAACCTTACAAAATCGTGTTCCAGGATGATTGACTCTGAAACATCAAAAATAATAATAGAAAAATTTTGTCACAGTTGGTACTTGTTTATGAAAATGTCACTATATGTACTGTATTGCTTTTGCATAATTGTTACATTTCAAATTTGTTCACTGAACAAGCTGATTCAACAGACAAGTTGTCATTAAATTTCACTGGTGGGAGGCAGATAAGATTTGCAGGCTTTTAATAGTTCAAACATTTCAGCAGCCATCATTTTAAAAACCTTACTGCACATACTAGTAATTTACAATGCAAGAGCAATATAAGTACAATTATTTTGAAATCTGTTCCTTAACCCTTGATTCATGAGTGAAAATTTAGGGAAGGATTTTAATAGTATTTCCGTGATGTTTTTTATTATTACTACATTATTTGATTTATAATTTACTTAATTATGGTAGGCATTCAATAAATATTGAGCCAAGATAATTCTATTAATACTATGTATTTTAGGGTTTTAAAGTTAAAGTAGAATAAAGAACATAGTATAAAGCCTTGTTTTGGTTTTATCTAATTTCTTAAAACCTATAATAAAATGTATATGACCATTAGTTTTTCAAAATGTATTTTATCTTCTATTTAATATTCTAATTTCTAATAAAGTACATCTTCTTCCATTCACATATTTTCTAGAAACAATTAGCAATTGTTCCCATCATTTAGTAAGAATGCTAGGTAAAGTATAAAAAAACTCCTATTATGTAACTAGCAAACACATGGCATAGTGTTTATGAATTAATACTTTCCATGTATATATCCTATGTCTAAGAGTTCTGTAAAAGTTTTTCATTCATATTATTTCCTTTCAAAATAATTCACCAGGAAGAAAATCATGTTTCAGGAGTTAATCTTGGAAAACAGCAATCTGACTACTGTTCATTTTCCCTCCAACTTTCAAATGTAAATTGTCCCTGTGCTGTGCCAAGAAGTTCTGAGGAACATCAGCTGATTGGGTGGGACTTAGGCTGTAGGTTGTCTGGGCCTAGAGAGAGGACTGAGTACAGCTTCTTTCTTCACGAACTGACAAGTCTACCGGAGTGTTGCACTGGAGCGCAGGGAGAGGACCTTGGTACTGATTTTGGAGTAAGCACATTCAGTTTGTGTGGAACTGGCAAAGATGGTGGAGACTGATTTAGTTGCTGACTAAGAAAAGGTCACATTGGTTATTAATCTGGAAGCTAAGTGAATGCAAACTCCATTGAGGAACAAAACCTCACCTTGCAACATGATTCCAAAGGTACAGAGTGTTCTTTGTCTTTCAGGAATTGCATAATTTCTATCATTAAGAATGTATAAATTAAGAGATTAGAGCTTCAAATCAGCAAACTGAGCAAAATAGCATCCTACTTAAAGGACTCCAGCAACCTGAGACAGAAAAGGAATGAGTAGAACAATTAGAACATGTGCCCAGTGTGATAGATTGTCTCTGGTCAATTTGCTGCCACCAACATTCCTTCTGAGGCCTCTTCTGAATTTCAGAAAGGAAGCTTGGAGCTCTATTTTTCAGATTCCTCTTCCCTGTTCAGTTTTGAGTTAGAGTTTTCCTCGTTAGAGGAAGTTGAGTGAGATTGTGAAGGTAGGATGGAAAGAGGTTTATTATATTGCAGCAAAAGTTGCAACCATGGCATTAACCACAGTTTCTTCATATGTACTTCACTGCTACAGAAGCAGAGAGATCGTGGGAACTCTCTCAGCACTCTTGAGAATGACTGCAGTTTCCTGATGTGCTTTTAAGACCCAACTGCTTAGGTATTTCAGGCTGAGTTCTCGATGTTTGCTTCCATGACCTTCTAGCTACAGATTCTCTGATCTTCTTTGTCATCTTCCTTGACCTTCATTCCTCCAGCTTTTCTAATATTCAATCAAACCTACATTTCTATAGTCCACCTTTTCTCAAAAATACATATAGTGGGTGTATTTTTCTGATACAATCCAGACTGTTACACCAAGTGAAATAAAACTGCTTCTAGAAGAGAAAGTTAAACATCTAAATTAAAAAAAAATAATAATTAGTAATAAAAGATCCAAGCACAACGTGTGTGTGTGTGTGTGTGTGTGTGTGTGTGTGTGTGCATTTCTGGAGCTTAAAAAAAGATTTAAAAATCTTGGTGAATGAAATAAGGGAGAGGACAGTTATTGTTGAGATCCAAAATAGTGGTCTGGAAACCAAGTCAGGAAATATCACAAAGAAAACAACAAAAATATTGAAATTCAAAAATTATAAAAGAAAAGAGACAAAGAGGATATTTACTTGTAGACTTAACAGTCCAAATAATAAAAATAATTAAACAAATACTCAGAGGAAAAGTCTTGGCCTTTGAAGAGGACTACACACTCAAATCATGATAAATTGGGAAAAAAAGTATACATCTTGTCATATGCTAGTACAAGTATTTAATTGTAAGGATAAATGAAAACAAATGTTTAACCATTTTCCCTGCAGAAAGAACAAGAGAAAACTTTCGTATACTTGTCATACCTCTCTGCTGCACTGCTACCTGCCAGTGTGGTACCATTATTGTGCAGTTTTCTTAAAGATTCTGACTCCAGAGAGTCTTCTAACTGGCCAAGAGTTCGTTGGTCTGTCACATGCAAAAAAATTATTCTTCCTCAGTATTTATAGTCCTCAACTAAACTGAAGAAAAAGCTGTGGTAATTAGAAACTTAACGGCTCTCTGGGGCTCCAATGCTAGAATCAAGGGTAAATCCTTTCTATAGATTAAATGTTATTATTTGATTCATTTAAAAATAAATAATGAGATGTAAATTTTAGGATGTCAGATTCATAGAAACCAGAGGAATTTCCACTGTCCTTATATGCTCTCTCTCTTAAAAAAAAAAAAAAAAAAAAAAACCACAGTATGTATCTATTTATTTATTTTTAATGTGTTTTTATTTATAACATTCAATATTATCATGCTGTTTTTATCGCTCTGCTTGTGAGATTTCAGTCTTTTTCATGTCTGACCAGAAGTGAACCCCTGGGTGGGACAGAAATAGGGCTTGCCAGCAGAAAGTCATGTGCTTAAAACTGGCAGAGGAAAGGTAATGTTTACATACTCTTGTTACCTATCTTAAGAAAAAAAAGATAAGAAATATATCCAATCATAATCCCATTACTTCATTTGAAGTATATTTAGTAGATAACTTCTTTGTTCTTTGGTAGCAATATTTAAGCACCTTTTTTCAAACAATTATTCAAAAGGTTTTTATGAAAGTTTGCAAGTATAATATATTCCATTCTTATCAATGTGAAATTTATATTTGAGGAAAGCATGGCCACATTTTAAAGAAAAATTTACATGAGAGAGAGAAAATGATGCAAATAAGTACTCAGATTTTGTCCTCACCTGTTGATTAGTTTTCTGCCTGTCATGGAATTTGCTTTATTTACTGAAATGTGTGTAGAAGTGGTTTGTGCTCATTGGAAGCAGAGCCTTAAAATCTAGGATATGTTTTGCCATTTTTCTTTTCTTTTTCCCTCCAACATTTTACATAGATGTTTTTCAATCAGCCTACGTCCCCAAGTAAATCCTCAATAGACATGTACATGAGTAAGAAATAAATTGTTTGCCTTTCCAAACCAATTCAGTGCTCCAGGCCAAAAAAGTAAAATATGTCACTCAATTCATAAGAATTATTTTGTTTTTTGTAGTTTCCTCATATTTTATTGCTAATTTTGCCCCTTGGACAGACTCTATTCATTTATTTCACATTTAAGAACCAAGTAACACTCTATTTGCCATAATATTCCCTTTAAAATATTAGTTAGATCCATGCCATCCACAGTGACTGAGAACAAATCAAATTTTGGAAATATCTCAAATTTGAATATATCACGTATTACGAACGTAAAAGACTATTCAAGTGCCTGAAGAGGTTCATTGGAATATTCAAACAAATTATTAGGACTATTAAAACATATTCAATCTCAAAAAAGAAATTTAAAAAAATCTGATTTACAATAACATCAAAAAGAATTAAATACTTAGGAAAAATTTAACCAAGGAGATGAAAGATCTGTACACTGAAAAATATTAAATACTGGTGAGAGAAATTGAAGAAGACATGACTATAAATGGAAAGATGTCCTGTGTTCACAAGTAGAAAGAATTAATATTGTTAAAATGTCTATACTACCCAAAGTGATCTATAGATTCAATGCAATCCCTATCAAAATTCCAATGATGTTTTTTCCCACAGAAATAGAAAAACCAATCATAACACTCATAAGGAATTACAGAAGAACCTGAATAGCCAAAGCAATCGAGTAAAAAGAACAAAGCTGGTTGTGTCATATTATCTGACTTCAAAATATGCTACAAAGCTATAGTAATCAAAACAGCATGGTATTGGCATAAAAACAGACACATAGACCAATGGAACAGAATAAAGAGTCCAGAAATAAGCCCACATATACATGGTCAACTGATCTTCAACAAGGGCACTGAAAATACAAAATGGGGGGAAAGACAGTGTCTTCCATAAATGGCATCGGGACAACTGGATATCCACATGCAGAAGAATCAAATTACACACCTATTTCACATCATAAGAAAATGTCAACTCAAAATGGATTGAAGACTTAAATATAAGACCTGAAACTGTAAAAATCCTAAAAGAAAACATAAGGAAAAAAATACTGGACATTGGTCTGTGCAATGAGGTTTTCGATATGACCTCAAAAAACAAAAGCCAAAACACATTCATGTGATTATATCAAACTAAAAATCTGCTCTGCACAGCTAAGAAAACAATCAACAGTGAAGACACTATTTAAGGAAAGGGAGAAAATATTTGCAAACCATACACCTAATAAGGAGTTAATATTCAAAAATATAAGGAACTCCTACAACTCAAAAGCAAACAAACCAACCCAAATAACCCAATTAAAAAGTGGGCAAAGGACCTAAATAGGCATTTCCTAAAAAAGATATACAAATGGTCAACATGTATATCAAAAAGTGTTCAACATCATCATTATTAGTCATTAGAGAAATGCAAATCAAAATCATGAGATATGTATTATTTCACATATGTTAGGATAGATATTATTTAGCAAATAAAAGATTGTTAAATAGAATATGGAGAAAAAGTAACCCTGGTACACTATTGGGAGGAATATAAACGGTACAGACAGTATAATAAACATTAAGGAAATTTCTCAAAATATTAAAAATGTAACTACCACATGGCACAGTAATTAACTTTCTGGGTATTTATCCAAAGGCATTTAAATCAGGATTTTGAAGAAATACCTGCACTCCCATGTTCATTGCAGCATTCTTCACAATAACTCTGATATGGAATCAACCTAAATGTCCATCGGAGGATGAATCGATAAAGAAAATGTCATATATACATATACTGAAACATAATTTGGCTCTAAAAATGATCGAAATTCTACATTTGTGACAACATGGATGGACCTGGAGAACCTCATGCTAAATAAAGATAAACCAAACACAGAAAGACAAAAACTGTATGATCTCATTTATATGTGGAATCTAAGTTGAACTCATGGAAGCAGAGATGTAGGATGGTGATTGTCAAAAGCTACAGTGGGGAGTGAATAGGTGGGTAATAGGGAGGTAGGTGATGGTCACAGTGTATGCAAGAAAAGTAAGTTCTGGAGATCAATATACAGCATAGTGTCTGTAGCTAACAATGCTGTATTGTATACTTAAAGTTTGCTAAGAGGGTAGAACTCATGTTAAGTGTTCTTACCATACACATACACAAAAGTAATAATAATAAAGGAGGTGGGAGAATATTTTGGGAGTTGATTGATATGTCTATGAAGTTGGTGGTGATATTTTTGCAGGTCTATACTTGTCCTCAAACTCATGGAGTTGTATACATTAAATATGTACAGCTTTTAATATGTCAATTATACCTACATAATTTTTAAAATTTTCATTCTCTACTAAAAATTCAAATTTTTAATTTGAATATTGTTTAAAAATAATTGCCTTTAATTTCCTCTAAACTTATCTTAAATATTCAGTGCTATCAGCTGGGTAAAGGGGCTGTTATAATACTCTCCCTTAGATGAGTGGGTGGCAAACTATGTTCTAGCTGCATAACCCTAAGTTTAGAAATTTAATTGGACCAGACTGAATTAGTCTCAGACACCATGAGTCCTACATAATTCATGTCCAATTGCCTCATACTGTAGACAGCAGTTCACGGGATAACACAGAAAGCATTGCTAGAGCCCTCATTCACTCAGGTTGATCAGCTAAACTTTCCATACAAAACTCTGAGTTTGAGGTCAGAATATTTCTACCACCTAGGAGAATGCTAAAGTAACCTCCTTCATGTATCGTGGCTGTTGTCCTTTCAAATTATATATATTTTTTCC